>NW_009647437.1:2695325-2761741 GCF_000708025.1 Charadrius vociferus
GCTGAGTCTTGCGATGATGCTCCCACTGTACACGCTTGCTATTTCCTTTCATGCTGTGGTGTTTCTTTGCACCCAGTGTCACAATGCACATGTCCATGCCCCCTCGGTAAGGGAGGGCTCAGAATCACAAGATATTGGTATCTATTTGTCTATTCATAACATACGCAGGAAGGTTTCCATCATGTGTTACTTTTCTGTAATCAAGTGGGATAGGTGACTGTAGGCAGAATAAAACATTGGAAAGTCAGTCAGTCGGTATTTATTCAGAATACATGGCAGAGAGGTGAGTCTTGAAATATTTCTTTACATCATTGACCTATTCACTCGCATCAGTCTCCTTAATTTATTCCTTGTCTTTCTGATTGCCTAAAGAATGGAAAGCAAAGTAAATCTATTGCTCTTTTACAGAGTAAATGTGGTCAAATATCTCAGTGCACTGCTAGATTCTCTGTGTTTGGGTGATTTCTCAGTGATTTTTGGGATGTCTCCTGGAAGTCACTGGAATTCTAGGGATGTGTGCCTTAGGCTTACCAACTCTCCTGCACCACTTTTTTCTCTTCTTTGCAAGTCAGCTCCATTTTCTGTGTATAGCCAATCCTTTGTGCCAAAGTTCTAGTGATCCAGAAGATAAAAAAGGCTTCTACACATGTATTTGAGGACTCACCAGCAGGTGGTTTAGTGTGTCGCAGATGCACCAGCCCTGACTACTGTAACTCTGCTGTAACAACAATGGTTAAAATGTAATTTCAGGAGAACATAACCGAAAATGGACTAATTTTGGATGTGTGCCAGGATGTAAGAGGAGAGGTGACATTGGTGATCATGGCCTTAGAGCAGTTGAGGATATGAACGGAGGCTTGCCAATATACTGTGAATTAGAGAGGCACACATATAAAACCTGCACTTCAGAGTGGATCATAAAATTTGCAATAGGAATTTCATTGTACAGATGAAGGGTGTTTTCATATGATTGTTCCATTACTTTCTCTTTTCGTATTTCCTCCCCACTGCAAGAAGAAATATAAAATTGTTTCCCATGTAGTTAAACCCTCAAAGAAACCTACTATAAGGGAAAAATACAGTGTAGAAATTCAGAAGTTGGCACTCTTCCCCTGTGTTGTGGTTTGACCCCAAGCAACAACCAGGACCACGCAGCCGTTCACTCACTCCCCTACCCCAGTGGGATAGGGGAGGAGAGTTGGAAAAAAAGAAAACTTTGTGGGTTGAGATAAAGGCAGTTTAATAGAACGGTAATGGAAGAGATGATAATAACAATAATGATAAAAGAATATACAAAATGAGTGATGCAATACAATTGCTCACCACTTGATGATTGATTGCCCAGCCTGTCCCAAGCAGCGATCACAGATCCCTGCCCCCCGGCCAACCCCCATTTATATACTGAATATGACGTCTGTGGTATGGAATATCCCTTTGGCCAGCTTGTCCTGTTTATGCTCCCTCTCAGCTTCTATGGGAAACTGAAAAAGTCCTTGACTTAATATAAGCATTACGTAGCAACAACTAAAATAATGTTATCAACATTATTCTCATGCTAAATCCAAAACACAGCAGCTACTGGGTAAATTAACTTTATCCCCGCTGAAACCAGGACACCCTGCAATTTTTTTCACTCTGAAAAGCACGTGTATTCTACCATAGTATAGCTTATGTGCAGTTCTTATGTCATGATTAAGTCCTAATGGAAGCAAGCCCTGATAAGATGGACAAGATGGATCTTGAGGGTAAAGGACTAACTACAGGTGGAAAGCTGTGTGGAAGCATTGTGCTCTAGCAATCAGGCTATGCACAAAGCAGGTTTGGTGTATATATAGCTTTAGTTCTGTGTACTCATTTATGCTAAAACCATACCCAAGTACGGCCGTAGGGGACAACGGTTTTACAGCGACTTCTTCTGGATGAGGTTCATTGCCCAGACTGCGAATACGGGGTAGTTGTCGGTGAACCTGCAGAGCTTTGATTTTGTTTGCCTTGCTGTTTGTTTTGTTTTGGTGGCTTTGGGGTGTGGGATGGGAGAAAGGCTGTGCAAAAGTGAAATACTAAGGCTGGCATCCTGGCCATGTAGTTATTGTATGTTTGTATCCCCTAACTGTTTAGGTTATTCCTCCTTCCTACTCGACCCATTTCATATTCCTAGGAAAGATACATATTGTTTCAGTATAAAGGTGGTTTCACTTTACTGGATCACAAATGATCCCTTTCAAAATTCATAGTTCTGTGAATTAGCTTGGTTTTTATTAAATGACTGCGCACTTCCATAACAGATTAAATTGTGGACTGCATAGGTTGGCATGCTTTTCAAGTACTCTTTCATTATTAACATCGTTATTGAGTGGGGGGTTTTTTTTCCACTTCTTTCTCTTAATTTGGTGTCCTTTACATATAATGAAAGCATAATCTAGTAGCACAAAAACTCACCCACTCCTTAGAAGTAATGAATATTGGTATACTTGCAAAAACTACTTGGATTCAAAACCCTTTTTATCACCATAACCTTCAGCTGAATATGCTGCAGCTCATGGCTGGTCTGTCATAACTCTTCCATGTGTGAATAGAGCCATTAACATGCTGAAAGAATTTGATAACTTATAAAGTTATTCTGATAACATATATTTCATATCTTCTGAAATAAGACATTCTGGGAAATACTTCTAATACTGATACAGATTCTCAGGGCATGCAAATACCGTGAGGAGGCATCACCAGAATAAATGGAAAGAGAAGACTGAAGCGTTCTGCTTCTCAGCCTGTTTCTGTCACAGTATTCATACTGAATTTCTGTATATATAGAATGAGTTATGTGTGAAAGTGAGTGGTCATTACAGTTGATCTCAACTTTTTAGAAACTACTACACCTTTATGAAAAGAGATGCAATCATTGGTGCAAAGTGATCTCTGCCTGTGCTGCGGTTTTTGTTATCATAATAAAGAGAGGTGAATGAGAGGACAGTGATACGTGAGGTTAGCCACATAACCTTGTGCTTCAAACCAGTTTGTTTGATGTCTTGAATTTCCATTTGTCTTGAACAAAATAATCTGAAAATCTTATCAGTGAAGCAAGATTCTGGATAAAATTAAACGGTACCGTGTAATACAGATGAGAAGGTGCGACTCTTGCTGCGTGTCCCGTTCCTGCTGCACTGCTGTCCTGTGCCCCTGTAGCTGCACGCCAAAAACTGCAGCAGCTTCATGCCCAGATTTCATGTGCCTGTCACGTGTTTGATGGGCTGCTGATACAGCCGGGCGCTGCACTGGAAGGGTTCTCTGGTGAAGCTCCCCAAACAAATGACAAGCTCCAGGATTTCACTGTGGGCTTGAAAATATAGGAGAAGGCATCAAGCAGTTCTATTGACAGAAAATTGCAGTGGAGTAAAGTTAAAGATGTTTCATTCAGTGATACAGAAAGTCCAGTCTGCATCTCCATTTCTGTGCTGGCAGTATCTCAGACTGTGAAAATCATGGATGAGCTTTGTATATATTTTGTCTCAAAAGGTCCACTTACTGAATTGGAAGATATATACATATATATGTACACACATATAATGATCATTTCTGGCCTCACTTATTTGTATTGACTGTCTCTTGTGGATTAGCTGCTAATTCTCTTAAACTAACCAGAAATCTATTAATTGATTTAAAGAGGATTCCTATAGTTATATTTAAACAGCATCTTATGAATTTGTAGGAAAATTAGACTAAAACACAAACCCTAGGCTTTTGTGGCAGTGTTGTTTTCTAGTCACCACCTCCATCCTTCTTTCATCTCCTCTGAGTAGGCTTTGAACCAACTGCACAACTCCAGCCCAATTTAGCAGAGCCATTGAGCTTGCAAAGGACTTGAGTGAGTTTCAGTGATTTTCTGCAAATTAATGAAAATAAATAATGGAGTAGAGAGGCATACCTCTTAATTTCTCCAAGCTGGAGAATTAATTTAATCCTTACTAAGCAGAAGAGAGTCCGCCGAGCCTCTTGGCCTCATGACACAGCTGATGAGATGCCCAAGCTTTGCTGACTTCCCTGGTTTGGAACACCCTCTGTCAGGTGCTTCTTGCAAGGGCTTCTGTGGCTTTTCAATACCAAAGGCTCCTGTCATTCACATTTGATTTATGTGATTAATGGAAGGAGTTAATGGAAGTTTATGGATTAATGGAAGGCAAGTTCTAACTTTCTTAATCTATTTTTAGTGCTAAGAACATCAACTTAGATTTCTTTTTTCACTGTTGCAATTCATATAGTGTCATTTGGTAATCACTAAAAGACAAGGTTGGTAATCCTTGACACTGGACATGTTATCAAGCATGTTTTGGAGGTTTTTTTAAGCTTGAGTCTGTGACTGCAGGTAGAAAATTAATTTTTTATTGAAAGGGTAGTGAAAGTAAAACCAGTTCAGAAAACCACTGTTTAACGTGTGCTTATTAATAGCATATGAAGTTCATTTTAATCTTTTAGTAATTATGTGAAGAGATTTAAAAAAAAACCATTTTGACTCATAAAACAATATCCCTTTGTCCAAAGTTGTACAGGCCAACTAGGAAAGCTGATTAAATGGTGTTGTATGAAGAGATAGGCTTTCTGTTTGAAAAGCTAAAGAAATTGGAAATTTTAAAAGCCTGTCTCTTCATTATTCATTCTTTGAATAGAATAAAACGTGTCTTTGACTTAAAAATTGTAATCCTTGATGGGTAGGTAGTAGGTCATGTTAATATTTATTAATTCAAGGGGTTCTATTTCTGTAGCGTAAGTGTTACACCTAATCAGATCGTATCACCCACATGAAGCACATCCACCATTTCTCCCAGGATAAGCAGGTCACACTAGGTCAATGCTCAGGTGGAAGACCTATGAAGTATTCACAGTGCTGGAAAAAATAAGCTATCAACTAGCCAGCACGTTTCTCTCCTCCTGAGAGACTGAGTCACTATTCCTTCTCACTATCAGAGATACCGTGCTGGTGGAGAAGCTATCTTTCAGATGAGATTTAGAATTGGAGTCATGTCGGTTTTAGTCATTAAAAGTGCCATTACACTGTTGCTGTTCTTTGTCAGATGGAGATGGGCTGCCCACATGCTGCCTGCAGTAGAGCAGTTCCAGTGCAGCGTGGAATTTGGCACCTATTGTTGGCAGCTCCTGGGTAGCTGCTGTGCCCCTGCTCTCGTGTAGCATTGACACATGCTGAACACAAGGTGTCTGGGTAGTCTGGAGAGAGAAAAAGTAGCATCTGAAACCTAGTCGAATTTCTATGTGTTTGGGTGGACAGCTGGGGTTTTGGGGGTTCTTTTTTTCCTAATAATCCTAGTTTCTTCGGTCATCTGAAACTGAAATTTTTACCTGGAAAAAAGTTTGAAAAGTTAAAAATATCATGTCCCAAAGTCTAAGGAACTGCGGGCTAAATAAACAGAGTCCTACCCATTTAATTACTGCATTTTCAATGGTGCATTTGTCAGCAAATCTAAATATTTTTCCTTTTTTCTTCAATATTTTTTTAATGTTCAAAGTTGGATAATAGCTGCACTTTGTTTCCTTCGTATACCCTCCTTACCTTCCAGATCTTCTTTCTTTTCTCAGCTTCTCTGCTAGGAGACAGCCACAGCCCTTCATACCTTCATCCTGAGCCCTCATGCTGCAACTATATATTGGTTCATGCTGTTGGCCTATAGGGTATTCACAGTGCAAGTACATTAAAATAGCAATAGTAGCAGAAATGTGGCCAGACCTGTTTCATCTTAGCAGATGGGGCCTTGCAAAATAGTCATAGCTTCAGGAAGAAAGTGCCTAAGTTGCTAAGGAGGGTTTCTCAAATAAATCTTTCTGTTGAAAAGAAGCACTTGTTATGAAATCTACCTTTTGTCTTGTATGGCCTAATCCACTCACTTTTGTTCCCTGTGATTTGTTTAATCTCAGTTCATCAATTGGTTAGTTAGAGGCTTGCTAGCGTAGCCTTGCAATCTTAGATTGCTCTATACTTGTCCTGTTAATAAAGTGGGTGATTAACATCTATGCTGCCAAAAAGTCATGGAATTGTTTATAAATCTGAGAAATTAAAGCCTTCTATTTCCTTCTTTGGTCTTGAAGGCATATTTTAAGACATGTTAGGCTTTTAAATCTAAGCAAATACCTTTGGTTGTTTTTTCAGAAATGTTTGGGATTCGAAGTTCTACTGGAAGTACAATTAGTCTTAATCAATACGATTTAGGCACACTGGTGTTGGGACAGTTTTTCAGATGTGCTTACCTGCACTCTTTTTCACCTAAAACCACCACAAATCTTAGTGATGGTTTTCTGGGGGGGAAAAAAAGAAAAAAGTAGCTATTGGGAATTAATTGCGCCGTATAGGATTTGAGGAATTTGTCCTCTTATTCTTTTAGCTTCAGCAAGGAAATAACACTTCTCACAAATACATTCAGTATGAAAACCTGAAAAAAAAATATATAGTATTTGTTCTCAGCTAGTCCAGAGCTTATTTGCCCTGGATAGCTAGTGGTTAAAGTGTGAGTGTAGTGACGTTTCTCATGCACATAACTACAGTTCTGAATTTGAATTCTACTTTCTACAAATATTCACTTACCTCCTTCTGCTTTAGTGACTGTTCCTGTAGCAAATGCATTATACAAGTGTGTGAAATACTATGGTAGGACATGGGGAACAAGAATAATGTAGATGTCGTTGCAGTGTACTACATTTAAATATACATTTGTAATTTCGGTATTTGTCCAAATGACTGGGAAAAAACATAAAGCCCAAAGCCATGTCCCTTGCACTTCAACCAGTTCAGAGTATATGGGTCACACACACTTTATGTCCAGTCTTTATGTATAAAGTAAATATTACAAATGTAAACAATATAAACATATATGTATGTCCATATTCCTTTCCTTTTAATGGTATTTTGTAGATAGAGAATGTGGATTTTTGGTCGCCTGCACTTAGAAAGTACTTGGTTTACAAGTGACAGTCTCTTGTATTTATATAGACCTTTTTTTCCCTGTTTCTGTAAAGTTCTTACAAACAATGTAGGTGAAGGTTGCTATGACTGTTTTACAGTTGTGAGAAAGAAAACTGTTTGTTTTAGTGCCTCAGTAGAGCTGATGAAGGAACTACATTTATGTATATATTTTACAGAAAAATTTACCTACATTGAAAGAAGGCATATATCCCATTTGGAATACTTGAGTGTACTTTGTGATGTATCACTTTATGATGTTATCATTTTACTTTGCAAGTCAAATAGCTATGCTATTTCTGTTATCATCTTAACCTCAGACATGAGCAGGATGGACACAAAGCCAGTTTTTAATGTGTCTCTGTGCCTCCATTAAGTATCACTCAGGTAACTATTAGATTTCATGAAACAAAGAGAGAAGAGACAGTGTAAAGGAAAACGTTTGTTCAAATTCCCTGAACCTGCCTGAAATACGCTGCTAACATGGAAAGCATGAACAGTGCAGGTCTCAAGTGAATGATCATGGGGAATGTTTTCCCCTTGTAGCCTTAAGTTTTTTTACATGTAAGTGGTCACAGATAGTCACTGTTGTGAGTGTCCAGAGGACAATGAGTCATCCTCCCCAAGGCTGTCTCTAGTTAATACATCTTATCCCAACCACAACATGTACAGTTGCACTTTGTTGTCCCAACTTCATTGAAAGAGTGAGGTGCTTTAGACTTCAATGGGAAATCCTGGTGCCATTGAAATAAAGAAGAGTTCAAAGGTGGATTTCTTGGGAGCCAGAATTTCACACTTTGCCGCGGTGCTTTGAATGACATTTGGCTGCATTAGGAAATAGGAGTTGCCAAGGTGGAGCTCAAGGATTTTGGACCGAGAGCTGTTGCAAGGTCTACATCTGACTTTATAGCTGAGTTTAGCCAGATACAAAGAAACAGTTAACTTAGAGTTGAAACAGTAGGCTGTATTGTGGGGAAATCAGTTCGCTCTGTGCCTCTGAAATGAGATATCATTATGTTCAAATCTAAGAGGAAACTGCCATACCACCTACTATGCCAAAGCCTTTTCTAAACTAGTCCTAATCTCAGCTTCCTGCTTTATCATCATACTGCTATTCCTTTGCCTGTCAGGGACCCGTGAGTCTCTGGGAACTCATTTATAGTACTGCTTCTGTGGCCTCTCCTGAACTCATTTATAGTACTTGCTCCTGTAGCTTCTCTCATACGTCTGTTATTCTTTGTGTGAAGTAGCTCCTCTTTTATTTCAATCATTCCAGAAAATTCAGCCTTTCGGGGGGGATGGAGAAGAGGGAGAGCACCTTTTATTTTACTGTGCTATTTTACCATTCACCTTATTTGTATTTTTCTTCTCAGAAAACCAAAAGGGATGTAAATAACTTTGATCAAGACTTTACACGAGAAGAACCGGTATTAACGCTAGTGGATGAGACAATTATAAAACAAATCAATCAAGAAGAATTTAAAGGCTTCTCTTATTTTGGAGAAGAGCTACTGCCATAGACAACGTTAGGCTGACAGATGAATGATGCTGCAAGAAATGATTCTGAAGAGATCGTCAAGTTACTGAGACTCAGTAGATCAAAAACTACTTCTCTTACCCTGAGCCCATGTCCCCAGTTAAAGTATATATTTATTGTTTTTTTCCTTTAATCTTCTGACCTGAAAGCACTCTTAATTTGTCTCACAAAGCAATGCAAAATAATTTTGTATGAGAAATTGTAGATGTAACACACTGCCGTATATTTGCAACTTTTCTTTTATTCCTAAGATCTCCCCAGAGGACAAAATTGCATCTTTTCCATGGAAAAATGAAGCCGTGCTATTAAGAGCAATTTAGCAGCTCACATTCTGTAATCGTTGTATGTATTTAAGCTAAGAACATGAGAACTGTTTCTTCTGCACTGGTGGTTATGCTGAGATCTGTATTTAGATGTGGAACAAGTAAGTAATATGTTGCCCTTTGGTAAGCAAAGATGTCTGCCTTCATGGAGGTGTAATCCTCAGTTATGAATTTATTGTGGTGAGGTACAAACTTAAAATAAAGCTGTCCAGAAAAAGAAGGACATCAATTAAGACTTTCGATGAAGTTCCTCGTACAATTTACAGAAAACTCTTAGGAATAAGAAGAGTCACAAAGATAACTGAAATTTTATTTAAAGCAAGAAATAGATACTATATGGATAGTTATTAAAGGGCTAAAGAATAAAAAGCCTATAGTACTTTAGCACAGCTATATATAGGCATCTTACAGTTTTTCAGGCAATTGGGTGTACTATCCATGTTACCAAATTTAATATCCATTTGAATGAACCATTAATGTGATGGCAAGCTTGCAAATGTTTACAGTTAATTTTACATTAAAAATTAATTATAAACATTATAAATTTGCCTTTTCCATTGTAGCTCAGTTGATAAATGATTTCTTATTTATATTTATTTGCTCAGCAGTGTGTTACTTTTGCACACTTTTACAAAACCATAATACTACTGTGTTTGTTGTTTTTTATGTCTAAAATCTAAAGAGAAATCTGCTTTTAGAGGACACAAAATAAGGCTACTCATGCATTATGTGGAAGTGTGTTAAAAAACTGAAGATCAAACATTCACAAACTGACATTATTGAAAGTTGTAAATTGAATTTTTTTGTGTATGAATTGAAATGGTAACTCATGTGGACAATATTACTAATGTGAAGTTACCTCCTGTAGATACGCTAACAGTGTTATGTACTTATATTTCCAGGACTACCCTGTGGTTTGGTTTTGGGTTGGTTTTTTTTTGTGTACATGTATCGCTGAGGTCATTTTATTATATATTTTACTGGACTGAGTGAGCGGTCATTGGAATCCATTTTAACTGTTGCACATGGATTTCCAACTGCACAAAAATATATATACTTGTGATTGGCAAAGTGGCACTAAAGAAGCTTTTTTGCCTTTTGTACAGGTGAGATTTTGTATATAGTGTTTGCTGCAAGGCCTGTGGAATTCATTGAATATAGAGGTATCAACTGCTGCATGTTCAGGCATACTATTAAATTGTTAGTCTATGAAAGAATAATTATAATAATGTCCATGTGCAATACTCTTGTATGTGTATTGGTTCAAGTTACTGTCAGAGAGATAAGGTTTTTGTTATAAAAGATGTAGACATATATTAAGCTATACTAAATCTCTTGTATAGTTCTCTTCAACTCTATTATGACATGATAGAGCTCAGAAAGAGAAAGGAATGTTACAAATTGTGGTGGACAAAGTGTGAATCATTGGCTTTAAGAGATAATCGCGGTCTCAAGCAGATGAGTTAGTTTGTGTCAGTTTTGCGTCTGGCTGCTCATAGCCTGTTACTGATGACAACATTCAGTTCCATTTTGTTTTGTTTTTAAAACTCAGGTGTAATTATTATATATATTCTTATGATGATTTCAAAATATTAAATATTATGATATATCAATTAATGTGTTGTCTGGCCTACAGGTGTAATAATGGATCAAGCCTTTAGTTTAATTTAATTTATCTTCAGTAATCTTTTGTACTGGGAAAAGACTAGCTTCTGGAGCTGAGTACCAGCACAGAAACATCTTAATGATTGCATCATCTCAACGTTTAAATTTCTTTCTCTTTTAGAAATATATTGTAGAACTGCCCATCAATTTGTGTCTCGCCACTGGCTCTGTTTATTTCTCATCACGGTTAGCTTTTGACATCCAGGCAAGAACTGATCACAATGCTAAAGCGTTCTTTTCCATAGGTGAGTAGACTGGCTAGGAAGACAAGTTATCGGATAGTGCACTACTGTTTGTAAAACAAGAGGCCTTTACACAAAACTCTGAGCATTTCTTTTGAAGGAATAAAAGCGTCCCATAAAGCTTTTGTAAGCAAGCCATGTAGCCCGTGTTCCCATTTCTAACGTGAAGATAATTAGCAAATGTTTGTATTTCAGGCCTCAGCACCTGCAATGTTTGCAAGGATGCTAAGAGAAAAGTGAAGGAGATAAAAACTTTTGCATGGGCAGATATTTCTTCAATATAAATAGTTAGATCCTCTGCATTGGGTTTACATCAGAAGGTTTGTCTGTTACCTTGAACATTTTTTAAAAGTAATTCTTAAAAATGGACATTCTGTTACATTTCTGCCTGTTCTGTAAAATCTTTCCTGTTCCTTCTTTGTAAAATGAGTGCAAAATGCCAAAAAGATTATTATTAATAATAATAATTATAAAGAATCAATTGTTTCTTGTTTTTCCTCCCAAATAGACTTTATTGAAAAATGGAAACACATTTTTCTCCATAGGGTGAAAAAGAATTCTCTCCAAAAAAGGCTTACAAATTACCTCTTTTTAAATTATGTGCAGAATAGTTCTGGCTAAATATGAAATGTATTCAGTTGGGGGGGGTAGGTTTTTTTTATTGTGAGGATTTATTTGTACAGAATTTTTTTCTTATGGATGTAATTTGAATCTCTTGCCATTCATTAGTGTTATTTCATCGTAAACATTATTACTGTGCCAAATGTACTGTATTCAAAAGGATGTGAATGTGTATTGTTTCGGAACCTAATAAATACAACAATGTTAAATCTTATTTTTTTCCCCAAAGTTTTCCTGAGTATTTCCTAATGAGGAAGACAGACAGATGAAGGATGAATCTTTTTCCTGTTACATGTTGTACAAAATATCATGAGTTTGCCTTTTAGGAGTGGAAATTTTGCAAAGGAAGGATTTGCTAACAAGAGCCTCATCTGTGAAGCACTAAACGCTCCACGAGACACAGGTAACAGTGCGTGAATACTATTTATCATGGGCAATATAACATTTACCTCAAAAACACCAGACAGGTGAGTTTACATACTTTTTCTGTTTACCAGCTGCATAATGATCACTGAGTTCTGACTGATACCAGCATTCTGTTTAGCTGCATTGTTAAAATGCACTTCAGTTGGGCACTTTGTGTACAAACACGTGAGGCTGCTTTAGTCTTTAACTGGATTGATTAGTGGGATTAATTGTGTGCATAAGTTTAATTAATTAGGGTCATAGATCTTATTAAATGATTTATTTAACTTAATCTGTCAATGTGACATTGTTTGAAATATTTCAGTATATCATCATGTTTCAATTTGCACCATAAATACTTTCCATTTTCATGGTCTAAAATTCTTAACTTCTGTTTCAGTAGATCAGCTATCAGCATACTCTGGCAGTAATTCCAGTTAACAGTCTCCAGGTAGTACACCTAGCTAGCAGGTACACTAACTAGCTTGAAAGAAAGAAACAGAAAAAAAAAAAAGGAAAATATTGTAGAGTGTATTCTGTTCAAATTGCAGCTTTTGCATAAGCCTGTGTTTTTTTTCTGTCGTAAAGTCACTGAATGTGTTTGGTGCCTATGAACACATTCCAAATCTTGTGTGTTGACAGCATTAGCATAAGCTTTGTCATGCAGATTTTACCAGTTAAACTACTATGTAACATCTTGATTTTCTCGGTATATTTTGCAACCTTAAAAGCATACGAAGGACTTAACCATCATCTTACAAACAATAAGCATCGCTGGTCTCCAAATACATCAATCCATGTGATGTTTTCTCATAATGCTGTAACTGATGTCTATTTAAAAGAGTTTTTATCCTTGCTGATGAACTGCAAAATTTGGAAAGACAGCAGTCTTTTGAAGAGGAATGGGTCGCAGTCTGATTGACTGTCTTTGCTGTAAATGTGGAACTAAAAGTTAAGGGAGAGAGTCTTGGCATGTATATCTCTGCTTCTGTGGCCTTCCACACAGGGCATGTTAGATCACTCTACAATCAAAAATGGGTTTAGCCTCCTGGTATTCTGGGCAAGTACATGAGTAAATCAATATGATAAGCACCTAAACAAACCCATCAAAATCAGAATAATTATCCAATAATGACTTGAAGTGTTGAATAGGTTTATATATCCTAACTTGAAGAAGCTACAGAAATTCAGTTTGAGTCTTCATCTATATATACTGTTTGAGCAAAACAGTTTTTTAATTAAAAACATGTAGGATGAACATGCATCGTCCCAGGCATGAGGAGAAAATGAGAATGAGTTAGATGAGAAAAAACTTTTCATCCGAGTAACATAAATAAGGTATTCATATAAGGAAAAGAAGGTGTGAGCAACCATACTGGAACAAACCAAACAGTTCAGGTCAGGTATCCTGCTATTGGCAATGGTCAGTAGCTTAAGCAGTAATGCGCACTGATTAGAAATGAAGAAGTCAGCTTTGGTTGTAGCTGTGGCAGTACAAAAGTATAACATAGAAAATACCTGTGGAAAAATCTGAGAAAAAGAAAGCATGAGATGGTGTTCTGCCTGCAGCAGTTTGACTCCATGACGTTATGAAGTAGATGGTTGTGTCTTTATTATATTTAGTATCTCTGAATTAACTTCTTTTGATTAATAGTTTTTGAACAATGTCAACTTCTGGCATGCAAAACATTCTGTGAGAAAGAGCTACACCGCTCAACTAATCATTATGTTAAAAATTATCTCCTTGTGTTTACTCTGATGCAGTCATAATTCCATTTTATGCTGCCTGAGTCTTTCTTTGAAAGAAATAATTTGGTATTCACCTTTTTCATGCCACTCAGTTTTATAGGTCACTGATGCATGCTTCCTTAGCCACTTTTTTTCAGACTCAAAAATCTTCCCCTGTCTGTAAAGAGGATTCCTAAAAATACATCCCGTATTTTTGGTCATCTATGTCCACTTTCCCTGAATCTTTTCTGGTTCAACTGTATCTTTTCTGAAGACGGGGTAGAATTACATCTAATATTCAGTATGTGGATGCAATGGATTATTACGATGACTAGTGTGTTCTGTTTTGTTTTCTGTTACATTTTTACACCTTTTATTCTTAATCCAAGTTTGTTCTCAATTACATCACAAGCCTTCCCAGACTAGTGTCAGTTGTAAATCTAATATGCATACTCTCTGTTAGATTCTCCAGTCATAATGAAAATAGATTCTGTCCAGGACAAAGTGAAAACAGGTTAAATAGGAATTTAACCAGTGCAAAATGCTGCCTTGGTGCAGGCTTCCATTTTAGCAGTAAACCTTTAATGGTTACCTTCTTGGTATGGTTTTCCTACTGCATTTGTACCCCCTATATATAGCTATGGTTAGACTGTCTTTCCCTCGCTTGCTTATTAGAAAATTGCACGCAACAAGTATGTCTCCAAAATCAAGATACAGGACATGCTCTACTCCCCTCCTGTCAATGCAGGCTCTTACTGTGTTCTTGAATATCCCTTCTTTTGACATGTTAGCTACAATGAAGGGGAGAAAGATAAGGGTTTTCTTAGCACATTGGGAAAATATACGTGTGTGCCAAAATAGTTTCTACTCCATCTTTCCTTTTACCTCATCATTGCTGTGAAAGCAGGAGATAAGACCAGCGGCCTGAGGGGGAACACAACCTGCCACTATAAATATTGTGAAATGATTATGCAAGACGGTCCAAAATTTGGAAAAGCATTAAAGAGCTTTCACATTTGTACACAGATGTTTAATCCTTGGAAAAAAATCAGTTAGGAAGAAAGTCAGTGACCTGGAGTCTATTGCTGATTTGGGCACTGGATTGAGAACTGAATTGAGCATTGCGTACACCTGTCATCATCATCCAATACTACCAGTTTGATCGAGTGTCTTATGTACTACTGGAGGTAGCACAAAGGTAAGACTAAAGCTGCTAGTAACAGCAAGAGTCAGTGCCAGGCTGATGCTCGTCTGTGCCAATGTACATTCTCATTTCTCTAAACCTATTTAAGACAAAACGTTACCCAAGGGTGCCATGCATCCAGGACTGGTGCTGCAAGGGTGAAAGTAAAGAACAGTAGTCCTGCTTTTGGTATACACAAGCTGTTAGATGAGTTTGGTCACCTTATGTACCCTTGACAACCTTTTAGGAATAGGCTAGATATTCCTTCAGTGACAATGAATACATCCATATTCAAATATGTCTATCAGGTGGTGACAGTTAGAGAGAGGGAGAGGCTGGAATATCAACAAGAAGAAGTGTGTCTAAATGTCAGAAATGCACTTGTCACTTGTGCTTTCATGTAGAAAAAAATGAGTCCAGTTGCCCAAGCAACCTCCCGTTTTCATTGACACGAGTGGCATGGAGCTTGAGAATTCGAAATTGGGCAAAGGAAGAGATACTGTTATGGCTATTTTACAAATCAGCAAACCAACTACATGTTACGATGATGTTTTCCTTCTTATTGTGCTAGTGTAAAGTTAGCAGAAGTGCTAGGAAAACAGCCTGGGTGAAGCTAGTCAGTGCTCTCACCGTACTGGCATTTCTGAGCACAAGGTGTTTTCAAACCATCCTTCACTAAATACCTGCTGGTGTTCTACTGTGAAAGGGCTTCATGGCTGCTTGGAGTCTCCTTCATTCCCCTTTTCAGTTGCTAAATCAAAAGACAGTCAAAAGTAATGTGCAATCAGATACAGTGGTTGATGCGTAAGGGAGTTGAGGTTTTTTGGTTTTACAATGGGATAAGCTTTTTATTGAAACATGGTCACACCCAGGCAAAGTTTGAGAATCTCTGTGTTCTAGGAAAGCTATTTACTCAGGGTCTTTGGTACATCAAAAAAGAACATTTTCTGTTGATTTTTGGTTAATGAGCAGTGAGAAGTAGGCAAAGATATCAGGCACATGGAGGCACATTTTTCTAAATAATGATGTGGTTGATTAAGGTGAGCAGATTGAGGGTCAAAGAGATTATGCAAATCTCACTTAGGTAAATGTTTATGTGCGGGTGGGGATCACTGTCCTGTTTAGAAGCAAACTTAAGACCTTTAAACTTTACTTGTTGGAATAATGCGGAGACTTTTTTTTCTTTGATTAAATGATATGCTAACCCCTTAGATGCTAGTGCATTGCAACTGCACTCTTACTATCCTTCTGTAAAGGACAGGAGCTGAACTTCCTAGAATTCTTCTTCCTGAATTCTGCTGTTACGAGGCCTGTTCATGGTTTATGATGCTGCTCTACTGAAGTACAGGCTTGTGTGAAATCCCTGAAGCACCACCTCCTAGCTGCTGAACTGAGGCCCTGGCTAAGCCCAAGATCAGTCCTCCCGGAGTGCAGGAATCTCACTGGAAAACAGGTGTTCTAGAGCAGATTTTTTCCATGCTTTTCCAATCCCAGATATAGGGCCAACTTTTTAAGCAGCTGCCACCGCGAAACTCTGTGTTTGGGCACTCTGAAATGCAGTCTCTGACATGTATTCCCATTTAAAGCATCTCTGGTCATAGAGACAGCCTGCTAAAATCATCATTGTGTTCAGTCTACCGAATAATGGCCATAAAGTGCTCACCCAAAGTCCACATTACAGTGAGTCCCTCATATTGTTAATTACATAGTCATCTTGCACTATAGATATGAGATTACCGTGACCCTATGTCCCATTGCACATCACCAGTGCTGGCTTGGTCAGGCAGCAGCTTGACACGTGGGAGAAGAAATGGAAAACTGTGCAGAATATCATTATTCTGACAAGTTGAAGGGCTACAAAAGCAGCATTAAACCATCAGTCATAATACCACCAGAGAAATCTCCTTCCTCCAGAAGGAGTCAACTTACGCGCAACGTCCTCTCAACACATCCCTGCTGAAAGCCTGTGTACTGTCAGCCATTACCCTTCTGAGAGGCCCACACCAAGTGGTGAACTGTCAAGATGCTCATCTCAGTCACACTATCCTTTTTCTCATTTGCTTGCTCAGGGATAAAAGTAACACACCACAGGAGCACTTTGCAGTGGATAATAATGCTGCCACCATATATTTGGTTGACACACTGAGAGAGGATCTCCAGCTGCAAGACTTCAAATATGAGAGCTTTACTGATGTTTTTGTTCTTGCTGATATTCCTGCCTGTGTTGGGAGAAGAGTCTGGTTGATGAAGAGGAGTGGAGAGTATTAATTTTCATTTACTGAGCTGTCTAGCAATAATTTGAACCACCCACACAGCTGAACAAGTCAATTTCAGAGTGAGGGAGGTTATCAACACCGATGAAAAAGCAGTTGTCATATAGTTTAGACACTATGCATGGGCAAAAAACCTCCTGGTATATCACTCATATGCAAATTGAAAGTATTTCTACAACCTCTGACCCTGCTTGTAAACAGCAGATTCCAGGAATTCTGCTGGAAACCATACATTACTAAGGCAAAATTGTACTTAGCAATAAACATGCTTTCCTCAGTGAAAGAATCTGGAAGTGGAAGAATGCAAGACCTTGAGATGCACTGCTGATTGTGGGGAAACTGCTGAGGCCACCTCCTGCCTAACAGCTGGGAAAACACCCACCCTTGAGGAGCTCCCGGTGGAAATATGTAAACTAGACATGGCTATCGTGCGTGAGCACCTCGTTAACACACTATCAGGCATTTGCAGGCAGTGGCTGTGCAGTGCCAGGAGCGAGCGGACACGCGATTCAAGCTTGCTTGGGCATGAAACGGGAAGTCATCGGAGGAACTCAACGAACTGAGTGGAAGGACAGGATGGTTATTTTAATGGCAGCAGGAGGACTGAGGAGCAAGTAGGTGAGAATGGGAAAGCCAGAAAACGCAGTAGCAGTCCAAAATGAAAAATCCCCTTGGAATGGGAGAGGTTTCCAGTGATCAAAGAGAACAGTGAGAAGATTGCTGAAAGGTGATTGTCGGAGGAAACGTGAATCTTGGATAGAAGCTAAGCGTAGGAGGGAAGAAGAATTCACAGTGGATGTCTGTGCTTCTAAGTCATTATGCCCAAGCTACTTCTAAAACAGCTAGCGTGGATACCGTTACCTCAACAGTGCCGCCTCATGTTCAAATATTTATCTGGTGCCTGAGGGAGGGGAGTTTCCAGTCAGCTGAGAACTGGATGTGGCTGCTGATTACATTGCTTGGAGTAAAGTGCAATCTGGTTTAAAGCTAGTCCGGGGTGTTTATACACAATTTGACCTATACTGGAGGCACATCTAAGTAAAAACCCAAAGGTTGTCTTGTCCACGGAAAATATACCACATGGTCTCTTCCATCAGAATTACCACTCAGCCGCCATCTCTTTCACAAAAGTATGTTCATAAGGCTCTTGCATTTAGCTCTTTCAAGGGAAGGGCATAATTTTTAAATCCAGTAGTACAGTGTTTTTGAAACACTGCAGGAAATCCAAGCTTTACAGCCTATGTGTTAAAAATGTAGGGTAGTTAGCATGCTAGGGTTTCCCCCCAAAAAGCAGAGGTGGATCGTTCTAATATAAAATAGAATGAACCTCTGTTATTTGTGTTCTATATTGGTGTTGTATATGTCCTCACACAAGGATAATATGTGTGTTTCTTCATGATGGAAACATCAACAACAAGTAGGGAGGTCATCAGGTGCAGAATTACAGTGCCAGTCTATGGCTATTAGCCCACTGCCATTGTGATGCTGGACCAAATGGACACACTGAGTTTTTTCAGTGTTATCCTTCCTGTTCATTTAGCAATGCAAGAAAAAACTTTTCATACCTCAAAAGTAATAAAGCAAAGCAATGCAACACAACAAATGTGATATCTATTTATTAACTCATTAACTTCCATGTAGAAGATAAATTATGCTAAAACAGATATGTATTTTAATTTATCCACATTCAGACTTCTTTCTACTCTAAGTGCTCAGTTTTCCAGAATAGAAAACTAGCATGTTACTGGTAGACCAAGCTGACAAAAGGGGTACTTCGCAAAATCTTTTCCTTTTTTTCTTTTTTCCAGCCCAGAAGGTCTCCATAGTTGTAGTGTGCTGTGATAGTTAAGCCAGCCTGTCAGCCCCTGGTGGCTGTGGGTCCAGTTGTTGAAGTAAGAGAACTGAGAGCCTGGTCTGTGAGATGCACAGCATCCTCAGGTCTCAGGAAGAAATACAGTATTCAAATTCACTGGAGTGGAGGCATGCAAGATGTGAAATGCAGTACTTCAAAGAGCCCTGCAAAAATACTGAGTTATTTGCAGCCCATTCTCCTCAATAATGTGGAAATTTTAAGTTACCTATTAGAAGCACGCTCTCTGACTGTTTTGTCTGTGCCTTGCTTTGGTTTTAGTCCATTTCTGGGTATTTTCCCACGGATATTATTAATTTCTTTTCCCTTCAACCTAATTTTGTCTCTTCCCCCATCTTCCAATTTTTTTTTCTCTGGTTCATGTCAACAGCTGGAGGCTGAGCTGTTGGGTGAGATTTCTTCCTGTATTGGACAGTTTTACCCGCTGACCCAGTGCCTGCTGCGACTTTGGCTGAGATAATACAATTCATTCAGTGTCATTCACAGCAGGAGCAGAGGAGAAATTGTTTCATTACAGGGGCACAGAACAATGATGATACTACCAACTATATATACACACAGAGCAGTAGTTAACCCACCAGCCAACTTTTAATGCAGGTGGAAGGCTGGGTGAATTTCGTTGGGTACAGCCATCTGCCAAAACGCGCCCTGAAAGAACAGACGCCCAACGTTGTGCTTTGAAAGTTCCAAAACTTGTGATCCAACGGTTCATATCCCCCAGACTGTAAATCACAACTCTCCTAGCCTGCAAAATGATACCGGCGGACTGCAGGCTCAGAGCGATTGAAAAGAGTTGCGTCAGACTCCAGAAACAGTGCTGTAATTCATCACTTTGATTTGGCAAAATGTTTTAATAGGTATGAACACTGACTGAAAGAAAACGCTGGCATTCTGCCTTGGTTTGCTACCTCACACCCCTTTTCTTCCCCACAACCCCTTTTCCTCCTCGCTGCTAAAAAGTAAGTATGTTAAAGGAAACAGATTTACCAAAATTAGAGTCCTGCATGTGAGCCAGCCAGTTTTCACGGTATTGCAGTCAATAGCATGTGCTCTTGGAACACACCACTTTGGATATCAAAGAAAGATTTGATCAGAAGGCTAATGGGTGTTCTGAGCAGCAACATTTGTCCCTCAGTTTGCTTTGAAAGCTCGTTTCCATGTACAATAAAAGTAGCCATACACTTTTGTGCAACTGCTACCCAATACCCACAATGAGTGATTATAAGTGAAAGGAACTACTGATTCACTTAGTCATCTTCTGTCACAGATGCCCAATGACCAAACACTAATCGACTCTTTGAAATCTTTTCCAAAGTAGATTTATGCAAACAGGGAAAAAAATTACTCCAAATACTTGTGGGTTTGTCAGTAGCTGCTGTGACTACTGATCAGTCCTCTGCAGTTCTTTGGAGATGAGAAATGTGTTTTGAGATTCACAGCGGAAAGAGATGAATTGGCCTTGCAAACTTACCCATAAATTAAGAAATCCATATGGATACTGCAACTACCAATGAAAAACTACATCGTGGGGATTTTGTTCTGTGACGGTACTGTATATCATGTAAATAAAGAACTGACCAGATTCAGTCTCTTGCTAGGGTGATTCCTCTAACTTAATGACTTTAAGACCAGAAAGTCTCAAATACAATTGTCCCAGGTCCTAATATGCTTGGGCTGTAAATTCTCCAGAACCCTCAGAGAAGCAACTGAGCCTGTTAGAGGAGGGACCATTTCATCCCCTTTCTCCCACAACTTCTGGAATAAGGTCAAGATTCTGCTACTTCTCCTTTCCTCTTGAGACTGTGAGATGAGGAAAATACTAATCTCTTACCCCAGCTTGGGAGAGGATGAGAAGAGCCCTGGCACTTGGTCTCCTATTGTTTTCAGATGACTGGTGGCTGTTTTCCTGATGGGTGGTGCATGCTGTTCCCTCTGCCAGTTCGCACTGCTGGTGAGAGCCCAGCAGCTGCTTCCTCTGACCTCTGCACGGTTCGAGTGTCTTGTTTTTCGGCCTGCCCTGCCTTGCCCCCCTGGAGCGTATGAACCATTCTCTCCTGCCGCGAGGCAGAGGGAGCCTGGGGCAGGCTGAGAACGAGTACACGCTTGCTTCACAGGTGCAGGTCACTAGCAGAGTTGGGCCGGGCCAGTATTCGGAGTATTGGTGATATTCCTGCACTGGGAAGAGTAAAGGAGGGGGGCACTTGCTAGAGACCCACAAGCTTGGTTGTTTGAGTAAGTGAGGCTCTTAACAATTTTATTTGGACTGCAGTACTTGGAAGCATCTAGCCAGGATTTAATAGTGTATCTTCTCCAGTGTGCTGCTGGTCATGTCCCTTTTTGTTTTGGTTTGGGTTTTTTTTTCCTTCCTGTGCTTTTCTCTGGCCATTGAACTTTGAAAGCTGTAAAAAGAAGGAATTTTTTTACAAGGATCTAGAAGTGCACTATTTTTCCTCTTATTGTAAGTTTTAATATTGCTGATACCCATCAAATTTGCTTGTTGCTTGACGTGTCAGTGTGAATATATACAACTCTCTTTCCTGAGGATAGCTGAAGTGACAGATGATTTCATTGTTGGGTGTACAATAGGCATAAGTACAATGGGAAAGAAGGGCTGACATCTGCTATGGTGATATGTTTTCAAAAACATGTATTGTCATCTCTTGCTTTTGTGTGTTATGCAATGATAATTAGGAGTGGCAAAGTGAGCATCAGTTTGGCTGCTTTGCAGTGATTCAGAGTTTCTACTCAGCAACCTGTATTAGCGCCTTCCAGTGTCTGACAGTGCAGTAAGTATGTTCAGATACCACATCTTTCTGTTCTGAAGTAGTGTGCTAACTGTGGAAGGACAGCAAAGGAACTGCCATTTATATGAACCAAAATCTAGCAGTCCTTACTTTGGTCAGCTCCAGATGCCTCCGTTCTGTCTGTGAAATGTCCACCCGGAAATCCTGGAATGTCCACCGTGGAATATCTCAGGTTAATTTTCTATGCCCCATGTTTTCTCTCTCCTGGTTTTCTCTCTACCCTGAGCATGAAGTTTCCATGATGTTTCACACCCAGACCATACCATGGCAGTGAAAACTATAATACTGTAATGACCATTCAGTGACTAACCTGTAACTGCAGAATAATCTTTACATCTCTGCTGAACTTGACTCATATTCCCGATCTGAAAAACTGCTGCCAGTCAAGATCTGATGGGTAATAAAGTAACACAGCCCACTTGAAGTAGCAACCTGTATTCTCTGCTGATAGCCATATCAAGCAGCTCAGGATCCCACCATGTGGGGGAATCTACATTTTTAGGTAACATGGTAATTCCTGCCCTGAAGTCCATTTCTAATCTAAAAGGAAGAGCGAGCAGGAAGAAGAGAAAAGGAGAGGAAGGCATAGAGGGGCTGTAATTGCAAATGCAGATTCAAATCCAATAGCCGCAGTCATAGCTGTCAGCACACTGTAGCGCTCGATGTGCATTACACAGAGCTGAGAGAGACGTCGAAGGCGGTGCTTACAAAATGAGTGTTGATTCTTCGTGTAGAAGGTAGTCTGAGAATAAGTGACAGCATTGGCAAGGGAATCAGATGTTAGCAGAGCAAAGAGTAGGGCTGATCTTTCAATGGCTGAAAGATCACAACAGGAGAGGGGAGCCGAGTCGTGAGGAGCTTTCAGATTAAAAACAGAAAAGAGGTGTGTTTCCTTTTCCTTCACGGAGGGTTTCATTTTCTCCCCAGACGCCCTGCATAGCACATCACCCGAACACATGGTGGGTCCAGCCTATCTCGTCACCACCACCCAACACCCTATACGCTGAGGAAAAGTTGTGGTCCTTGTTTTACATGCAGTGACTTAATGCTTTACTCATTCAACCTTTACATATATAAAGCTATTTTCCCTGTCCAGGGATGGCTGCAGTACTCATAGTACTTTTTACTACACAAAGAGTTGACCCACCTCCTGCTGCACTTGGGAGGTTTTTTCCTCCAAACAGGTCTGAAGGGGAACGTTGGGAGGGGATGAAACCTTGTTCCTGTCACAGGTGCAGGCTGTTAAGCAGCTGAGTGGAGCTGACAGGGCCATAACGAGCTCCAGCTGTGCCAAAGCCAGCACTGGCTAATGAGACCTGTGGTGGCCATGACAGGTCCTGAGCAAGTCTTGTGGTCAGGTCTTTGGTGCCGGGGGAAATTCGGTCTGAAGATACGCTATTGTCCCTGCTCTGACGTGGATTTACAGGACTGTCTGCAGAAGAAATACAGGTAGGGCAGCACAGTTGATCGTGGTCGTGGTCTCGGTGTCGTCTGGGGTGAGTTTAAGACCCAGGGGTTGTGGGAGTATCATTTGCACTTGTGAATGCTTTGTGCAGAGGCTGGTAATATTGGTCCTCTACTGAGAAAGACAGCTTAATTTTGGAACCTGTCAGGAGAATTCACTGTTCCCCTGTAAACATTCTGATATGAGGGGTATGTTTCCTTGCTATGCATATAGTCTGCATAAGTGTTCAGGATTTCCAATGCTTTTGTAATATAATAAATAGGGTTCAGGCCTGTTTGTAACTGAGTCATTTCTCATGGTAGCAGATAGATGTTGTTCAAGTGCAAACTCCATGCCTGTTCCTGAAGAGGGGGGAAAGCATTTTCTAGTCATCGCTGCTAAATACAAGGTGCTTTGTGTTTTGTGAGCTCTGTGGTAGGATAAAATATGGTAAAAATAAGGCCTGTTACTTTATGTTATGAAATGAATTTACTGATATTAATGAAAATCTTGTGTGATACTAAAAAAACCTAATGTGTGAAGGCCTTATTATACTTAAGCATAAACTGGATGCCTTCAGTCTCTCATCTCGGTTGTCGAAGAAACTAGCCTGTCATTACACTTCTACTATATGTTGATATGTAGGGTTATTTTTAACTATTCTTTTCATCAGAAAAGTAAAATTAAGAGGCGGTAGTGAAGATAGAAATCATCTCGGGATATAGATGTTGTAGTAAAGTCTGAAGATCTGTTCCTTGATCTCTGCTCCTGATTTGTTATACGACTTGGGTAAATATCCTATGTGTGTTCTGGATCAGAGGCTGAGCCCTGTAGTCAGCCTGTTTTGTATGATTTCAGTAGTAAAAGGACAAAAGCTATGAGATGGGATCCTCTGGCATTAGGATCAGCCTACTCTTGCACATTTCTTACCACGGGGATAATAAAAGAACATAGGAAGGAGCTGTAGATGACGTTTTGGGCTGCTTTAGCAGTTCCACAGTGGCAGAGGGAGGCTTGTTGGGTTAGAAGCAGAGACAAGTGGGATGTGTAGGGCTGTGTTTCATCTTACCTGTGTGCAAAAAACCCGCCTGTTACTAATACTTCCCTGTCTCTTTGAAGGATTGAAATATAATTAATGGATGAAGGTTCAGGCTGGCTTCATTTGTGTTTGATTTATCCTTAGTTTAACTGCAAACATTTCCCTTTTGTAAGAGAAGGTGAAATGTTTGATTGTGCCTCTGTGGTTATCCTCGCAGCAGCTGTAGCACCTGTGGTAGATCTACCCTGAAGCACCTGGAGTGAAAAAAAGACTAAAGGACTAAAATTTGGGCTTGATGTTGATAAAAAAGGGTGCTTGTAGTGAGGCATTAACTTGCATAATGGGGGCTTTAGTCCTTGTCCGAGAACCTATGGAAAGGATAGGAAATGAGTAGGCTTGTCTGTGATAGTTCTTGGAGTGAGATAGACTGCAATTAAGACACATAAATGAAGCAGTTCTTATAATGAACCTGTCTTGGGTTGTTTGTTGTCTGCCAGTGCCGTTGCTATTAATATGGAGTGGTGGGCAGTGTCCTGAGCTGCCATCAGCTGGAGACTAGAAGAAAGCTAGTACATTGACTTCAGTCCAGCCTCTTGGCTTGTATATTTTTCTTTTTAATGCTCGAGTTTCTTCTGGAGGTGTTTTCCCTGTATTGGCACTTGAAAAGATGTGAATGTCTCTGTGTGGGAAACCATATGTCACAGTGACCCAGGGAGCTCTTACTGTATTTTCTGTCACTGTCTAGTGACAGAAAATAAAGGCCGTCTGAACTAGTCTCAAACCAGGCTGAGGCCAGCCCTTCTGCTACACTAGGAAGCTGTGCAGGACAGTGATGGGAGGACTTCTACAACTAGCATTGCTGGCTTATTCCAGCTGCAAAAGTGTCTGAAATTGGAGCCTGTGAGAGAGGATTTACACACACGTGGCTTGATCGCAGAGAGCTTAGAGATGCAGGATCTTAGAGACCAAATACTGTCTTACAGTTGTACCATCACCTCCAAGTTTAGCTCCCTACAAAAATACAACAAGAAAGTGAGAATAGAAAAGACTAAAAGGCAAAGCAATTTAGATTTCTTTTTCTTGGTCTATGCCTGTGTAAGCGTTCACCATCTCTATATGTTTACCTGTGCTCATGAACCAGGATTAACTTGAAGAAAAGAAGATAGAGCCGAGTAGCAATGTTTACTACATGTCAAAAACAACTCTGCTGTGTGTCTTTGCCATTGTGGCAGTCTTTGAACTTTTTGAAGATGAATGATGCAATAACCTCTTATTCCTTGAAGGAACTTTTATTTTTTTTAAAAAAAAATCATCCCCTCAAACTCTTTATTAACATAAGATTTAAAACACTCCAGTACCTAAGGTAAGGTTTCTCAAATTTCTTAGGGGAGAAAAATCTGCAGACAATATTACTTCAAATGCAAGCTAAATGCTAGAATACATTTTGAATATTGACTACTTTTCCTCAGCCTTGTGGGTTTTGCTTGCATGAGTGAAAAGGCTCATGAGCTGTCTTTCTCCGAGTTGTTTGGACAATCCACTGAAGTCTTTCAACCCATAGATTGAGAAATAGCTCCTTGCTTCATCTCTTATTCAATCCTTTGCTTTCCATTCTCTTTCCATTTTCATTTTCCTTTAGGCACCCTAGTTTGTCTCTTGCTTTTTTTTCCCCGCTTTCCAAAAATCAAAAGTATAAAAATTAAGTTAAAACTGCAAACTGTGCTCTTGTGCCATGTGGTGGTGGACTTCTTTATTTTTTAATCTTCGTTTCAAGTTACATGGCTGTATCTCTGTGACTAAGAGCAAGGGTGGTTTTGTTTGTAGTGTGAAACACTGCTAAAAACAATGAAGCTCATACTTAATGATTGGTGCTATAAGGAGAATGTTCTTTAATTATGTATTTGAACCTTTGGTTTGTCACTTGTAGTCTTCATTTGGGTACATATGTGTGTTTCTGAACCGGGCTCTCTTCATCCCTCTCTCCCCACCTTTTTCCATTATTTGACTAATGAAAAAAATTTAATTGAGAGATGAAGTAGAGAGTTCTTAATAACGTCTGTCTTTATTGCCCCTTCGGGTGATTTTGCAGAATAGAAGGACTGCTGGAGTGGGATCAGATGGCACAGGGGTTTGGTGGGGCAGCAGTGCTCTGGGGGGTGGCAGAGAGGTTCTCTGGTCACAGTTTTGGCCTGTCTTTGCCTGTTCTGTATGGGAAGGGAGAGAGCTCTGGATGTGTATAACTGACAGCTTAATATCCCAGAACTTAACCATCTACATCTCCTCTTTGTCAAAAGCCAAGCAGGAAGACAACACCATTTAGGGCTGGGTGGCAGCAAGATAGACAGAGGGCAAGGTGCAAGCTGTGGGAGGAGACTGGGTCTGCCCTTCCCAGAAGTGGCTTGCTCTTATCCTCCTGCTTACTTTCTATTCTCCTTTTACTGGTACAGAGTTGAGTTATGCTGGTTGGACCAAACTATGAATACCCCCATGTCAAAGCTAAACCTTTTTGATAGGGTGTCTTTCCCCGGAGTCAGTTATTACTCAGCTGAAAGGACAACTCCATGGGCAAACATACCGGTGTAATGTGAATGAGAGACACCGAAGAACACATGAAGAAAAGTGAGGAAAAGCGATAAGGGGCTGCTAAACTTGGTATTGATGCTGAGAGATGTGCATGTCAAATCATGACAGAGGAGTGTGATTACAGCAGCAGAGCAGTATGTGTTGTGCTAGTGATTCACAAAATGTGTCTCTTGAATAGTCTGGAGAATAGTCTGTCTTTCCTTGTCAAGGCTCGTTAGCATGCACAGCCATGAGTGTAAGAGTTTGGTTATCTTTATCCGACTAGATGAAGGCAAAAGTGCTTTCTACAGTCACAAAATGTCATTGCCCCCTTAGAAATGTAGCCCTACTTCATAAGAGAGTGATTTCTCTTAATACCTTGACTTGTCCCAAAACTAGCAGTTAAGAGGAAGACGAGGAAAACTAAAATTGTTCATATGCTGTGCCACCACATGTTCTAAAGTCCACCCTCACTAGTTTTCATGTGCAATCCAAATACCTGTGCCAGGTGTTTTGGTGGCTGAAACCGAGCACAGAGGGAGCTCAGCTCAGAATGGCCAAACACTTGCTAAACATGATCTCCTTAGAGAATCAGTTGCTAAGAAATGCTCAGTGTTGGGGTGTATCCATAATCCTACCAATAACAAGGTATGGTCAGCTAAAGCTAGAGCTGCAACGAAATTTGGTCATCCATTGGGGATCCATAAGATGAGATCCATCTTTTATGATATGGTCTATGATGGACAAATTGGAAGCAATTCTGATCCATTTTGCAGCAGTCTGGAGGTCGGAATGCTTTCGGATAAAGTGGTAAGAACCAGTTTCTTCTCATCCCCATGTTGCAGGGGCCAAACGGGTATCTCCTGCCACTGAGGAGGAAGCCCTGAGTGTCTCCTGACAGGTGTTGCCACTGCAGAGATAAGAGGGAGCAGGACTCTCTAGTTAAATCACTTGAATTGGGAAGTTGTAGGGTCCACCTCCTTACCCAATGTCCCTGTGTTTCTTTTGTTTGTTTGCATTAGTCTAGCAAGCAAGATGCAAAACCAGGACTTTTGCTCGAGTGCCCTAAACACTATATGACAGGTGAGGCTGTATTTTGACCTTTGCATTCCTGACTGTATGATGCCACAATTTCTAAAGGAGGGATCAGACCTGTGATTGTGCTCTCTGGGGAAGAAGTCTAACTGCTAGGCTGTTATACAGAAGCTGGATGGTGCCACTTAGTACCCTAACTTTCATCTCTGAGACCAAGCAGCTGCATTTTTATTTTACTCTGTTGATGTGTGTTAAGTGCATTTAGGACCTGCCTACCTGTTTGGACACCGGAGGCCTAGCTATCACTTGCTAGTTTCTGGATTACACTGATTTTGGCTGGGGTTAGCCAGAATTAGGTCAGATTGGGCATCTGGGTGGATGCAAAAGCAGAACCAGGGAAGTTTGGGCCAGACAAGAAGATGCCTGGCCTCCTCTGGCCTAAGGCTGCTGCAGAACAGTATCTCTTTGATGCTTAAGGAGGGGGGTGGGAAGGAAAACCTGCATTCGAAGTCTTCCTCTCTTTTTGCACTTGGTTATCATTAACAGACCCGGAACGTCTGTTCCAGGTAAAGTATACTTCACATTTAAGGAACCAAATGTGTTTTCCTATGGAGCTCTGATTATCTCGGATGTGTTGCACAGGGAATGTGAACAATGTGGAATTTGGTCTGTGCTTTGCTGCTAAGCTTATAGCACACGTGAATACGTTCCTCCACATGAGGAAAGCCCTTTTCCTTTGATGGCAGAAATACAAATACCCTGTACTTGAGAGACTTATGAGTAGGGAATAATTTGTCTCCTAATGACGGGTGGGTGCCCAGCTTCCACCGAAGCCAATTTGAAGTGCCTCCTAGAAATGGTGTTCTACCGGTTTCTGTGAAATATTTGGAAAGAGAGAGGATTTTTGACAAGAGGTCTGGGATCATAAATGTCATCTGAAGTAATTCCCAGAACTTTTTAATGGGACTCAGCGTGCTGCAGGGATGTGCACGTCCCTCACCAGGATTCCATCCAACCTCTTCATTGAGCGGTGTTGTAATTGCAGTATGTAAAAAGGTTGAATTAATTGCTTTGATAGCTAAGGAGTAGATTGAGCATTTAAATGAATCAGACGCACAGTGCTTACTCAAAGCTGTTCTTATTTACTGTTGACTTAGCAACATACATTTATGTGACTTTACAAACTTGCAATTTTGTACAATTAAGAAAAACCAAACAAAAAAACCCCCAAACAACCCAAACCAGATTCCTTGCCAGTTGGGTATGGATCTGTGTTAGTAAATGACGGAAAGTAAATAGCAAATCACATAATGTTGTGTTTGTGGTTTTGTCTCTGTTGATCTCTGCAGCCAACTACCTTTGAATCGGGAGATAAGAGTACATGTAGTTCATGGATGTTTACAGTAAATAATGTGACATTTTGGAATGTGACACTGCAGGCAGTGCATCATTTCAACATAATCTTCTCCAGTATTTGCTCCGGAGTACTTTTAGGATGCAGCAGCCTGCTGGGCCTCCAGGAGGTAGAAGACATAGGTTCCTATTTAAGTTCTAAATTACACAGAAGAGGAACGGTTAAACCCAAGTCCTCTGTATCCAAACAGAGCACTCCTTTAACACTGGTTAATTTGGACCCTGAATATCTCATTATTTCTTTTTTTTATCAAAAGGCAACCTGTTTAGACATCTAACTCCAAAGAGGAGAGTTTCCAGGGAATTGGGCACTACTTTCTGGGACTTTTGCTTTTTTTAATTATTTCTATGGAGAAGGGGGCATGCATCTAGAAGATGGTTCTTAGCTGCAGCTCTGGGATGTGTGAAGAAATAACAGGCTAGGTGAGAACATCCAAACTGATCTCTGCTTACAGCTGTCACTTTAATTTTCCTTAGCCCTTTCAGAGTCGCCTGTATTGCTGAGTGATGTTGCCTGTAGACGCTGGAGTCATCTTAATCATGATGGGGATGGATAAGAGCAACCTAACAGTGCAGGACTTTGATTTCCTAAGCTTGATAAACTTTGTTTGAAAGAACTGTGGGTCCAAAAAGACCGTCTTTGTCCATTACCATTTACCTCATGAAGCTATTTCCAGCTGGATTAATTGTTCAAAAGACTGTGCTGTTCAAATTTGGTGAGTGCTGATTACCTGCTTTTACCCAAAAAGGGAGAAAAAATGGAAAACAAATAGGTTCTTGTGCATTCCCACACCAAGGTTTCAAATTGGGAAAGAAGGCAGGCTGCTTACAGGTGAAGGAAGCAGAGTATTCCCAGTAGTGAGACAGCTGATGTGAAACCTTTGCTCTCATTCCTGCGGCTTCTGACACATGGTAACTTTCTTCTGCCTGTCCCTCCCTCCCTCATACCAAGTGGAGCACTGTAGGGCTGCCCTTCGCTGTCTGCCTTCCTCTCTGCCCTTTTCTAGCAAAAATTGCCATCCTGTTCCCCCCCCCCCCTCCCGCACCCCCAAGAAAACCATTTTTAAGCTGTACTGAGCTGATGTTAAGGCTACCAACTTCAGTGGTTGCTACAGAAACTTCAGCAACATTCTAGCTAGTGTTAGTGCCTCAGTCTCAGTTTTTCCTGAGTTATTACCAGCCTTTGGATAAGGATGCCCTCTTAGACATTTAATTCAATTGGTGCTGTTTAAAAAATAATTTTCTAGATGGAGCCTGGAAGAATGCATTAAGATAGTCTAATCTGAGCCCCCTGCAAAGAATGCATGTGTAATCTTGGCCAGCGATGCCTGCAGGTAACCCAGTAACCTAGCGTATCTCTCAGAAATGTATGCTCTTCAGCCTTGATCTGAAGATTGTTACTACTGCTGGCTCCTTCGTTGCAGCCTTGGGTAATTTGAATTTCTAGAATTTGTTTTGCCTTTGTCTGAGAGATGGAGCCCTCTAGTTATAGCTACTCTCTTTGTCTAAGTACCTGTAGATTGTGATCAAGTTAACTTTTGACCTTCTCTTTGATAAGTTAAATCCCCAAATCATCCTCACTCTGAGGCCTTGTGTCAATTTTGTGTCATTCTTCTAGACAATTTTTTTTGGAGGGGGGTGGGAATGGCAAGGGTCAAATTCTTGGTAAAAGGAGCTCCCACTACTGACTTGCGTTTCTGACATGGAAGTACCGTGTCCTTTTCAGTATTCATGTGTATATGTTGGTTTATTGAGGTAGTTAAACATTAATATTCCCATTTCACAAACTGAGAAACTGGAGCTGAGCAGTCAAATAACTTATTTGGGGTCATGCTGTGATCCGGTGATACCTACTCCCATCCCCTGCCTGCTGGACATCCACTGTGGTGCTACTGCTCCCATCTGAACCTGAGCACTCCCTCCACGATGACTTTGAGATGCTAGTTTTTACCTTGACAAGCATGTGTGTGCATTCTGTCACTGGAGGGGGAAAAAAAAGCATCAAAAAATGTTAGAATGCTGTTAAAGTTAGGAAGTCTAACACTGCAAAGAAAAAAAAAAAAGAAATCACTTTTAAGACTGTTAAAATTGGTCACTTTTTTCATACATCATGGAAGTGTCTCATTATGTCAGTCCTTATGCTTTTATTTTATCTTTCTACAAATACTCATTGCCTCGCTAAGTATAGAGAACAACAGCAAAGGTATAAGTAGCCAAAAATAGAGATGTGGTCAAAAAAGTTAAAGCAAATTCAGCTTGTAATTGAAAAGTGAGCGTTACGCTCTTCTTCTGAAGTGATTCAGAGAAGTGCCTTTGCTTTTGAAGTATTCTCTGTAAATAACATCTGGGTTGGCCTTCTGTCATCAAACTGAAGAAAACCAGATGATCTGATATGAGCGAACTTATGTTTTATGTTACTTTTAACGATCATATCTAAATAACTCACATTAGTTACCGGTACTAATGATACAGCAGCATGTATGTTATTGAGACACCAAATCTTGAAGCAACGTGTAACTTAGAACAGGCTTTAGAGAAGCTTGCATATCCAGTTGGCAGTATCTAGAAGGAATTATGAATATTCTTACCGGGTTGTGACCTTGTAAATTCCTTTATAGGGCATGTTCTTTGTTAATATCTCTGAGGCTGAGACTGTTGCATTTCAATACATTTAAATTCCTTTCCTTTGTTTGCCCCTGGAATGTGTGTTCTTAGTCACCTAGCTATTGAAGGCTTGGATGCTTTTTTTTCTCTAACCTGCCCTAGAACATTACTGTCTCCATGGCAGAAGAGGATAGGTACAGCTGACAATAGTATCTATTTAACACTTTCCTCAAATAATGTCTCCTGAACAGAAGCAACAGGCAGGCAAGAGCCTGTTCTCATGTCACTTTGTAAACTTCTGTGGCAGTATTTCAGACCCTTGTTACAGTTGCTACAAAGCGGGAGGCAAGACTAATATTTTCTTAGATCAAAGGGCTCCAAAATGGGTAATCCAGTTTATCAGAAATTCACTTTATTCCCTGACCAAGCAGGTTGGTTTTTGACAGAAGCAAACATAGTTTATAAAGGCCAGCTTGTCTAATCAAGAAGCACAAGGATAGCCAGGAAAGACTTTAAAAGGACCCAGTTTATCCTACCAATGGAAGTAATATTACTTCCTCTTTTTTAAAGTAGGGTATTGCCATTAATTTTTGGAGAGACATAAACGAAAAGATAGCTGAGAATCCCACTTGGTATGTCTTTACATCTTTTGCATCCTAGGAAAACATAATTCACAGATCTGTGCTGTAACACCTGCAATCAGTCCACTAAATCAGATGTTTGATTCAAGCTACCTGAACAATCCCAAGCAATGGGAGGGAGGGGCGACCCCAAATATGTCCTTTCCTTATTAACAATTTACAAAGTGCGGGAAGAATAATCTCATCAAATCACAGTAAATAGTTCAATATGTTCTCATAGTAGTGACAAGATAGGAGATAACTAGGACCAGAGTCACTAGGATTTGAGTAAAGTTGGGTTTATTATTAACCAAAGCTTATGTAAGATGTTATTGCATCTGATTCTATTTTTGCAGTCACTTGGACTCTGTTGATCTTTCGGAGACAAAATGCTGCCTGTGTAAAAGGACTCGTACAAAGCAGTTGTAATTCCCCCTGGCTGGGCAACAAATTGCAACTCGCAAGGAGGGTGGTGTGGCCCACCTTTACTTTCCGTAGACCAAAACGTGATGCCTTTGCTTTTCTGAGACATCTTGAGGCAGGGCTGGAGGGGTTGGGTGAGCCGTAGGGGAGGACACTGCCGTGTACACAGTGCCACCACAGATTGGAGCTGGGGGATGGCGTAAGCCCTGCCAGCAGGGTGCCACTGCCACGGCTGGCAGCGAGACCCTTCGAGGTGGGTGCCACCAAGTGCTGCGGTGCCTGAGCTCAGGAGAACTGGAGGCTGCGCGGGCTCCTCATCCCGTGCACACGGGGTCCCAGGATGGGGCTCCTCACAGGGCAGCTGCACAGCACCTCAAAAAGTATCACCTGCAGTGGAAACAGGGCAGGGTGTGGGGGCTGTCCTGGCAGCGTGCTGGCCTGTGGCAGGAGGCTGCCTCGCTGCGTGGCAGCACAAACGCTTCCCAGTCGGGTTCCCCAGCTCTGAACCTTTTCAAGGGATTACGGGAATTCTCCAGAACAGCACCAGCCTGTGGGATCCTGGGGGTGCTGGCCTCCATCGCATGCTGAAATACACCCTTGTGCAATGTGTGGTCGGTGTGGGATCGATCGATTACTACTCTATGCGACGAGGAGTCAGTTTGACCTTTTAGATTTTCTCACTACCACCACTACTCTGCTGGTGTGGGGGTGGGGTGGGGTGTTCTCTCTCTCTCTCCCCCTCTCTCTCGCCCCCCACCTCCCGAGAGGTCCAAGTGGGAACAGGAGAGCACACCCAGGGCTGAGGGAGCCAAAATCCCAGGATGGACATGAATGGGATTTTTCTCAGGAACAGGCAACAATAACGTGGACAATAACTCCTGCCTCTTTTCCTTGCCCACCCCCAAACTGGGTGATGGCACTGAACTCCACCTGCTCCAGGCAGATGCATGGTAGCCCCGCAGTCCTGCTCCCCCGCGCACCCCGGCCTTCCCCTCCTCCCCAAATGTGCCAGTGTGGCGGGCAGGTCGGTCAGACCTGGCACAGGAGGTTGAGGAGCTGTGAAAAAAAGCTGTGATAGTGCCTTGGAGGGCACGGGGGACAGTATCGCCCACGTACACATCCACCGCAGCAAGGGATCAGGATACAGAGATTTAAGAAAACAGCCAAAGCCTCCTTGCTGCTGCACATCAAATCCATGCCATGCTTAAATGTGCCGCGTGCGTGTGCAGCCTGTCAGAGGAGGGAAGACTTTTTTTTTTTAAATGTTTTGGGTTTGCCTGTGTCATAAATATATACATAAATAAATATGTGGGACTTCCTGAAACCTTTCAATCTCTGCTGCGTATTATCCCGCATCAGGGGAGGGAGGGGAACCTGAGAGGCACAAACCAGGACCTGCTGCTCCTGTGTGGAACTGCACGTCGGTCTGTGGCAAGGGATCCCGCTATCTCTGATCCGCTTACCCCTCAGGCAGCCAGCGTGCCTCACCGACGGCGTAAGCACGGCCCTGGAGAGGCATCCTTGGCCATGGGGCAGCAGTTGGAGTTCCTTGCCTGTCGCCCTGAGGGTGGCACGTGCTGGGGTTCTCCAGCTGTCCACCAAAGGGAGAGATAGTGCCCTTAGAAACCGTGATGTTTTGCTGACTGAGGGCCCAATCTCGCTTTCAAATCTGCCTCCTACCTCTCCTCAGGGCTGAAAACCTTCTGAGGTGTGAGAGCACCTCAAAGCTTCTGTGAAGTCTGAAGTACATGGGGTTGTTTTTGAGAGGAAAATTGCCAGAGCATGTAACAACCATCTCTGGCATGAAACTGCAGTGAGAAATGCAACTTATCTGTGCCAGTGACACACAAGTATGTGGTAGCTCCCCCAGGTTTTGTCTAAGCCACTTCTGAGGGGGCGGGGAGGTTATGGTCCCTTAGAAGTATGGGGTGTATCTTGGGGTGTGCTGGAGAGCCCCAGAGCTTGGAGCTGCAGCGGTGGGCCATCATGACTTCTGCTTGACGCCTTGATCAGGGCATGAGCACCTCTGGAGAAAGGCTGGTGTCTTGAGGAGCAGAAAATAGGGCTGTTGCGTGAGAGTCGGTGTCTTTGACTTATCTGAGTCACAGGCGTAAACAGCTGAAGGAAATAGACTGTTTGATGTATGTGCTGTTGCTAAATAGTGTTCAAAATGTGAAATCTGTCTGCTTTTCCCAGGGAAGGGGGTGGGGGTGAAGGAATCTGCTTTTCATCTTTCTGCTCTGTCCTGCCATAATTAAAAAAAACAAACAAAAAACCCCCAAATTAAAATAACCTTCCAGGATCTTAATTATCTTTTAATACGCCTTTGCCGTGCTCAATAGAAATCAGTCAAGTTGAGGTGTGTATGGGGGGTGTCAGCTGAGAATTTAATTGCGTTTTAGGGTTGTAGGATGACAATTCAGGTTGGAAGGGGCTTTGGTGAAGTATCATCCCCTCCGACCTACTAATGGAAGCAGGGTCAGCTATTTTAGCTTATCAAACTAGGCTATTAAAAAAAAAAAAAATCAAAGCAAAAAAACCCCTGTTGACTGCAAGTCCTGCAGTAATGACTGAAGACCAGAGTGTAGCTGTATATATGTATATATGTATATATACCTGTATCCGTGTGTTTTACACAAGCTGTGATTTCCACAGAGCAACAGGCCTCTTCCTTGGCTTTTGTTACTGGTTGTGCTTGTACCTCTTTGGAGCAGAGAGGGATGGGTTGGATGTGAAGAGGGATGTGGACAGTCCCGAGGCCATGGCCCAGCTCTCACTCTTAGCCAGCCAGTGAAGCCATGGCGGGATCATGCGGGCTGGAGTTTTGAGGGGCAACAGAACGTGCTTTCCTGAAACACCAGTCGCAATGGCCAAACTCCTTGAGAGAGATGGAGAAGAGCAGCACCATCCAGAAATAGAGTTGCTGCAAAAAGCCAAGCCCTGGCCCTTCGGTACCACACAAAATCTCAGTAAAGATGAGGTAGATTTTCTGGAATAAATACAAAGAGAACAATAGAGAAAAGACTGAAAAAATAGATTATTTTTTTTTTTAAAAAAATGCATGGAAACCAAGGTGGCTTTCTATTAAAATCTGTCTTGCTTTTTCTTTAAAAGAAAGCAAGCCTTCTAACATTTTCCTATGGTGCAGTGGATCCAAACACAACAGCAACAAGCTGGTTCATGGGAACCGGAAACTGAGACAGGCTGGAAAACAACATCCTCGGGCGGGGGGGAGGGAAAAAAAAAAAGAAGAATGCTGCTTTCAGGGCTGTTTCATTTTTATTTTTATTGCTGTCGGAAACAAGTGACCTACTGCAGCCAAGTAGGCCTGGGGCTAAAATAAAAGGACCTTCAGAAGGCAACCAAAATACACAGACCAAATGCCGTACTCAACATAAGTGTAATTGCTGCTGTGCGGTCCGTTTCCCCTACCAATGTCTAGCATTTTAATTTCTGAGGGAAAAACAAATGTAACTGGAAAGTTTCTGTCCCTCAGTTATTGTTCCCAAAGGAGAGAAAAATTGAGCTAAAAGGGAAAATAGACAAGAACATGAAGTTTGTATGCAGATAAAGCAGGGGGGAGGGAGGAACTGGAGGAAGATTTGATGTAAAATGGTTCTCACCAACATAAATGGAAGGATATAATATGTAGAAAATAAATGTTACTATATTTGTGTATCTTTGTGCCATAAAGTTGACAGATGCCAAGCTTTAGACCAGACCACAATTAGGGCTTATTTTAAGCTGGAATAAGATGACGGAAAGATTGCCAGTTTTCAGTAAAGCATAGGTCTAAGAATTGGAAAATACTGGATCACTGTAGTCTGTTCCTGCCAATGCACAACTCCCCTGTAAGATACCAATCCAGTAATGTGCCCACGTATGCTAATGTCATTAAAAGCAAAAACAACTAGAAGTAGACATTTGCATCAGTCAGTGTTACAGACATGGGGATCACAAAAAGCAGAATTACAGGCTCTCTTCCCCCCACCCCACATTTGTCTTCTCTTTCTGTGAACCTAAAAAGCCTCAGATTCTGACATTCCAGTCGATATGCTCTGATGGCGGCTGTATTCGAACATACTTAAAACAGCCTGTATGAAATAAATTTGCAACTGAACTAATGCATGCAAAACTTGGTTTTCCCTTATCAGTCGTAACAATCTTTTTTTTTTTTTTTCCTATGAGGAAGAGCTTTCTGTATAACATAGTGGGTCAAAGTTTTAGTGAAACATTTAGATGTTTGAAACAATCAGGGTGTTGCTAATTCAAAAACTTAGGAAGGGAGAGGCTTTAGACCCTGAATTTAGAGAACACAAAGAAGTCTGTCTTCAGGTCCCAAAGAATCTTATTTTCTGTTATCTCCACTAAGTGTGCTACTCCTCTGGGCTCTGTACGATTCCAGTAAATACCTCCCATCAAATTTGGTTGTCAGTACCTGCTAATCTGGATTGATATGCAGCTGTTCTCCTCAGCTACTTATTTCACAGCGGAATCACCTTTCTATGGGATGCGCTTTTCCCTGCCATCTTACATTCTGGTAGGGATATTTTTTTTTAATTATTTAAAAAAAAAAATATATTTACAAAAATATTTTATCCCACAAGACTCCCACAAGACTTGTATTTCTGTAAGTACCTTCAGGTTTTGGACTTTAGATGAAGACTCTCAAAAATTCCCAGGTTTGTCTTCCGCTGCTGCTGGAGACTACTCAGCTGACCTAGATATATTTAGCTCTTGTGAAGAAGCCTTCATCAGTTCATCTAACCACATAATTATTTTGAAGCTCTTTTCCAAAATCCCTCATGTTTTTTTTACATCTTTCTGAAGTTCAGATGAAAATCCTGCTGGATTGTCACTGGCCTTGCAAAGAAATATATTTTGCCCTTTTCTGATTCAAGCCTTCTAAAGACTAAACTTGTTGGTTGCAGTGTTGGTGGCATGTCATGTTGCCTCCTCTCACTGCAAGGGCCAAATTTCTTCTCACTGAAATTTAATTTACATGATGCAGCTTTGCAACAGGGGTGAAACAGGCCAAGCCCTGAATTTCATGCTTCAATGTTACTGTGTTTTAACTAACATTTGTCAAATTATTTTCCTTCCAAACCCTGTGTGTAGCTGATGTTTTCCCAGGTTTTATTCCATTTAACTTTGTCCTTATTCCTAACCCTTTATTGGCTCTCTTCTGTTCATTGCATAATCTATGGATGGTGATTAAGGTACAATTCAAGCCTGCTATCAGTATAATTTAAAAAATACCGAGGGAAATTTGGTCTTTCTTAACTTCATCCCCTTCTTGGAAGCACATCACGATGTTGCCATTGATGCCAAAGAGAGCATTCAAGCAAAAAATGTTGAAGCAGACAGGGCCCTGGCACAGTACTTCTTGTTCATGTGCTGTGTGGCTTAACTAAACCCATTGGCTTTGTTAAAGACAGATCCTTAGACAGTATTTCTTGGCCCAAGTGTCCATTAAAGATCTCGATCTTCGTTGATTTACACTGGCTCAAAGTTTGAAATGTTTATACATATTCTTATAGGAGTCTTGTTATTTTCTTTCTTCTGCTCAAACTGGACTCGATGAAGCCTTACTGTCCCTGTTAAGCTGAAATAATTATACAGCTATTGACAAACTGCTCTGTGATCTCTGATTTCAGCAATCTAGTTAAATACCTCCCTAATCTCAGGTATGTGACACCAGTCTTTAAAGTGAAGTATGTCACCACTGCAGTGTTAAGGGGGGGCTAAAGTGAATTTAGCTGTTAAATAGCATACAGTAAATGGCTAAAAGTGAACTTGTTTACTGTGGTTTCAGTGAACTTTCACACTTGCTGTGATAGAGTACCTTAAATTTTTCACCTGCTCTGCTCTCAGTTCAGTCATTCAGCCACTTTTCTTCTGTGTAGAAGCACATATACAGATATTTGCTTTTTATGAGAATCTATTTTATAAAGAGACTGTCCGAGGTGGAAAATGCTTTAGGACCAGGAGAGAATGCAGTACAAGGCAATGAAGACAACCAGTGGACTTGCAGGTGATGGTGGAAGGCACTGTGCCAGCTGGCATAGCACAGGCGTACCAGTAACTATGCAGCAAGATTTCTCAAGCCTTTTTACCGTCTTAGAGGCAGCCCGTCTATACCAGCCATTAGCCAATGATTAAATTAGGAAACTCCCAAAATGTTTATTCTAATACATAAAGATGCAGATTTCCTGTGGTAAGATCGTTTATTGTCAACCTTCTGCCTTTTCAGTCCCAGGGTTTATGTACGAGAAAATACCTTTTCTACACCAGTACGTCTGACAGGATAGTGCTGTGCCCTTTAACGTGGCTGTTTCTCTTACACTGTTCCTATGGCTTTAAGCGTGCTTGAATAAATGTTGCATCTCCAGAGGCGGCTGGGAAGGCCGAGGGCATCTCTTGTTCCTCTGCCCCTTTTGGGAGAGTCACCAGAGCGTGGAGCTGGTGGCCCCATGTGCCAGCAATTCCAGACAACTGGTGGAAAAGCAGCTAGCTAGTATGGGACCAGCTCGTAGTTGGTTTTAGATTGAGATTGGGGATGGTATAGTTTTCTGCTCAGAGACAAGGGAATTCAGTGTGGTGCCCACGGCTACTCCCATGCCCTAACTGATCGCATTGCTAGACAGTCTCTGCAGTTTATTTCTCCAGTGGTTTTATGAGCTAACCACACCCGCTGCTGGTTTCTACAGTACCAATTTACAAGATTGGCTGGTTTGGATGAGGAAACCCACATTTCCTGAGGTATCCCAGAGAGCTCAAAAGCCAAGATCTTAAGAAAAGTAACAAAAGTGGTGATTTTTTTTCAGCATTCCACTTTAGAGAAGGCTGTTTGTGTTTCTCCTCCTGTGGAGGACGCAGATGCATACTTTTAAACATCAGGAACGTCTGGTATTGCTCTTGTTGCACAGCTGGAATCACTAGCCAGTTGTTCAGGTTTAGTCTGGATCCTGAAACAACTTTCTGCCTGAGGAGTAATTGAGCCAGAATCCTTGAGTGCCCTTACCACAGTAGGCAAAAGGATGGGTGGAATAAGCAGATGCACCAGTTTCTCACCACGAAGGGGAAGAGGTCTGTCTCGCTCCTTTGCACCAGCTGCATGCTGCTTGGACTCCTGGCAATGGTTCAGTCTTAATAACAGCACAAAATTATGTACTACTTAATAATCTTTTTTTATGGGTTAGTTTCCTCCTGAGTTAATGAGCTAAAGTGGCTGATAGGAGTAGTCTAATTGAGCATCAGGCCTGGCACAAGGTAAGACAGGAATGGATGTGGGAAGCCAGATGGTGGAGATACTTTTTTCACCTGTGATGAAAAGTTAGATCAGCTCATTTGGTCTCCTGGAGCTGCAGTATTTCTCCTGCAGCAAGGCCTCAATGCTTTGGCCAACTCTTGTAAGTAGGGTGAGAGGCCAGGAGGAAGGGCTCCTGGTCCACACCAGCCTGAGCCACTCTGGGCCTCCAGTCACCTCCTGGAGCTTTCCTGTGCTGGTTAGGCTCCTGAAGTGCTAGAAAGTGTTACAAAAACTCTTCTCGGGGAGATACAGGAGGGTGGAGGCTTTTTGTAATGTTGTTTAACTCAAAGTTCTTAGGCATTCAGTTTCTTTTTCCAAAATTACCAGTAACTGTCCTGACAGAATCAGTTTAACAGATCAGTTTTATAAAAGTGCATTTAAAAAGAAAAGGAAAAAAAAAAAAAAAAAAGAAGGCGGCAGCTCGCAGCTCATTGGGAATTGCTGGCATAATTCGAAAAAAGTCATTGCTAATATTGGGGGATAACTTGGGGGGGGGACCTACCCCCCAAAAAAACCACTTTGTACTGTAATCATCACTGTTAAATGCTGTGTACTCAAGGAACTCAAAATACAGCTTACATTCCCAATTCTGTCCTTTGAAATATTAAAGTAACATTATTGTAAATTAGTTATACACAGGATCCAGTCTCGGGCAGTGCAAGGCTACATCTATATATCTGGAAATTGTAGAGTCAACCCATGCAAAATATACAGCTGGGAAACAACGTTAATGAAGCAGCATATCCATTTGATTTTACAGCACGTATTTAGCAAACTCTGAAGCATGGGAGTCTGCTGTGTAATGACTGCATCCCACTTAGCTCAGCTCCCTGGAAGTTCTCTTCGTGTCTCTAGGAAGCACTTTTGCCATCTTACAGGGGGAAAAAAAAATTATGGAAAGATACGATCCATGTGGCCTTGAAGAGGCCACAGCCTGACATTGGTGATGCGCTAATAAAGGGTAGACAGGGAAAGATATGGGAAAGGATAAGGGTCACCATTAAATGATGGTGTGATTACACAGTCTGAGTACGTTCACAATTTTATGGTTAATTCTTGATCCTGCAACTTACAGCAATCCACCCACTCACTGCAAATCCAAAGCCCCAGAGGCTTCGGGGGATTCCACAGTAGGCTGTCAGTATGATATGTTTTTCAGGAAAAGTTTTTTGAAAATAACAGCAGTGATGAAAATTGCTGTTGGAACCTCAATTCTCGCATTTCCTACCTTTTAGTGAAGTGACTTTTTTTTTTAATTGATTTCCTTTAAAAATAATAATCTCCTCCTTCCCAGTGCTTCATCCTACCAACTAGCCTCCATGTTAGTCTTAAAAGTGCTCAGGGTATACACTTCCTAAAACTTGAAATGTTTTTGTTAAATATAGACAACTTTCTAGCAAATACACCCTCTCATCCACTCATATGCAGGGGAAGCTTTGAATTAAGAGTGTCATTCTAGGTGGAGTGAAGACTTTCACTCCAGATGAGTCCTCGGTGTGTTTTTCTGGCAGAAAGGGGAACTGTTGGCCTGCAAAAGGATTTTTCGTGTGGTCATGAAACATTCAGAGCACTGGTAGTTTCATTTGCATGTGTTTCCTGGCAAGGAATCCAAGATCTAAAAATCCCAATGCTCTTACTTACATGGTTAAATACTGTAAGTACTTGGCACACCCACAGCTCTGAGTTAGCTCCCGTTTGAAGGAGAGCTGAATATGCCATTGCGTCTTGCTCTCTCTTTAGAACAAATATTGTTTTCTCTTTGCCTGAAAGTGTTTCCTTATTGAATTAATGTCACGTATCAGTGTGAGACTTCAAACAAGAGGGATAAGAGAATGGAAAATGACACTTGCTTTTTCATTATTGGGAAGAGTAAGCAGGTAATTTCTTACAACAATTTCCCTTTGCCTAAGAAACGTCCAAAATCTTTATACAAGTGAGTTAGAAATTAAGGATCCAGCCAAGTGCAAGCACAGAAATACACACTTGTGTTCAAGCAGGAGTCATGATGGGATTCACTCATGTACTTAAGAAGGAGCATGTGCTTTATATTGCAGAGCTGGGTGAGCTGGCCTTTCCAAATTCAAGATGATATCTCTTCCGCCCCCCCTCTGGTTATAACATGAAATAGTTGCCTATGAACCTGACTTAAGTAGCACAGAGATATATGCTGATGCAGACGTATACGCTAGCTCCTGGTTGCAGATGACCCTGAATCTTCTTGTGAAAATGAGGAATAGGTCTACCCAAAATGTAATCCTCTTTACCCCAAATGCCCCTAATATTGCTCCTTACTTGCTCTGCTCATAAAGGGATAAAGAAGGTGTTATCTCCTCATGTCTTTGGCTAATGAGCTGGCCAAAAGTAAATACAGACCGCATCACAGGAATGCAAAGGGCTTAGCTGCTGCTGGTATCCCAGTCAGGGATGACCCTCCTCTACGGCTGCCCCACCACCACCTTGCCGGCCCGATGCTAACTCGTGCCGATGGGGCTCTGCTGGTGGAGCACGCGTGTGCTCCTCGGAGAGCAGCAAAACCACCATGCTAGATTGAGATCTGGGTTCTCCTGTAAAGCGTGTAACCTGATGGCAGCTCTTCCATCTGAAAAGTACTGTGAAGAAGGCATGCTGGTTTGCCTTGCTGGCCGTGTAAAGGGCCCTGTGGGAGGAGTCATTTTGCTGAGAAATGTGGGTGGTGTTTGGATGAGCAGAGCTCTGGCCTTCTTTATTCCTTGTGCTTTTATACATGCTTATTCCTAGTTCTCTTGTTTCCACTATGTGCAAAGATAGGCACTTCCAAAGAGAAAAAGAGGCTTCTTCTCTTACCGGTGAGGGATGCCCCTACATGAAAGAAACAACTCCGTGTGGTGGTGTGCGGCAAATGATTAACAGCAGCCATATACTCTTATCTAGCCATAAGCATATCAGTTGTTCCACATCAGAACTATCAAACCTATTCTGCCGACAGCCTCGCACCAAACTTCTTGCTTTGCTGCCTGATAGTCCGTCTCTTTAATTGTTGATGTATAACTAAATGTCATAAATGCATTAGCTCACATTTAAAATAATAATAAAACCCCTTAGATTTTTTGGGTCTTTTGATCTGCTGTGGGAAAGTGCACTTAAAGAACATTCCTTTGACCAATATGCTTGTATTGAAGATTATTTTAAAAGTTTCATTGATAATTGTCTCCATGCATTGAGGTCTGAGGATAAAGTGAATAAAACCTCAGTTTGTCCCTGGAGAAAGGATTCATGACACAGAAGGCAACAAGACTAGGAGCTGGGTTTTTGCTGGGAGATGTGTGTGCCCTTCCTAATTTCAGAAGAATGCAGTCTTTTTATTCTTTGCCATGTGTCTGCATGATTTAAAAAAAAAAACCAAAAAAAAAAAACCCCACAAACAAATCAAAACTGTTTACAGTATTGGTGCGGTTGTAAGAACTCTTATATTTTGGTGCTCTTGGAGTTAGTCAATATTAATGACTATTAGTAGTAATAAGGCTTTAAATGTTTCTCCAAAGAGGGAGGCCTCTGTTTGTAAGGATCTGCATGCACAGATGGTGTATGCGAAAAGCAAAGATGTGAGCAGCTGAGGGACTCCTCTGGGTTGAGGCCTATACATCTATAGAAGTACTCCATTTAAGCATCTCTTTTCCATGGCCTTCGGTTGAAATACCCCCAGCCTTGGGGTAAACTGCACGTTACCAGTCGTGATACTTCCCTGTATGAAGCATCTTTGTGTAACTCGGTGCTAACAATGCTTTAGACTTCTGCATTTTGAAAAGAAGAAAGATCAGGATTTCCGAGGCAGGCAGCCTCTCTGGTTCGACACACCTCTCTAGCACATCACAGCATGCTTTTTTTTTTTTTTTTTTTTTTTTTTTTTTTGTGTATGTGTTACTATGAGTGAGCCAGCGTTGGTATGTCTAATGAACGCAGGTGAAACCTGAAACAAAACACTGGGCAAAAATAAAATTATTGATTTGGAGCATACTTGTGGGATTTCCATTGATTTCTTGGGTTATGCATCATAATACTATGAACAGGTGAAGAACATAGTATTTGTTCAGAAGAGTATGGGGGAAGAGGATGCGTGTTTGTACTGTGGTCTACTGAGCCATAAGTATTTACACAGAATTTTTCCAGGGCAGGAAACCCTGAGCTAGTGTAAATTGATTGAGTTAATTTATCATGATGTTTCTGACTTTAAAGGAGGCACCTGATCTACAGCAACTGAGTATCTGCGTGCATTCAGTCTTCCTCTGCCAGGAACTGGCAAACGAGACCTATGCAAATACATAAAGAAGTAAATGCTTTCTTATACCATAATTGTATACACTGGACACCTTACCCGATTTCTGCCTTCATGTTAACACTTTATAGGCACAAAGGTTTAGTCTGTATTGCTATAGGATACCATCACTTTAGATGGGGTCTCTGTATTTATAGTATTTAAAGTTGGGAATAAAGCATTACAACAGAATTAATCCGAATCTCTGTGAGAATTTCTGGTGATAATAAGAACCTTGTGTAAAAGCTTGTCTGCTGATGGAGCATATAGACTGGCAGTGCTGCCTGCCGGTGGAATTTGTGTTCCCGCAGTATAGTACTTAGGTTTGATCTAATTTCCGCTGCGGTCAATGAGAATCTTCTGACCTATTATTTTCATTTGAGAAGTGGTTAAAGCCCGCAATCCTTTATTGTTCCCATGATAACTGGGTGATTGTGTAAGGAAACAAACTTGAAGATTATCCTAAACTAGAAAAGTAAAAATAACAAAGGCTTATTGTGACATAGCATGAATTTAAATGATTTTTTCCTGGTATTTTCTGTTTGTTTTAACTTCTAAATGAAGATTTAAAAAAAAAAAAAAAAAAAGTGGTAGGGTTATGAAGAGAACTTGTTTTAAAAGATGAGGGCTGTAAGACATGTTGCATAGACTGAGGTCCAGTTCCTCAAGCAGAGTAACTGGTGCAATTTCTCTGAATATTTGACCTGTTTTATCTTAATGTCAGCTGTATTGACAACATGCAAGCACAAATAACTCTGCTTAAATATATTTTCCTCTATGTTGGATCGGAGGGGGTGCATGACAGATGTGCAAGATAAAGCAAATTAACATAATGTAAAAGATGACAGGAAACAGTTAATAATTCATCACTTCTGCAAACTGTGGTAACACGTATTTAGATGCCTGTTTGTTTCTGTTTCAGTGCTTAAGACAGTATCAAAATGTACTGTAAACAAGAGAGAACCTTCTATGAAACAGCTGTGTTAAACTCCTCCTCAGAATTTTTCTTACTACCGAAAGAGTATTAAAAATAATATCTTAAGAGACAATCAGTCCTTCTAGGAAAATGCCAATTAATAGATAGAGAAGTTGTCCTGTGTCTAATAACCACACTCCCTTCCCCCCTCCCCCCTTTTTTTTTTTAACTGATTAAAAAATACTTCCTGATACAGTGCAGTTGGAGAACTTGGCAGGCAGTCTGCATTTCAATGGAGCACAACTGCTGCCTTTTCTTCCCTTGGACTCTCTCAGCCCAGCTGTAGCGGCTTCCTCCCTCCGCTGGCTCTGCTCCTTCTGCATCCAGGACCAGGTGGAGTCTGGGTCTGCAGTTATTTACATCAAAGATTTAATGCCGCTCTTTCGGCAAACTGTTACGAAATCTTTGCTTCCCGGATTTCAAATCTTTTCTATTTGAGAATAGGAGTGTTTATCGAGGGGACAGTAATCGTATAAAGCCCCCAAATAGATTGAATTTAAAAGAAAATAAATAATAGAAAGCCTGACTGGAAACCAGAATGTGGCACGTCATAGTAATATTGCGAGATGCGTACCATCTTGGCTGCTGCCTGCTGCAGTGGCTGGTACTGGGATTAGTCACAACTAGAATGTCATCATCTGGAGGTTTGTGGCAAAGTCACTCTGAAAGCAGTTGTGAAGTCTCAAAGGCAGGAGGCCAGGTCCTTGCACTGGTATTTACATTATGCCCAAGTATAGTAGTCTATTGACACATCTGTGGCTTTCTTTGGAAACCAGTTTTTCACTATTGCATTCTAAGGAAGAGTAAGCAATAAAGTAGGCAGGCATCTGACCAACAGCCCCGACAGAGCTAACCAGGCAGTTTTGACTTAGTTATTCATGGGTTGTCATAACTTCACAAGAAAACCTAACCTTGAAGTTATTTCTAGCGTTACCCACCTCTGCTAAAAGGTAGTTCTGCACAGTAATGGTGAGAGGTGCTTATGACTGTTTTGGTAACTACCATGTTGTACCATCTGAGGAAAATCAAAAGGTCTTGCCCATAAGTTTCTATTGGCCTTCTTGTGAGTTACTGAATTAATCCAGAAAATTTGAGCGTGCCTATGTATCTGTCACTTTGAAATTTGCCTGCATGCCCTCTCCAACCTGATTACTCGGTATGGTCGCACAGAGCACCGAGAGATCCTCCTGTCCACGCATCAGCCTGTTTTCCACCATACATTCCAACAGAAGCTAGGAGTTGTAAAGTATCTGTTTCAGTGTGCTTGGAAATGTGTGAAAGTGTATAGCTAGTGCGGGAACAGCAGAAGAAGAGCTGAGTTCTTCAGTTCTTAACAAACTGTCTCCCTACAATCGTGCCTTTCACATAGTAAAAATAAACTGAAGAGTATTCAGGTAATTTGTAGATACCATAGGTGTGTAGCCCAAGAAATTCTCCCTATACATTGCTGCTTGGAAAGTATTAAAGGAAAAAGGCTTCTTTCAATATATTTACATACTTTCAGAAAAAAACACGTGGACTGTTATTCCTAGTTGTATTGGAAAAGTATGTGTCCAGATCCATGATAATTGATTCAATTGCCTTGCAGTGTATTAGGACTCTCTTCTTGTTTCTGTTTTGGTTGGTTGAGGTTTTTTTTCCTACCGCTTGGGTTTTTCTCCCTTCCCCCCTGCCCCGTTTACCTTCTGATTCCTGAGATTTTGCTTGTGTCATCTTTCAAGTTTTCATCTGAAACTAAGGTTTAGAAACCTTTTTTAATGAAAGTTGACACTTTAATGTAACTTTTGGTTTTAGCAAGCGGGATCTAAAAAGATTTATCAACAGTAATGAGATTAATGATAAAAGTAAGCCATTTTAATATTCTTGACTTCATACAGGCATAGATGGAGACTTCCTGACACACCTAAACCAATCTCTATTACTGCACGTGAATGTCATAAAATGTTTTTGAAAATGTACAAAGTGACATATCTAAACTATTCAGATGTTTTCCCAAATCCTTTGGCTACACAACTGTTTAGGTTGTTGCTTCTCCAGTAACTGAGCACACTCTTCTCAGCATGAACGTTTTTTGATTACTATTGATTTACTGGAACTTATGTGTATTGCTCACTTTTATAAACGAAAAGGAACAGGTTGTGGTACCAGCTTGTGTCTGCTGCGTACATCAGCAGATGGTGTCTCAGGGTCTTGAAAACCTGGTATCTGGTCTACACAGTGCAATAAAAACAATACTGAGTTGCTATGGAAGACTGGTGTATGACAGTTATGCGGTGCAAGCTGTGGAACGGGATAATAATTTGTAAATACTAAATGAAAAGTTTTCAAACTCGGGAAATGGGTACCCACCACCAGGGAGGAGGGAAGAGATGACGCATCTTTAAAAATATTGTCTCTGTAATTCTTCTTTCATCCTAAAATTAATGGAGGGGAAAAATATAGTCTAATTGTGTTGAATATATTTTAACTCTATTCCATGTGCACAAGTTTGTGGGTGATGTTCTATGCACTTTTTGCCAATTTCACGCTGCTGAATATGGGCCTTTTCATGCCAACTGTGAGGGGGGGAAAAAGGACCAAAGGCACCTCAAGAAGTGGTCTTTCAGCTGTATGTCTGTCCTCATCAGCTATTAGTACATCTTTTCTGAAAAGTGTTCATCTAAGTCAAAGTCCAGTCGCAGCTCACTCTTGCTATTAGTGAAGTTAGTTTTCACTAAAACTGAAGTCTATGGTTTAAGTCTAAGTCTCAGTTCTGTCCTTCTCACCGCAGTTGATTACCAGATGGTTTCCTTCTTTTTTTGCAGAAGCTTTTCTGTATTTGAAGTTTGTTATTGGGCAACACTTCTTTCCTGGTTATGCTGAAGACTTCTGACCACTCTTGTTGATCTCTCCTAGTTCTTCTCTGGCTTTATCTGCTTCCGAGCACTGCATTTCAGGAAAGGTATGGTTCAGCCTTATGGCTGAGACCCAAATGCTGAGCAGAGTGGCAAAGCTTTTCCATGTATCTTATGAGCTGCACTCTCAAATGGATGTCTGAGTACAGGGATTATCATCCTGTTACAGAGTAGGAAATGCTTAATTATGCTGACTTTGTGATCCAATCTGTAGTCTCCAAATTATTTCTTATGGAATTTTTGCCTCCCCTCTTTTTTCCCACACTGTGTCTGTGCAGTCAGCTATCTAGGTAACTTTCATTTTTCCTACTGAATTCACTTGTTTCCCCACTTCTCCAGGTTTACCAAAACTCTCTTTTCTTTCTAATGCAATCATTCAACATAGTCCCAGAAACTCCTCTATCTCTAATGGATTATAGCCAAAAATAAAAGGATGCACCAATGTATTCATTCTGTGGCTTGCCAGACAGCACTAATGAATTTGAGAGAGATGACAGTCATTGCTTCCTATCTAGAAGGCCTGCAATTGTATTCCAGATGAAAATTAATTTGGTTGAGCAAGATTTGTTGTTGACAGATCCAAAGTAACTGCTGTTACTGTCTTTGTTTCCTTTTACAGTAGGTTAAATATTTGCCATATAATTTTTCCTAGGGATTTAAGTTTAATATAGAAATCTGTATGTTGTTTGACATCTCCTCTCCCACCCACCCCTACTCCCTTTTTAGAGGTAGCCACCAAGTTTGCCTCTTCTAGTTCTCTGGTACAGCCACCATTCCTTTTTAGATCTCGAAGAATAACCGTTTGAGGTTCTGAATTTAGTTTAGCCCAATCTTTAAGTGTCCTATGACAAAGATAAGGTGAGAGGGTTTAACTTAAGTATTCTCTTGCTAATTCTGTCTCTGTTCTACAGGATACATAATCGCTGTCACTGGAGACACCATACCAGCAGCCTACTCACAGATGGCTTTTGGCAAATGTTGATGCAAAGATGGTGTTAAAACATTTTAGCCTCCTTGCATGAGATCAGTTGGCTGATTCATAACTTGAAGTCATCACTCATGGTTTTTTCTTAATTCTGGTGAGACTTTTTTAAGCAAGTGTTGCTAGGTGCTCAAAAAGCTGCTGCAGGTAGCTGCAGTAAGGAAGCCGCCCATGCAGGCAAAACTAATGGCTGATGCAGATCAGACTATTGATGACAGAGAACTTCAAGAAAAAAGAAATGAAAATGGTGGGACCATTGGTAAAGCTGTGAATGGTAGAGCCTATGCTGAAAGGGATTAAAAAATACGAATGAAGAAAATGTTGTTAGTTCACTTAAGTGTAAAACCAGAAGAATAAGCAGTAATGCTAAAAGGCTGAGCATTTATATTTGTATATGATATTTGAGAAGTTCAGTGACATAGAAATCACAGGAGGAAATCAAAAGTGTTTCAGTATCGCTCATAACAAAGGAGGATACTAAATAGGAGTTTCTTGACTTGCGTACTGATGGATTGAAATTACTTGCATCTGAGAGTTTTAAAAGAGCTGTCTGAATGGGTCTCTGGGGTACCGATTTCTTCCCCAAATAGGTATTTGAAACTGTGGAAAAGATGAAAACATTTGACCCAAAACTTAACATTGTAGCAGCATTTTTAGAAAGATAAATTATAGTTGTTTTCTGGGGAAGATAATGGAACAACTAGTACTAAACATGGCAAAGAATGAACAGATGAATTTAGTGCCACACAACAGTGCTGTAGTGTAAAATACACCCCACTAAACAACATCTTTCTAGAAGGTTTGCTTCCAGAAACCATGAGTGTTTAAGAAACGTGCTTTACTTCTGTCCTGGTTTGAGGTAAACCAGGACCAATTTTGTTCAGTAACTTTACTTTTTAGTTGGGCCTCTTCTAACTACTGAAATTGGCAGCATCTTGTGCAGACACTGTTGGCTCTCAGAGTGACAAGACCAATGTTTATAGCTGATGCCCAGGCATGGTGTGCAGAGAGGCTCTTCCTTATATTGATTGCTACAACAGCCAAGGGCAGCTCACTTTGTCACTTGCCCCGTTGGAGGGTCGGAAGCAGAAAATCATAGTGGGGTCCCACTTGTGGGGAGGAGCAGGACAGGTGACCCAAAACTGACCAACGGGGTATTCCATCCCATCTGCCTCATGCTCAGTATAAAAGCTGAGGGATCAGAGGGTCATCCCTCTTTCTTCAGTGGCCAACATCTGAGGAGGACTCTGTCTGTTCATCTGTCTTTGATCCCAATCCTGAATCCAGATCTGGAATCCAGTTCCCATCTGTCACTGAGTCCAGTCTGGGATTTCCACAGTGCCAGCTGGTGACGTGATCGTCATCCTGGGAGCTTGATATAGTTTTGTGTATATTTTATTATTTGCTTTTTATTTTATTATTAATATTTGTAGGAGGGAGCATCTGTCACTTGCCCGGTGGTCGGTTCAGCCCAAACCATGACAGCTTACTGGAAAACATTTCAAGTGATATCATATCCGGTTTAAATTAGAAACTGGAATGACTCCATTTAGCAGAAAATACTGAGTATATTAAAACTACATGACTGACAGGTCTCAAAATGTAACTGCGATAGGGACAGTGTTTCTAGAAAGGTTTAGAAAAGCTCAGTTCTTTACCCAACTCTGATTACTTTTAAGAGCATCCTTGGATTAAAAAAAAACAACTAGCCAACAAATGTTTGCAGCCCATGCAAAGGCTGAGGAAGCACAAGGCAGTGGAGACTTACAGCACCTGAAGGAAGGTGGTGGAGATGCTGAGTAAGCTGGACACCACCAAGCTGAGGCTCGCTATGCCGTTACACAGCAAAGGACAAAAGGAGGCTGTGTTCGCAAGGCGCAAACCTGGAGCGCAGTGACTCTGGCAGCAGTTTAATGGTCTTTGGCTGAATAACTTACTGAACCTCAGTATCTAAGAATGTTTGTAACCCTAAAGACTAATGTGATCCTTAAATTGATGAACTGAAGAATTTCAGGCAGTATCAGCAAAACCTACACTTGCTCTGTATTTTACACAAGAGATGCTTTTATGGGGCTTTACAGTTAGTCCAATATAGAAATTGCAGAAGGTCCATCTGGGAATAATTAAAAGAGCAGAAAACTTGTAGTGGTACACTCGCCAATTAACCATCACAGGCAAACCAGACTCAGCTTGAGGAAAGTAGTTAATTTATCGCCAGTCAAATCAGACTAGGGTAATTAGAAATAAAACCAAAACTTAAAAACACCTTTCCCCCACCCCTCCCTTCTTCCTGGGCATGACTTTAATCTCGATTTTTCTCTACCTTCTTCCCCCCACCCTGAGTGGTGCAGGGGGACGGGGAATGGGAGTTGCGGTCAGTTTATCACATCCTATCTCTGCTGCTCCTTTCTCTGCTGGAGTGAGAGAACTTCTCACACTCTCCCCTGCTCCAGCGTGGGGTCCCTCCCATGGCGGACTTCTTCATGAACTTCTCCAGCGTGGGTCCTTCCCATGGTGCACAGTCCTTCAGGAACAGACTGCTCCAGTGTGGGTCCCCCACAGGGTCACAAGTCCTGCCAGCAAACCTGCTCCAGCATGGGCTCCTCTCTCCACAGGTCCTGCCAGGAGCCTGCTCCAGCAAGGACTTCTCACAAGGTCACAGCCTCCTTTGGGGCATCCACCTGCTCTGGCATGGGGTCCTCCATGGTTTGCAGGTGGATATCTGCTCCACCACTAACCTCCATGTTAGTGGCTGCAGGGGCACAGCCTGCCTCACCATGGTCTTCACCACAGGCTGCAGGAGAATCTCTGCTCTGGCACCTGGAGCACCTCCTCCCCCTCTTTCTTCACTGACCTTGGTGTCTGCAGAGTTGTTTCTCTCACATATTCTCACTATTGTCCCCTTGCTTCTGTTGTTCCCCTTCTAAAAGATGTTATCCCAGAGGTGCTACCACCGTCGCTGATGGGCTTGGCCTTGGCCAGTGGCAGGTCTGTCTTGGAGCTGGCATTGGCTCTATCTGACATAGGGGGAGGCTTCTAGCAGATTCTCACAAAGGCCACCCCTACAGCCCCTCGCTACCAAAACCTTGCCACACAAACCCAATGGAATAGCAGACAAAAACATGGCAGTGTTTCTGTGTCACTGGAAGGGGGAGTCCTGTGGTAATGCCTAAAGAGCGTTTTGCATCCTCCCAGCTTGGGTGCAACCTCAAGCTGCTAACAATCCCACTTGCTTCTCCGTTACTTCAGAAGAGACGTTAGAGACTCCCCAAAATGGGAGAACCAACTCTATCGAAGGATACTTTTATGGGCATCTTCTAAAGTATGAAGGCTAAAATTAACTCAGCTTTTATAGGGCAGAAAAGGATAAATTCCAAAAGAAAAATAAACCAAAACCCATTTACAAGGCATGGAATGTTTTGATTGGTTAAAATAGTACTTGGTGGTTTTCTGTCTTTTTTGGGGGGTGTTTTTTTGTTTGTTTGTTTTTCCCCTCCCCCATCATCTTCCTCTTTGTGGCTGAAGTTTCTGTACCACGGAAGGGGTATGTCACAGCTCGCTTTCTGTTTGAAGCTAATAGGAACTAACCATCCATGTTGCTTACGGACCAAAAATCTCAGCTAGAGTTATCCCACATAAGTGCTGGAGGAGAACACGTGCTGACCTCTGAGCTCAGTGCTTACTACTCCTGCTTTGATTCTGGTACTTGCCAGTAACTCTACATGTTTCATGCCAGGAGCTGAGCAGTACAACTTCCACCCTCAGTAACTTCATCTCAATACTTCATAATCTGCCTCTGTTATTTATTAAAGAAATCTAGGAGTTTTGACACAAGTTATTATTTGTTCATCTCTCAGGAGATTAATTCTCTCATTTGTTTGCCAGATTTTACTGGAAAGACATTAAAGCTACCTTGCAAAATAGAGAGTTCAGGCTTGTCTTTCTGTTTTCATTATTTTAGGTTGTGTGCCAGGGATATCGGGTATTTTCTGGTAAAAATCACTTTAAAAAAATACTCAGTATTGTTAATGTGAACTAGCTGTTAATTTGAATATAAACTTCTGTTGAAGTTGCATGCACTCAGACTGCAAAATTTACTGTTTCCATCAAAAAGCGTCTGTTCACAAGCATCTTCTCTTCCAGAACATTTTTAGGAGACAAAACTACAGAATATAAACAGAGAAATGAAAATGAAATAAGATATGCAAACAAAATTATTTAAGTACAAAGTAAAACCTGTGTTAATAATATGAACACTGAGTTAATTCAGCTTGTTGGAGAACTCTGCTGGTGTCATTTATGTGCCTGTAACTATGGAAATATGCCAGCACCCTGTGTTAAGCCAAATCATGAGTATCCAGTCAATGAAGGACTTAAAAACTTAAGTTCTTTACTGTGTTCAGGGCAGATCGTGGTTTATTTAAGTAGGAGACTGATTCCTAGTTGTTACCTTTGCTTTGGACATTGCTACAAATTTTGAACATCCTTTTATTTTTCTGACAATGTGATATGTGCGGATTTTCCAATGCTTTTCTGAGGCTCAGATGCATTACATGGCACAGCTCAAAAGGCTTTTAATAAAGTGTACAACTGGATAACCAAATGAAGCTCTGTGCAATCAGTGTTTGGAAATGTGTAGGTTTTGGGAAAAGCATTGAGCTAAATTGTGATAACAATGAACACTGATTTCAAAATCCTCCTGGTTTTATTGAACACTGTTGTCAGTGGGGACTTACAAAAATCCCAATAGTGATCATTTAGCATAATGAAAACAGCTTGTGCTGATGGCGGGAAGTGTCTCAAACTGACCGATGCAGATGACCTTAATGTTAACTGGGAGGGGACAGGAGGTCCTGTTTTCAGGTCCTAATTTGCATGGATGTTCTGTAGGACTCTTGCAGCAAAACTTCCACCTACGTCTCTGAAAACTTGAGTGCAGTGTTCACGTGTCGCTCGCTGTTCGCTTCTGATGCAAGGCATGTCTGGGACTCTGCTATACTTGTCTCAGAGATGGTGACACAATTCAGGGCGAAAACCTGCCGAGCCTGTCAGGCTGGCTGAGATTTTGGGCCGTACTGGCCTAACATGCTCCGCTATTTGAAAAATGTAATTGGAGGTTTTAGCTGTGTTCCCAAAGCCTCGCTGTCTGAAGAGAAAAACAGTTCTAAACATTGTTCTTTCGTTTGGCTGCTGCACTTACCTTGTCTATAGGACATATCATATAAAATCAGTAAGTCAACAACTCCCATAGCTTGCGCAAACACTTTTGTTGCAACTGCTCTGAAGCAGAGGGTGTATGTAGAGCTCTAAAAAAAAACTGCTGGAGATGGAGACTCAGAGGTTTTAACACTTTCTGAAATCTTTGGGTCAGTTTCTTTGTCACTGGTAAAGAACGAAGAAAAACCATGTATAATAGTGTCTCAGATTCCATGTTACTGAATGGGATTTTCAGATATTTGAAGTCTGACTGTAGCTGTCTGTAGCAATGTAAATGAAGAGTAGCTTGGAATCAGTGACTACCTAAGGGTATTTATGTAGTCCTCATCTTTGGCTCTGTGGAAATATAAGTACGTACCCTTGTTAGTGGTGCTGCTGCTTAATATTTGAGTATGCAAAAATGGGGTGATTTGAAGGGATGTGTTGTGACCAAACTCACTATTAGATTAAATTATCTTTGGTTCACCATTAATGCTAATTTGCAGCAAGCTGTAATGGTATTTCTTTTAATTCTTATGACTACTGAAACCCAAGGGTTAAGGGTTTGGAGAATGTTAAAGCATTCACTTGCCAAAGCAACTTGCAATGAAATTAAATCTATTTCTCCACAGAAATAAATGACTTGGAGAAAACTGCAACTATTGTATCCCTACTCTTACTTTTTCTTCCTCAGTGAAATGTTATCATAAATTATAAACTTATGTATTATAAATTATATATTACAGTGTAATGAAGAGAAATGTCCCTTTAATATACACAGCCAGGGTTATTATTGATAACAGGCGTCTCATGTAAACTGTGCAGCACATAGACGTGGAAGAACGACACAAAGCACAGAGGTGGCTTTGGGAAAAAAGGAGGACAACTATCCAACTCCTTGCCTGTACGTGAATCACTTCTACTGTTACCAATATCTTGTGTTATCTCTACTTGAGAGCCTATAAACATTTCCAGGAGCAATATCTACTTGAGAAACAAATGTTAGGCCCAGTGCCAAATGAGTCTTGGAGTGGTTCCCCAAAATAGAACAAGTTTCAGGGTGAAGGGGAAAAAGGTGAACTTTACCAGCACTTTAAATAGTCTGGTTGCAGTAATCTCATGGTGGTTGAGGAGGCAAACCGTGAGTGGCTGGGTTGTCTGGGTGATAGGGGTGTGCCTGGAAGGTGGAGGCTGTCCCAGATGTCTCTGAGACCTGAGTTAGGTGTGACCTGGAGGTCACACCTCCAGGTCACACTCATGTGAAGTGATGTTTTCATCATTGACTTAGAGGGAGCTAAGGGACACCTGGTTATGGTTATCCCCTGTGAGTACATCTATGACTGCCTTGGGTTGATTAAGGTTGTAGAGTACCCAGGATACGTTTGGGAGTTGCACAGCCGTACCTTTGGGCTGGGATTTCAGTTACCAAGAACATCACCCATTGAAAACTAGCCTTTCTTTAGGACAAAAGAAAAAGATCTCGAAGTCCAAGAGCTCCAGCAATACTCTTGTGTGTGCAGTAATAAGGAATTTATCTTTTTCATGATAGTTTCCTGCTCCCAGAAAAAAAAGTCTTTTTTTTTTTTTTTTTTTTTTGGCAGGGATGTGGCACTTAGTATTGCAGCACGTGAAGAATTTAAGATTTTTTTGCAATTTTACAATAATTTGTTGCCTTCTTTAGATGGCAAGTGTTCACAGGGTTAATGGGTTCAATGGCTTTGTTAAACATCAGTAATTTAGGAATGACTGTTTTAAAACAAACACTTTTCAAGATCTTCATTAAAGTAAATTAGTCTTTGGTGAATAAAAGCAAAGCCCAAACCTATTTGCCTGGATTAGGGTTAAATCAGCATTTAGTGCTGGGATTAAGAAGAGAGCTCATTGCTTCAGTTTCATTCTAAACCTGAGTTTTCATTGGGATTATGTTAGAGGGAAATTCACTGCTATAGAGAACGTCAGTATAGGCTTGAGCATTGCCCACGTGCCATGCAAACCCTCAAGAAGTAACTGCCAGACATTAAAAGATTTAAGAGCTGCATTGCCTTTGGTATTAAGGTTCCTAAAATTAAAAAATAAAACAAAATTAAAAATCTCTTGGCTCTTTTTAAAACTCAAAGTTCTGCAGTGGGCATGTTACACTGTCTCTAAATAAATATTTGTTGAGTGACTGAATGTTAACCACTAGGCATTGGTATCAGCTTCAGTATTGCAAAAATCTTCAATCACAACTTCCCATCTCTCTGGACATTCATCTGGCACACAGTGCTTTTGCTCATGTTTATATCGCTCCTCTTCCTCCTCTGTGATGATAGCTGTTGCTTGGGGACAAGAGATAATGAGTATTAAAAACATTGCTGCAAAATTTGGCTTTTTAAATCCACCCAGAGGAACGGTTTCCCTTCCCATCTCCTAAATGTTACTGTTGTTTTTGCTGGCTTTGAGTAAAACACGCCTCTGGTGATCTTGTGTCCACGTTTCCTTCTCAGAGCTACTGTCAGGGAGCGGGAAGAGGCTGCAGACCTCTTCTGCTTCACGCTAGCACTGACAGCGAGTAATGTGGAGGGTAAATAGGTTAAAATAGAATAGGAGGTAATAATTAATATTATATCTGTACGGTGCCTACCTTCCAGAAACATTGCAAAAGAATTTCTAAAAATTAAGTGAAGGCCATTTCTGCGTCATACTTCATTTTCATTAAATTGGACTATTATTGCATTATATACCAAAAAGCATATGGTAACAGACTATATTCCTAGATTAAACTCGCTCCTCTTCAGTAGTTTTTTTTAATACACTGGAGTCTCACATGTGCCCTAAGTTTTGAAGCTGCTGAGTGGTTGCCCTGGCTGCCCTGCAGTTGTTTGCATTCTAGATGATGAATCAGGGTCCTGCGTAGCAAATGTGTTCAGCCTTTACTCTCCACGGGCCAATAAAAAAAAAAAAAAAGAGGTCACTGTGAAACATAGTATTTCTAAAGAATAAGCTATTGACGGTCAAGGGGAAAAGCTGAAACAAAAGCCTTCTTCACTTAACAAGCTAGATTGCATCTGCTTTCTCATTGGTTTCTTGGTTGAGCTTTCCCAAAATTTCAAAATTATAGTTCCCAGTATCATGACGGGAGTGTTTCTGTGTACTTATTCATCATCGTTTTTCTTTCTAAACTGATTCTATTGCAACACATTGCTATGTTAATTAGACTTTCTTTGTTTTACCATCTTTTCTTGACATCCTCAGTATGTCATTTTGAAAAAGGCTAAAAGATAAGCCAAGTAATTTTAAGCCTTTTAATATTTACGGGTACATTCCCAACATTTTGGCCATCATGTCTCTTTTTTCATGGGAGTGTGATGGCTTAAACGTCTGGAATGTGCCTGTAAGTAATCAATGCCTCAAAACGCTGGAGCTTATCTGTGAGCCTTCTTGCTTGAAGGTGTGCACTCAGTATTTGGGAGCTCTCAAAGACATCTTAATGTATTCCTACAAAATTACATTTTAAACTGGCTGGTCCAGTATTACCTATGGAGTGTGTGTTGCTTTCTGCCTAAGGTAACAGGGGAAGTGCTGTTATAAGTTCTTCTTAATATCTGGTCTTGTATAAGAGCAGTATATGTGTCTTAATATATGTTCTTGTATAAGAATTCTCTCTCTAATGAAACTGTAGCAATAGGCAAAGGAATCCTAAAGACTGCGTAGGTGTGCTTGCTCCTACCCTGGCAAGTGGTTGGTGCCGCTGTGGAGAAAGGGCACAGCTACTGATTTCGCAGAAGGGACAGCTGTACTAAGACCCAGGCGCACACCTGTAATCGTGAAAGAGGGTGTGAGTGAGTGTAAGTGATCAATTACAGACAGTACTTCATTTTTTTTTTGCACCACAGTTCAGGCATTTTTGTTACATCTCCATCTGAGTAGTCCCCACTTTCTCCCATGGACCCGTTGTGTTTTATCTAACTTACAAATATCACTTTTTCTCTGTTAACAAATTAACCCAAAGTTTGATGTTTTTCTGTCTCATTTGCTATTGCATGTAATAAATGTTCTGTGGCTGTAACTTACTTATTCTGGTATGAATAAGTGAAGGAACCTGTCTCTTTCCTTCAGAGGATCAGCTGTGTTGCAGTAACAGTGCTCTCCTTTCTCCCCTCCCCTTTCCCATAATGTCATTATTTGTTATTACAAGCATCAACTTTTTGCTGTCATACTTTCTCGCAGTATTGAGGAGCCAGAAAAAGAAAGAAACCAAACAGGGATCAGTAATGAGTCTGAAACACTTCATCCTCTCAAGAATCTGTTTTTAATAGCTGCTTTTAATTTTAATAATGCCACTCCCTTGCAAGGGATGGAGGGGAGTATCCATGTTTTCTTCTGACTACTCTGGAGCATTAATTGCTGAACAGTGTCAAACTTCTGTATATTTTACCAATACTCTTCAGTCAGTACAGGCGCCAGTAGCATGCATACATAAACCAGGCTACTAGAACTGCTTTCACTTCACTCACAATAGCTATGCGCATTCAGACTGGTGCAAGCCTTGATTTGGATGGTTGATTACCTACATATGCATATCCTAGGAAAACACAGTGTAGCATAACTGGTCCTAAATCAGTAGCATGTTTCAGAATAAATGGCAGTAATCGGGAGCTTGCCTGCTGCTTGTTTGGGTGAAGGAGTGTTCCTGCCCGGGGACCCCAAAAGTGTGAGCCGAACACCAGGGACCCAATCACTACCGTATGCAGATTTTCTAATTTCTTAGTGCAGTTTAAACTTGAGGGTGGCTTGTGAAAACTGCTCACACAGCACCATTTTATTTTTTTAAGCCTTCTGTTTGTTTTTTTCCCTAGAGCCCATTCCAAACACAGTTAACATAAATTGGTCCCCTGTAGATTTGAAGGACCCTTCAAGAGCCCACCTGCTATCCCAGCAGATGTTAATGACTCTTTTCAAATACCTCATCTGAAGGTTGTTTTTAGGAAATCAAAACCTTTATTTTCCTATAACATCTCTAGAGTAATTATAGGAGCAATGTGGGTCATCTCCTATATTTTCCAGAACAGAGTAGACGACATAACCGCTTGTATTTTCTCTAACCACCAAGAGTAAGGAAGATCCATCTGCTATGTTGATTCTGCTGGAAACCTTGGTGGGGGGCAAAAACCCAGAAGCTAACCCCTGCTAAGGTCAGCTCATTACGTTTCCTGAGTACTTTTTCCCCTTCCATGAACTTTTCTGTGAGTTACACCTATTAAGCTAAGCGTAAAATGTAGCAAAGGCAAGATAAAATGTAAGGAGTAACATGGGAATAGCAACAGAAAGAGGTCTCACAATGGTGATAGTAATTGAGAGGACAAACTGCGCTTACTGTCAGTTTGAGGGTTTTTCTTGGCTTTCCCGGCAGTTGTTGTCTCCTGCAGATTAAATAGTACACGTTTGTAGAGTAAATGTATTCACGGTGTGGTTCCTATCAAAGCTTCTGGGTAGTCTAAGATTAGAGAAAGTCCACGTTAGGGTGGATACTGCTGTTAATAAATATTGACTGACCATAAAGGAGATCAAAGCAGTCTTGAGGTGCATTTGAGAATAAAACTGTGTGATTGTCTCTACTGTTCTCCAGCAAAAAAACCTTTCTGTGTCCCTGTAGGTGCCGCTTACAGTAGCAGAATGTGTCAAGTAGAATAACAGTGCTATTACAGATATATTTGATCTTTCCCTCCCTGAGTAGTCATGGGAAAGAGAGGGAATTAATAACTAAAGTAAGCTCCAGAAGACAGACTATTTGTTTTCTCGTGGTCAAGATGCTCAGTTGCTGGAAATAATAGTACAGACAACTTCAGGAGCGAAGTTTGTGAGCGTTCTGTAAGAATCGCTCGGTCTTGCTTCACCTTTCTGATGAAGCAGCAAGATCCTGGTTTTGCTGGGCATTGATGAGGGTTGAAGCCCACCAGTCTGCCTCCACAGAGGACGACAGGTGGTGGTTCTTGAGCGGTGCTTAGATGTGAATTATCGGGCTGTCCAAGCACCTTCAGGCCTCGCTGGTCAAGAGAGGGAGAGATTTAGACTGTTAGTCAACTACACTGTATCTGTGTAGGCAGAGCCAACAAGAGTTAGGCCAATGGGCTAAACCTGAAATATTTGAAATTTACTGAGTGGTTTAGATGTACTCAATTTGAATGCTTTTCTTGTCTGATTTTTTGGAAGCAAGTTGTTTATCCAAGTGAAGTGCTTTAAGATACAGCGAGGAGCATTGACATCAGCAAAGATCAATGAAGGATGAAGAGGTCTATTTAATTTAGGAAATGAGTGACTTGGCTCTTTGATCCTATTGCATTCTCTTATTCCCAGAAGGTTACATTTAGTCCTGCATACACAAATTCTGTTTGACTAAGTTTACTTATGTTTTAAATATTTGTGGGTTTCTTTTGTTTAGGTTCTCTTGTATAACAAGAAAAAAACCCCAACTGTTACCACATAATTAGGCTGTTGCTGTGTAAGCATGTGTAGCTCTTTTCAGACTTGAGAGCACAATATGCAAATTCAAACCCAAATGCATTTATTTAAACATTCATATTATATAAAAGAAAAAAAAAAAAAAAAACAACCTCTGACCCATTGTATACAAACCAGCTTATGACATGTCATAGGGAAATTGCTCAAATTTGAATAACCAAGAAATAAAATCTAGTTTGGCTCTTTTTGCCTGCAGTACTTCCACTTTCCAGAAGTATGGGAAACCTGATGCAGTTTAATGCAAAGGTGTGCATTTTGGTTTGAGATGTGAAGATGTAAGGTAAGCCTTAGCAAACATGAGGATAAAACTGCAGTATCTACTGTGATGAAAGACATTCTCAGAAAAATTCTTGTAATCCCTTGTCTAGCAAGGTTAGTTGCTTTGGTGTAAAATAAATAAAAATCAAAGCTAGGGCTCTTTTTTTTTTTTTTTTATTTATTTATACATTGACCTTAACTGCAGCAACCCATAGCAGGTGCTAGCACCAGACGAGCTTTGGCTGTGGCAAGAAGTGCCATACTTGGCCCTGTGTCAACAACCAGGAGTTTTAGAAGTACGTTAAGTTGAAAGATGCAGTACGACGTAGAACATAAAATTGGAAAGCCAGGGGGAGGAAGGAAGTCCCAGCAGGGAGGGAGAAGTGCAAAGAAGCCCCTGCTTCTTTGCACATCCCTCTAACCCCGACCGCTGTAAACCGGTGGGGTTGGGGCAGGGGCATCCCGCACCTGGGGGCTGCCTCCAGCCTGTTATCCCAAAGGTACCACGGCCGTCACCGTCAGTGCCAGTCGCGCTTTTAATTTTTAATTTTTTTTTTTTTTTTGAACAACCCTCCGCTGTGTTGGCCGAAAGCAGGGCCACCCCCACCCCACCCCAACCCCCGTTTCCGAAGTGGGGCAGTAGATGCCCAGTGATTTCTCTGAGCTGGGGTACAGCCTTGGTGCTCTGACACTGGAGACCGTGAGGGGCTGGTGGAGCACCATGTTCTCCCTCCAGCAGAAGGGGTTGAAGGGAGCAGAGTGGGAAGACCCTGGGAAAGGATCTCTTGGCAGGAGAGGAAGCAGAGGAGCAACGGCGGAGGGCACAGGCAAGGTGCCACTGAGGTATTTGTGGTGCCTGATCTTAGTAAGACGCAATTAAGATACTGGTGCTGTAGCAGCCTTGACTAGTCCATCCTCTAGGAAGGGATTTCAGCACTTATAAAGCTGGTTCTCCATATTCTAGGTAAAGTGTGTGTGTGAATGTATGCTAGACACAAAAAAGTATGAAATCAGAAGTATGATTTTGGGTGAGAGCTCACAGGCACAAGGGGTTTGGATGTGCAGTTGCGTATAGTTCTTGCATCCTTTTGTCTTTGCTCTTGACGTTGCTAGTAGTCACTAAAAAAGGCTACACAAACTTCAGCTAGAAGGAAGGAAAAGTCCATTTATTTCCACAGACACTGCAAAGTGAAATGTCTGAAGTATTTGAAGAGCTTAACATGCTGATCTTTCTGTATTTATAGCCTTAAAAATGAGGGAAGAATTTAATAAAAAGAGGAACGGTGTCTATACTGGCTTCTCTGGAGGCAGTATTATCCACTTCTGAATTTGAGGATTTGTTTCCTTTCAAGGACTGCTTTAAAAACACTTCCTGTTTTATAAAGCAGAAGTGAAATACTCTGTGGTAATTTATGTGAAGTGACTTGCCGTATGCTTAATAATAACCCACATATTTTATTTGTGCTGTACTTTTTTTTTTTTTTTAAACCAAAACCTCAAGTCAGCCCTTTAGAAGATAGATTGTCTTGCACGGGGCATGTTAGATTGTCTTGGACAAAGTACCTTTCTTTTTTAATTGGTATTTTTATTGCTATGATTTACATTCGCAGGGTGAGGGCAGCACTGTTCCTCCAGTGGCTTAGACAACTGTTAAAGTTAACTCTGCGGGGACAAGAGCTATTCCCTTGTCTGGAGACTTTCCTAGGTACTTACAAAGCTGCGTACTTAACTTATTCCAAGTGTAAGTATTGGTATGCAGTATACGTGCAGTAAAGCGACACTGTATTAAGCACAGCATTTAATAGAAGTATTCTCAGCATGACTTTGCAAGTATTCGCAAATTATACCTACCAATTGTGGTGGTACTTGTCATCAAAGTGAGTGGAGGTTTGTACAAGGCTCAGAAATGCAGCTAAAATGATACGCTTTCAAATCACCTCTTACAGCTGTCCTTCTTGGACTGGTATTCTTGCCATTCCTCCATGTCTTCCACCCCCTCGCGTCCATTCCCACAGGGAGCATCAGCTGTGGAAGGGGAGTGCCTTGGCTTCTGCTCGGAAAGGGAGGGTCTTGGCCCCAGCTGGAGCACATGGCGTAGGTACCACTGAGCCCTGCCATGCTGCTGGGCATCCCGTGCTCTATTTGGGGCTTCTGATCAGGTGAGAAGGGTCGGGGAGTTTGATACTGAAACAACAGCTGCCCTTGCTAGATCAGTCACCAGGTTTGTGTGTGTTGCTTAAATACTCAGAATGTAGGAATCTTGTTCTGGCAAGTGTTGTCAAACTTGTATTGTCTTTTCATGCTCACATGTGATTAATTTCCTAGAAAATTCAGGGAGGGGATGAAAATGTTGTAGACTGTTGGTAACAACTGGTAATAGGTGCAGCTGATCAAATGTAAACTGAGGGTTGGTTTTTGAATGCGTTAAAGCGGGGAACAAAGCCTGGCTGGGTAAGGTCAGCATCAGAAATTTAGGGTCTGTGTTGATTTTTCTTTTGTAATATAGTTTATAGAGAATGCTTCCTTTTTTCCTTAATGAAACTGCTTTTGCAACATGTGCCAATCCTATGTAGAAAGCCCCATGGCTGGATCTGATGAGGGCAGAATCTGCTCCTGCTTTTGGGACTTCAGATACCCTTTTTGCAGCTACCAGCTCAGCAGTTAAGGCTATTACAGTAAACCCTTTAGTTGTGCTATCCAGATTGTTTCTCACCCTTCCTCCAGCCAGGCTGTTCAGCGAACAACCCTCCAAGCGCAGGGTTGTGGGGGCCATGGGAGGATGCTTTACCACAGTTTCTGTCCCTTCCTTTAACAACGGAAAAAAATCCCAACCCAATGCGCAGGGCTGCAAGGGAGAGGAAGGAGGATCCTCATCCTGCTCATTGTAAGTGTGCATGTTTGGATTTTAACCAAGCTGTCTGCGATGAGCCAGAATAAAACTAACAAGTGAAGGCATCCCAGTTATGCTCCCACCCAGGTCATACGTGCCGCTGCGTCGTGCTTGCTCTGCAAGGGATCAGCCTGCATGTTTATATCCAGAAGTGCAACCAGGATCACAATTTATGGGTTTCGAGGAGATCTGCTTTTCCCAGTGAATGTGTTCCTGAGGCTGACCTCAGGGATAAGTGTCCCCCGAGGGCAGGGCAGGGGTGGAACCAATTCCTTCTCCTGACCCTGAGGCGTGTCTAGTTTTGGGGCCTGTGGTTGGGGGGAGGTGGATCCAAACACCACGCTTTTGCCAGATCTGAGGCACACCGGCTTGTCAAATCTGCAGAATAAAGCTTTCTATTGCTGAAAAGTGGAATATATTGTACTACTGATCTTTCTAAGGACCTGGGTGCTGCAAGTGCATAAATTGTTTTTGCTTACACTGGGAACCGAAAGCGGGCAACTCCAAAGACAAGTCCTGTAAAGTGGGACTGGTGGCTTAATGTCATGTTGGGCTGCTGGTCAGAAATTGTCAGAAATAGCTGTTTTCAAATGGGTTTGTTTAATGTAATGATTTAAATGTTTTTATGGTACCAGAACTTGGTCTTCTGTTACTGTTATCCCTTCTTAATAAGGCATCGTGGGGGTCCTCCGTGCATATGGGGGAAGGTCCTTTCTTCTGACAATGACTCCTTGCTCCCAAGGACGAGATTTCTCTGCAGCCCCAGTGGCACCTCTCCCTTTTGAGGAAGACGTAGCTCAAGTTTCCTCCCTTTTTCCATTACTTTTTTAGAGAAAGTATGTTCTTTTGTTCAGGTCAAATTTGCAAATACATTGCTGGACCTCGTTTTTTTCGCTTTCCTGCCAATTTAGTGGTTTTGCACCATTCAAAAATCATTTGATTAACTGTTAAAACAGGGTTTGTTCTCTTGCTGTCAATTAGGACCCAGTTATTGGGAAATTATTTTTTCGGTTGAGGACGGGGGTTTTAAAGGTGGCACCCACTAGCAAAACACGTTTCGTCATTAACATGGCCTGGATGTAATCGGCAGGCTCTGTACACGCTTACTAATTGTCTGAAACTAAGGCAGCCCGAGGAGCCGGCCGCCTTCCGCGGGGACGCGCATCTCCCGCCGGTCGCGAAGTTCCTCAAGTGACAGCGCGTTTTTCTGGAGGGTCGGGAGCTCGGGGGGCCCCGCGCTCAAGGGGGTGCAAAGCCAGACACTTCCGTATCCCCCGTCATGAGCCTTCCAAAGGGAATAAAAGCGATTTAGCAGTTGGAGGTTTTTTGGGGTTTTTTTTGTCGTTGCATCAAAGTGTGTTCTCCTGTTGCGTCTTGAGATCGAACGTCAGAGTAAAACTCACAATCCCCAACACAGACGTTACAGGTGGAGACTGAGAGAAGAAGTACCTAGTGGTGTCTCCAAGCCTATAAACAATTTCTGTGGATGAGTGAGGGCACTGACGTGGTGACGGCTAAGCAAGCGTATAAAGGTTCACAAAGTCTCATAACAGGGTATTTATTCAGCCTGTTTTATACACAGCAGGCAGTCACAAGGCTGAGTCTATTATTGGCTCAGGTTGCTGTTCTGTTCTGGCTATAAATTGTGTTCGTAAACGATGTGATTTAGAGACTAAGAATTTTATCTTGTTACTCGTCATGTGTACTTTCCAGATGATGATGCACTAAACTTTAAACACTGTTTTTTGGTTTGTATAATAGCTCCTTTTTTATTGAGTCACCCTATGACGATGTAATAGGGGAAGTATTGTAGTATAAACCATGCATTTGCCAAGTAGCTAGCCTCAGTTTATCAAACGCTAATGTATTGAGGTTAAACAATTCCTTCAAACGTATTTTGTTCTAGGTATCAATTTTCTGCGCAGGGTATGAAAAAATGGGTGCGCTTTGTGTCCTCTCGGATTGAACAAGAGACTAAAAAATTATAGAACAATACAGTGTAGTTATAAAACTGTGTTATAGTAGTTTATAGGAACGAGAAGAATGAAATAGTGTACGTATTGATAATACACTGCATTCATTGTATCACCTCTTTTTAATGAGGTACTCATAATCTCTTCAATTTTCACCTCTTATTTCCAAACACAGTGAGGGATTGAGCGCTGTCTTAATCTTGCAGGACAGGACGCTGAAGGGCTCGGTGGAAATACGCTTCAGATACAACACAGAACCTTCACAGGGCTAAAGTTTGAATGCTAATGCTGTCACTGTTTTTACGTAAATCTTGTGACATTTTGGTGACAATTTTCTGTCTCTCTCAGAACTAGGCTAATTGTTATCTGGCTCATGGGATTTTTTTGTAAA
>NW_009647437.1:2761798-2776173 GCF_000708025.1 Charadrius vociferus
TGTGCCTCCCTGTCTGTGCGGGTATGTACATACGTATGTACTGGGGACATACCCTATGAAGCCTATTGAAGCAAGATTTTTTTTTTTTTATTTTCCACTACTATTATAGAATAGATTTATTGCCTTTAGTTCAACAATTGTTGTATTCTTTGTTTGATCTCTGTCCAGACGTACAGCTAGGAACTCTAACCTGACTTGCTAATAGCATTTATTAATGAATTTCAGGGAGAAAAGGTGGTGGGGGTAATAGGGTTTACTGGATTTGCAGGCAGCTCTGGAACATATGTTTCGAGGAGCAGTTCTCTTACTGTCAAACAGATGCTCTATGGAAGATAATCTTTGATTATTTAATGGTCCATTTAAGGTGAAGAGTATCCTCAGGTTCTCATGTGAAGCTCTGTCTGTCAATAGAAAAGAGCAGTTGCTTTCTTTGGGACAAATGTTATAGCACTTTCAACAGGCTGATTTCCCACATTTGAAGTTAGTCCAAGATGTTGAGCTGAGATTAATGTAATTATTATTTTAACTTAATTTAAAAAAAGTTTGTTATCTATTTTAAATACAAAGTCTGATGTTTCTTAGAATGCCAGTGATTAGAAACTGGGAGAAGGAGGAGTAAAAGGGTAAAATACATTGTAGCAAAATAGTAAAAGCTAAGGGAAAAAAAAAATCTGTGATCATTGTGCAGTACAATTACAATTAGTAGATAGGTCCCAATTTAATTAGGGCAGTCTTGTAGAGTATCTTGGTGTGGTTTTTAATTATTTAGTCATCATGTGGGTTTGAATTATTTGAGGGACATAGATATTTTGTTAGGAGTGGATGGTGTGTTAAATGGACTGTTCTGGATGGACAGCAGCGTATGAGAAAAGTTTGAAACCAGGCTGAGGATAAATCAGGTGCTGCTGAGTAGGATGCATCGTTTGGTTTCACCTTTTCAATTGTGGTGTTTGGGGATTTTTGTGTTTGTTTTCCAGTAGTATGAACAATAAAGCAATTTTGCAGCTCAGGCAGATTCTGTTCTAGTGGTTCCCGTATAATTATACAGTACTGTTTTGTGATCCTAAAGATGCAATGTTATATAAATCTGTTTAACTTCTTCTGGTCCAGATAGTAAACAAACCGGATTCCTCCCAGTTACTGACTAGGTAACTGACTGCTTTCAATTACTCTTTCATTTTGGGCTTTATCAGATGTTGAGCCCCTCTAATGAGACAGTTTGTGCCTCAGTTTCCACTGACCTTACTTCAGGAGAGTGATTCTGCCAAGCTGAGGTCACTCTTGGCCGCTCCTCCTCTGGATGAGGAAATGGTCCTGACGGCACTGCTCTCCAGAGCTCAGGTAGTTGCTTGGTCCGAATGCATGAATTTCGGATGCCGGGAAATGTGAGTGTTTGAATGTGCCAAGGTGTCAAACTGCAGATTTCAGGAAATGTACAGTCTCGGTTTTGGTCTAGCCACTATGCTTTGTGTTTTAAGGTACGTCTCTATTGTCAGGTATACTACCTCTGGCCTGTTAGTCTGTGATGGTGGTGAATTAGATGATCTCGTGCATCCACTTGCCAACGTAGGTTGTTCCTTATATTTATGTAAACCTCATTTTATGTACTTCAGCTGATGGAGCTTTGAACGCTTTCCTTCGCAGACTAACAAAAAGATTGTTCCAAAGTTTTGTTACTGCTCAGCATCTCCCCACGCATAGCCCACGTATTTCATTTGCTCACGTTTGCTTCTGTGTTAACATCTGCCCTTGCAGTTTTTCTTATTCCAAGTTATCAAAGGGAAACGTAATCTGAATTCATGATGAACAATCTGTTAAAGTAGCCTGTTTAGCATGTGTATGGTATATTAACATTAAGAAATTTGGACTTGGGTTTTAGCACTAGAAATGCAAGTGCTTCATAGCTTGCAGGTCTTCTAGAATGACTCTGGCCAGTCATACTCATCATACTTTGATTTCACCCCTTCCTGGTTTCTGCCTTCACCACCCTTGCTGTATTCCTACAGAAGTGGAAAGGGCTCTTCTACCAGAGGGTGGCCCAAGGGCACATGAACGAGGAACGACAGGCTGCATGCGTGCCCCCATGTCTCCCTTTGCCTGCAGTAGCACGTAGCAGAGGTCGGGCTGAGCTCTGACTTGGCTTCCTGGCCTGCTTGGAAAAAGCTTGACTTGTGCTGCTCAGATGCTGTGGCTTCACCTCTATAGAGCCGAAAGGGTTTGAGCTTAATGCAGGCTGAATGGCTTTCACTGGGGGAGCGGTGTGCAGTGCGAGGGCTTCCCAGTGTCTACCACCCGCCTCTGGGCTTCTGAGGATTTGTGCTTTGCAGGGATGCCGCAAGGGCTGTCTCTGCTCCCGTTTAGCACTTAGCCCAAGAGCAAGTTAAAAATCTAACACATGCAGCATATAGCACCTTTCTTTGTCATGTCATTTTCACTTAACCTTCTGATCTCGGTCGTCTTCTGTCATGTTTATCCTGTGTGGGTCATTGGGAACATCTTGCATATTGGAGGTAGTCTGCTAAGAGGAGTTTGGGGATTATGCTGCTAATTTAGGACACTCATCATGAGTCCTAAAAATGGATCCCTCTGTCCTATAATGTATTTGATTATGAGGGTTTCATAAACCTTTTTTTTTTGTTTCCAGGTTCCAAGTAGGAGCTGCTGTTAGGTGTGGTGGGGGCAGAACTCTGCAAGTATTGAACTTTTTGGTATTATTTTCAAATGGATAACCTTTTTAAAATTGAGAATTAGGATCAGCATTGGAGTAAGGAAATAAGCAATACAAAGGCAGCTCACATTTAAAAATAATTTGGATATATGGAATGTTTTTATTCTTCTAAAGCTATTTGTGAAGTGCCATTCTGTTAATTACTCCAGTATTCATGGTGTCATGTATATCTTTGCAGTTATAAATAATTTCATTCCTAGTAGCTGGCATAAGGTCGACAGAACCCTTCTCTTAAATTAGGCAAAAGTCCAAGTATGGTTATTATGCAGCTGGCAATTTTTTTTTTTGCTTATTTATCAGTCTTGCGCTCCATTTGCTTAAAAGGCAATATAATAAAGTAGTTATCTGCTGAGGCTAAGATCTTGACTGCTTATGTAAGAAAAAATAACAGCTTTCTTGAATTTACAATACTACTTTTCATGGATACTCTTTCTAAAGTATGTAAAAGGGGAAACTATTTTACTGTGCATTTGGAAAGCACATTAATGAAGTACAGTAGGCCAACTGGCTGATAAATAACTAATGTTCCAAAGTAACTCTCATTTCATTATGCTTTCTACTTCTTGAGCTCAAATCTAATTACGATTTTGGTTCTTTCCTCTGTGACTTCATTTAGGTCTAGAAAATTTAGCTGAAAAAAAATCCATAATAAATTCTGGTTAATGTACATATTTGAGTCTTAAAACAGATAGACTTGTAATTTAATTTACTTGACTGTTACTACGAAAAAGTTTGGAGTAAGTTAACATATCCATTATGCTTCTCTGTCCATTGCATTAAATAACACAGCAAATATTCAATATTGCATTCTATAGAAACTCATCAAATGTTTTGCGAGACAATAAGCAAAGTTGCTTTAGTTGAATTTTGATGTCTGATCTTCAGTCAAAGAAGTGTCCTGGTCTTGACCCTTCCTCTGTGCATGAATATGTGGAATCAGCAGTTTTCTTTGATGAGGGGAATGTTTAGGGTGTTGCCTCCAAAAAAATTGTCTGAAAAATTCAGAAACTTTACAAACGCTTTATGTTAGCCTGTGGGTGTGTGATTAATACTGGGTTATTGCAGCTTTATGAACAAGTTCTGTACATCTGGGCAGGAAAAAAAAAAAACAAAACACTTTTCTTATTTTGTTGCTGCTCTGAAGTGGGGCAAAACCAGGATAATACAGCTCCTCAGCATTTTTTCTTTCCTAATCCAAATATTATGAACCATCCCCCAAGTTACAAATGCTTCTTCATTCTGTTGTGTATGTATTTATATAGCTATCTGCTTTCAAGCAAAGAGACTTTCAGTAGCATATGTTTTAATCTCAAATATTTGTGGAGTATCCGTAGAACCACACTGACTGTTTTCCGAAAAGATCTGAACAACTTATTGGTGTTTCTAAGAAGACACAGGAGCAGCAAACGCATCTCTGAAAATGCGTCTGGCTCATGCCTTTTCCCTGTTTCTTGAGGCCCCCACTTCTTGAGGCCTGTCCCTAAATCCCAGCTGTGACCTACATGAATGAAAGCCCCAGGCCAGAACGGGGCCAGGCTGTAAAGCGGGATTGTGATGGAGAGAACAACTGGGCTGTGGCCATTGCTAGGATTTGTTTGTTTGTTTTTTTCACTGTATCATCAGTAAGCTTAAGAGTTATTGCCCTACCGTGACCTAAAGATAACTCACAACAACTAATATGTCTCCTCAGCTATTTTTTTCCCCAACTAGGTGTAGTGGCAATTAGGTCACCATCTGCCCTATAAACGCAGTGCTCATTTTACAGTGTACCAAGATAAAGGTGAGGTTAAGAGAACGACAATTCCTCCACAAGTATCTGCTTCAGTCCTTCAGACCTGTAAAAAGAAGGATATTTATGAGATAGGTGGTGGGCAAATGGTGCTATTTCTTACTGATCTGGGCTGGTGTCAAGCCTACCTTAAATTTTGTTGAACTGAAAACAAGACTTTCTGCTGGGCGTGCTCATGTTGGCATGGCCGTTAGGCTGTTCCTGCTGTGGGGCGGGTTGCACCGATGACCAGTATATCCAGTGGGGCGCTGTTTCTCACCTTCCACCCTGCCATGCCCAGGACCAGTTTAACATCTTGGCTGACTTGTTGCTTTTGGCCTGAAGGCTGTCGCGGCAAGCCAGAGCCATAGCGGTGGGGGATGTGGGGTGACGGTGCATGCCCGGCCTTGGGTCCAGTGCTCTAGTGGGGTTTTTTTTCTACAGAAAAGCCATGAGTGCCGAGTCCTACAGTACACTCCATCATCTGCCTCATTTTTTTTCAAAAAATCATTCATTCCCTGTTGTTTTCAGCTCCTTCTCTGCAGCCCCGGCAGAACAGAAAGCTGCAGCGCTGCAACGTCCGCTTATATTTGGATATGAATTACTGCATATGTTCAACTACTTTTACAAATAACATTTTGGAGCTAGAAGAGTGTGAGCAATCTTTTTGTTTCAGGAAATTGTGTTATCTGAGGAGAGGCTAAAATTAGTAGGGATATGGGGAGGGTTGTATGTTTGTTGGTTTTTGGGTTTTGTTTTTTTTTAAACTGAGCAACTCTCCTAATGGATGAATCATGTGGGTGTAACTTATGGCATTTGATAGCAAGCAGTCAGTCTGAAGGTATATGTGTAATAAGATTACCAGGATCATTTAGAAACTATTTGGAACTACTGAAACGTGAACTTAATCTATTGTAAATATTTGTTACTCATTATCTAATATATCAAAATACATTTGGTTAGAGCTAGGCAAATGAAGGTAAGATATAAGGTGCAAGTTTTTAACAATCGGTTACTGAGCATTGGGAGAGCTGTGGATGCAGTTGTTGGAGAAAATGTTTTCTGTAAAAATACATATTTTCTTGGAAAATAATCTTCCAGTGCACAGGGGAAACAAGAGCTAGTGTTAGACTAAAACACAGGGATGGGATTGAGAAATTGTCAAAACATTTGGAGAGTGCTGGAACATTTTAAATTTGGCTTCATTTTAATAAACTTTCTGAATTCCTCTGTTGCGCTACATTGTTAATCTAAAACTGGATTTTTTATATTTCTTTTGAATGAGACTTAAGTAATCTTTAGCATCTTTTTAATTTAAATATGTTTTTTTCTTTCTTTTTCTGCTGTTTGACTCAATTGGGCTTTTTTTTTTTCCAGATCATCTTTGTTTTCCTGAAAATCACAAGACACATACATGAATCTGATTTGGTGGCTTGGCCACCTGAATCAAGTTCCTGTCTTTTCTTTCAGGAAGACTCTCTCTAAGTTTATCTGCTAAACCAAAATATTAGGTATTCCTTTCATGCTACTCATGAAGCCCTCATCACTTGTGGCCTTGAACTCAAAACTCAAAAAAGTCCCAGTCTTTCAAAAACTGCAATTGCTTAAACAAGTTACCAGGTCTGAAAATATTTAGTCGCCTTTGGATTGGGTTAGGCAGGAAGTGTGACTCGGCGATGACAAAGGTCTTCTCTAGTTTTGGTTCTGTGAACAGCTTTTTAAAGACAGTAGTAAAATTGAACACACAGCAATAAAGGCCCTCCCACCCCCTGGCCCACATTACTGGCTTCTGATATGACAAACAAGAAAGTCAAAATGTGGGAGAGATGAAAACGGCATGTTGCAGAATTTCTAAGTCGGTTGTTTTCAAAGCACTGATAATTTCAGACTCATGTTCTTGAAAACCTGCCTACGTATAGTGAGAGATAGAAATGTTTGCCTTTCCCAGGAAAGCTATTGCTTTAAGTAACAGACATAATAATATCTTGAAGTATGGTGATCCCAGGTGATATCCACCTTTGGTCTAGTACATGCGTTTTCTTTAGGTAGTCAGGTCCTGAGTGCCTTAGTATATATTATTTAACACACAGAATGTGATTTGCTGAATGATTTCAGTTTAAGAAGCCAATACAATGGCCTGAATAAGTTGTGTGAAATCTAAAATTGTGCCCTATTGCTCTTCTTTTCTTAAAAGGGAAAGCTGCTGCTAATATATAGTTGCCAGAGGCCTTATGAATTTTAAAATCTTAGCACCGGAAAAAATCCGTTAATAGCTGAAAATTTTGGTGTCAAAAGTTATAGTATTTTTCCTTTAAGATATATTCATGTGATTGTAAGATAAATATTTGCTTGGGTAATAATCTGAAGGAAGTATGAAGTGGGATGATTATTAGGCAGTTTTTATAAAGGTAGTGGAATTAGGCTTTAAAGAAAATTCCTTGTATTTTGTTTCAGCCATTAGCATGTCTAAGGTCTTTACTGCCATAAAAAGGTACTTAAAGTCTTGGTATCACAGTTGTCGTTCGCACTTGCATTTGTATGATAAACTACAAAGCAGCCCTATTCAGTCATTGTGTTTGGGACATTCTCGGGGCTGCTGTTGGTCTTCCAGCCCTGTCCATTCACAATTGTATCACCCTCTTCTGCCAGTAAATTCTTGGTGTTACTGGGTACTTGTTGTCACAATACTTCAAAGATCTTTCAGACGTTAACAAACACTAACAACCCTCCCCCACCCCTCTCTGTATTTCTACATTGGTAAATGGGGAATGTTGCTAGGAATGTGCCAAACTTTTAGCTGTCATGCAATTTGTATCCAAAACTTGTTGCAAATACCGGAATATCTTCTGAGATTTTATGCATTGGTTTGCCTGGTTAGATTTTTTTTTCATAATGGCATATAAAATACCCATCAGCTGATGGCAATGACAGTATTACTCATAGGTAATTATGGAGAGTATTGACTTAAAGGTGACATGAAACTTGCTAGAACAAAAACGTTTTTTGAATGATCCATGGAATGGCAGCATCATACATACAAGCGCGAGAAGAAATTCAACATTAAGTGGCTTTATCATGCCATGACTCTTTAGGCACTATTTCTCTGGAATACAAACCCAGTGACCAATTATAGCTATACTCCACTCCAGGATTGCCTCCAGTGTGTTTCATAACTTGTGAAAGAAGATTGGAAATTGGTGGAAACACTTCTGGTAGTTCTCCTGTAGAGCTTTTGCCAGATGATTCTCCTATGAAGGTCTGCGTTTGCCCAATTTTCAGAAGGGGAGAGCCCTTGGGAAGGAGTGAGCCTTTGGGAAGGGCCCTCCACGTGTTGCTCGCATCAGGAGGGAAGGGCTGTCTTTGGAGGAGCAGCGAGGCTTTGCTTACCACTGATTCTAGCTGTCCCTGGGTTTTCACATCCCACCTTAAAGGGAACGTCTGTCATAAAGGAAAGCCATGATGAGTGTAGTTCTTGGTGTACTTCTTCCAGTGTATCCCCATATTGACCTAGGTGACCCATTTCCCATCATATTGACCCGGGCGACCCGTTTCCCATCATCGTTTAAGCTGACTCATGTATATCAGGGAACAAAGAGAGTTGGAATTTTTCAACTTCTGCACATGAGATGGGTGACCGTCACTTGCAGAGGAGGAAACCAGCCAAGATGATGATGTCTGGTCTTAACAAAATAGCATTACTCACATTTTAAAGAAAAGGTAGACATCTGGGGGAGTTTACCCCCTTTATTGCTTAACACAGCACTTCTATATGCGTGATTTGGAGGAAGATTTCTTGTTTGACTGATGGAATGTAGCTTGATTCAGCTATGGGTGGGCTGTTTATGTGTTGCAGCTGTAAAATTATCCATTACTGTTAATAACTCCAGTTCTTCGATTTTCCCCTGAAAATCATTTGAAGGATGTGTTTATTGCCATTAGTAATCAGAGGGACGTTTTTATTAGAACGTCCTTTCTGTGCTCAAGTTCTCTTAACGCTGCTACTGATTTTACATAACACCGAAGCCGTATTTCTGTTCCCAGTGATTCACAAAAGGCGACTATCGCGTTTGCTTAGGCATGTGCTGGCTTGAAAATGAAATAGAAGCAAGTGCAGATATCTTGAGGGAAACTTAATGCTGGTGTTTCGAAACACCCATTATTTCCCGTTTAAGAAAAACAAACCCCCCAACCCTACTTTTGTTTGTTAACCGTGAGGCTGGCCTGAACAAAGCCTCTTTGGCATGGAACCTGCGCCAAAGCGCAGCAAAGCTGAATAAATCCATTTCTTGGACTCTGCCTCTTGAGCTTGTTCGCCACTCTCAGTAGAGCTGGCTGTGAAAGCCGCGTCTGGTTGCTGATCTGGCTGCTGAACAGCAGTTCCAGCAAGCAGTTCTGGCCTCTGCAGCTGCTTCTCCTGTCTCCTCCACACCCTCCCCGAAGGCCCTACTCGCCCGACCCCGGGTCTTTGTCCTGCTGGGGACTTGGGGGCGTTGGGTTGGTAACGTAGCCTGGAAGGGGGTGACTGATCTCCGTAATTATCCTCGCTCCCCAGTCTGGAAAACTGGGATGGTAGTATATCCTTCCTTCCACCCTTTGTGTGTCTTATTTATTTAGACTGTAAACTTTTTAAAGTAGGGACTTTCTATTTCTATGCCTAACACAATGCTGTAGCGATGTTGGCAAGAGTCTTGTGTGATAAAACTAACTTGATGCTTTAACGGGGGGTTGTCGATGGAAGGAGTTTGGTTATCTCTTGCTCTTCTTGCGTTGCCTGCTTAATTGCTTTCTTTACTGCACCATATTATCTCTCAATATGTAGGTTACACCCACGTGCTGACAGATGACCTACGCCTTCATTTGCTTCACCTTTGAATTTGGCCCTCCTGTCGTATAAGATCCATGTGCAATATAGGCGCCCTGAGCAGTTGAGGGGATGGGGTGGTGGTGGCAGGGGATTGCGACACCCTGAAAGTGTCTGGGAGATGCTGAACCCCCTTATTCTTTCAGATTTCATCGTGAAGCAGACAGGTAAGCAACCCGTGGGGCAACAAGAACAAAAAGGAGGGTTTGACCATCACAGCAAAACCAGTCTTTTCTGCAGATGAGGAGTTCCGCAGGGTTTCAACTGGCAATCATTCACTCCCAATTTCTTTAAACTGAGAGCTGTAAGAAAGGAAAGCAGTGCTGAATTACAGGATTAATCTGACCTGGGTTTAGAGTGTTTAGTGTACGCAAGCTCCTTTGCGTAGACTGAAACCTGTGGATCTGCATTCACGTTAAGGCTTCTCCTGCATGCGGATGGCAGGGCAAAACTGAAGAGGCATGTTCTTCAATGTAAAGACAAGAAATTGAGAAAAGCACATTTTATACAGGCTTTTATTGGCAGCTCTGCATACTGCATATGCAGGCCCTGAAGAAGATAATATAAGAAGCCGTGTTATCTGTATAGCACCGCTCCTTTCCCTTTGCCTGCCAAATCTTAGCACAACACTCCCCACCCCCTAAACCTAAACTCTACCATAAACATGGTCTAACAAATTCCAACTTCTCTAAAGGCAAGCATGAGGCAACAGACTGCACTGACCAGTGTTCTTACTTTCTATTTTTTTTTATTTTATTTTAAAGGGGGAGGATGACAGCAAATGATACATATTATAAAAGAAGTGTCTCTTCAGTGCTCTTCCAGCCTGGGAAATAAAATGAGCAGGGAGCAAAGTCTGCATTGCAGGTTACAGTAAGGATTTCAGGTGTAGTGATGGCTAATCTGGAGCAGAGGTCCACCTAAACATGGAGCTGAAAGGGAGGGGAAGGGTGTCTGCAGCCTGACTTGTTAAAAGCTTTAAGAAGAAACTATGTCAACATGAAGTCATTATGGAGCATTCCTTCAGAGGGATGTGATGAATACAGTGCAAGCATAAAATAATTTCATGTTGCATTGCATTTTCAGTAGGTTACAGCCATGGAATGAACCTACTGAGTCATTTGTACATTGAGCTGTGTGCTCCTGTTGGTCAGGTTTCTTACTTTCTATTTGTACCTTATTTAACAGACTTGCCTGCTCTGGCTTTTGTACCAAAATAACTCCAGCTCTGAAATCTTTGAAGTCTGATAATAGGTCTAGAACTTTCATCAAAATGGGGTTCAGTTCCTGCCTGAGACCTCTGGGTACTGCTTTGTGAAAATAACTTTGAGGAAAATATGATATAAACTGTCCGTATTGCGAACCTTTATTCCTCTTAAAAGGGAATGTCACGATCATTCCACTTGGGTTCTACTTCTGTTAGCTGGTAGATTAAGCAAATGAAATGGTCAAACAGTAAGGTATGAGGAAAGCAGAGCAAGCATCTGTTCTTATACTGTTATTTGTGTAGGAAGTCAGTTCTGATTTACAAAGTTGTAAGAAGGAAATATTTGGTGGGCAAATCTATTTCAGTACACGCTGTTTTGAAAGTACTTAGTTTGCTCACGTACCAGGCATTGTTGTAGGACATACAGTAAAGCTGTTGAATATGAAATTACTGTACTGAAGGAACATAAGGAGAAGGCCTCAACCTAGAGAAATACTAGCTATTAAGAGCCCCTCTTCCCCTGCCCCGAGAAAGTGAATGCTTTATTGCTTGTGGTGGTAGGTTTATTGTAGAGTTTATTGTATCTGACTATGAATTGCATACGGGCAGTTCAGAGAAGGATTTTGGCTGTTTGAGGGTTGCCTTTAAACTACTGGGAAATGCAGTCATCAAAAGAAATTTTAATAGAAGATGAGGCTGTGATTAGAAGAACTATCCTCTTTTAGCTTGTTTTCTTAAAGTCAAGGTTTACACTGTTACAGTGTGTCTCTGTCTCCATTCCTGACAGAGCTGTAAAGATCTCAAGGATATTAAATTCCTGGGAATAGGTGTTCAGAAACAGCACTGTGATCGCTTCAGGGAAAGGCTGTAGCACAAGAGCATTCCCCTGTAGAGACCAGAGACTTTGTAACCAGGAGACATTTGCCTTCATATTTGGTTTAAATGGATACAGATAAAATGTTTTTCCCTGTTCTGGGCATTTCCAAGTGTTTCAGTGTGCTTAGACCTTACTGGTTTTCAGGGAGGAAACTGCTGTGCAACTATGATTAATACTAACACTTGCTACTGCGAGATGTTTTAGACTGGTCATATTAAAACCACCAGTGTATGCTTGACTCGGGCCCCACGAAGGGCAGCTGGACTTCTTTCTGCTGGACAGGAATTACTGTCTTCAACTGGAGAAACAACTGCACTTCTGAACAGCTATAACTCTGGATCCGGCTGTAGAAAGGTCTGTTTTGGTTGGAGGGGTCCAACTGTGTGTGCGTTTGGTGTTGGTTGTCAGGTTCATGATTAATTTTGGGCATTGTTATACCGGCATTAACAATGAAGCCATTGTCACCACTAACATTTTCACTTTCCTGTGGTGCTGCCGTGCTCGTTTAATTATTTTTGCAAAAGTGGTAGGTTGTGGGAACCTTTTCACATGTGAACCATGGGGAAGACAGGAATCTCTTGTTAAGAGTTGTGTATGTTTGTCGTTACCGTAAGTGATGGTAATGATGAAAACTTTTAAAATCAGTTCATTGGCGTTGGCAATCAGTATCTACTGGAGATCTATTATACTTCTCAGAATCACATCCCTCAGTCAGGGCGGTCCTACTGTTTGGTTTTTGTTTGTATTATGTATTTGCTGGAAGGAGAATGCTATTGTGTGTTTTTTGAGGGCGATTACAAACATAAAATAGATTCTCTTGAGAATGCTTTGTCTACACTCATCACAATTGGTAATTGTTTTGTGTTGTGTAAGACTTTGCATGCTGTGCTTCTTGTTTGGCAGCATGTATGTGTGTGAACTTCAAAATGGATTCCCACCTCCAACCTTTTATCATTGATGTTTTAAAGGTGAATCCTAGAACAAAGGATAAAACTTCTCTGAACTCATGTGTTGCTAGATGATGAACGTTTGCCAGATTAAGGCTAATTTTTGTCAGCCATTTTGAAATTAAAGTTTGCTGCATTTTAATGAATGTCTTCTCCAAGTAGGATCTGGATGAGGTAGTTCTTGGAAATGTGAAAAAAAAAGCCCAATTACTTTCTGCATGGAAGCAGATTAAAATAGTATAGTTGTGTGCGAGGCGGGTGTCATCTTTTTGCGCCAAGTCTGCTTGCAGTGGTCATTCCAAAATGCCAAGGGAAAAAGAATCCATAACCCTCACATATCCTATTAGCAGAGTGCCTGGAGGTAGAGATGGGCAAGATGGGTGGAAAAAATGAGGCTTCTGCCAAACGTTTTCTTTGTAGGTCACTTATTGTAGTTGAAATTACAGGGAGCATTAGAACAAGCATTCTATTAGCAAAGCCATGAAAACAAACCATTTGCCACTTCTAACAAATGTTGGACAAAAATATGCTCTAAATTTTAAAAATAAGTGAAGACTTGGCGAAAAATAAGACCCGGGTTTATCTGCATTTCATCAGGTACATGGCGTCCTGGAACATAGCCCACTGGCAAAAACATGGGGAGTGTTATCCTTTGCAGCACTGGGAATGTTCTCTGCTGAATTTGGCGCCAATGACCGAGCTTTGCTTGTTAGCTGAAGTTCACACAGACTCCTTGCCAGGCCTGCCCAGAATGCTGTCTCCTCTGACTTCCTGTGGTCTTGCATAATATTTCCTTGCTTCTTGTATAACTGCGGCTTGATCTGGTCACTGCCCAGTTTATACGGTTGGCTTTTTAAAAGGCCAGTCCTGCAAACGTGTGGCTGAGCCATGTCAGTGGTAGGAGGCGTCCCGGCGGTGATGCCGATGGAAGCGCCCTTCCACGGGGAAACCGCCAGCGGCGGGGGCCGTACGGCGATGCTGACATGTCTGAAGGCAGTAAAGTTGACTGCCGCAGCCTCGTGAGGAGATAAGCGCCGGGCACAACTTCGGATTGACTGCACCTTTGAAATATGCACCACTGTTGCTCTAATTTCTGTAACAAATATAGATGTTAATTGGGGGGTGGGGGTGGGGCAACACCATATCAATGAATGAGCACGTTTTCAGAGCACTGTGAAATTCTCATTATTGCTAGTAGCCACTCAGTTAAAAGTCCTTACATTTGCCTTGAAAATGTGTTCCAGGTATCCTAAGCATTAATTTTAAGACAAGGATAGCAAGTCAAGGTATTTAAGAAAACAGTCTTTTCATTCTGCGGATTTCTAATGCTTCCACACAAGTTGTTTCTGCAATTGTCTGCTGTTAAAATATGCATTAATTTTGCATTACTATTGAAGCAAGTGTATTTATTAACATTTATCATTTATTAGCCTGGATTATTTTTATGTATGTTTTGGAAGAGAATTTCATAGCAGTTTGTGCCATGTAGGTCTGCATTAATAATGATCATTTTTAAAATATTTGTGTTTCCCATGTATGTACAGATACAACACTGCACGTAATTACAGAGCTTTGTCATTTTCAGAAAAGCAATTGTTTAACATGACACTTTCTAGGACCCCCTTCTTAAATGCAGTTTTCAAACTGTTACTCGTGTTTTTTGGCAACCCCATTCCTGGCACGATTTTGGAAAGCTGAAGAGCAAAGATTACAAAATAGTCACATCAGTGTGTTTGTAAACTTGCTCAATAGACTTTACTGATTTGTGTGTTATGGTTCTCAGATCTTGTTATGATCTTCCAGTTAAATGCTATCTGCTGTGAAGAAACAGAAGAATCGTTTTAAGGGAAAACATTAGAATGGGCTTAGTCATCACAGTTGTGTGAGATTTTGTTTAAATCATCTCATTCCGTCATCTCTTCCATGAATCCAGGTTATCCAGTTGTCATAGTAACTTTGACATCAAAAAGTTCATGCTGCCTACACG
>NW_009647437.1:2776209-2791916 GCF_000708025.1 Charadrius vociferus
TACGCTTTTACCGGTTAACATGTATTATCAGGGAAGCTTTTCTTGTTATTTAAAAGTGGTTTATTGCCTTGTATGCTTGGGATCAACATTTTAATGACTACAGGCTAGCTAATATAATGCTTGGAGAATTGTCAAGGTAATATAGTGGCTATACTACTGACACCTAGCAGACCACTTTATGGTATTGTGAATACCAACACTTCTGGGAGGCTTGTTTAAATATACTGCATTTTTGGCAGATGGACACAAAGCCAGAGCTCCTAGTGTGGCTTGACCATACAGCTCTAGCGGCACGGATGCCAAATAAACCAGGTTCACCTTGACATGTTTTTGCCAGTGATGGAGAAGCCACTTTATGTGCCAGTACCAATCTCGTTTCTCACTGATGGTTTTGAAGTCCTGGATAAGCCATACAAATATGAATTGCATGGTAGAAGTAGACTGATGTTGGGTTGGCCCTAAGATTAAGGAAGAAGTGTAAGAATGACAAAAGGTGTTGGGCTGAGCGCTACTTAGCCAGGTAGAGAACGCAGCTCACAGTCAATAGAGAGAGATTTCCTCTCTAAATGGAAGCAGTTAGAAATTTTAGGACTCAACATTCTGCTGCTTCTAAAAAGTATTTGTCCCTCTTGTGTAAACCATCTGAGCAGTTTTAAAAGATTTCAGAAAAAATGTTTTGGCTTATAAAGTCACAGAGCAGGAAATTTTCTCAGCATATAGAATAATGAGGTTTAGAAATTCTTGTTTAAAATAAGATGGGCTGAGCCTTAGTACACGTATCGGCAAGGTTAGAGAGGCACACGTTCTCTCTGAATCCAAATGTAGCGAGTGTCGTAGGGGTCTACAGGCACATGGGCATGTTCTTCCTGCTTTTCTTTTTTGGTTTTCTTATTTCTTTGATTGTTTAGAAATGTGCAAATGGGCGCTGCAGAAGATTTAGGGGTTTAATCCTCAACCGCACAGGCAGACACATACCTACTGCATTCAGTGGGAGTTTTGTCTGAATAAACAGCTCGGGATTGTCCACTTGTATACATGTCTAAATATGGATCTCGGTCGAGTAAACAAGCGTGTAGCTGTACGCAGTAATCTACTTTCGAAGCTGGGGAACACCCTGTGTCGCTTGTGTGGCTGAGTACACGGCCACGTCTCGAGCATCTTGTGAGCTCGTGTTAAGGGCGCTGATCGCCAATCCACATGTGTCTCGCCGCAGGAGGGGAGCGATACATATCTGCCAGGGGTATAGCAGCCTCCGTCACTCGGCTTTTGGTGCGGTGAGATACTGCTCTCCTTTGAAGGACGTGTTAGGGCAGATACGCACTTTCAAAATGTCTGTGCTCACAGATAAAAGCAGAAGGGAGCAGCTCGCCCAGCGCTGGGTGTTTTCAGCCCTACATGCCTGCCCTTTCCTGAAGATCTGCCTCAGTGTTTCTCAGGCTGAACTTGTACAGGAGCAAGAACAAACTTCTTATCAAAGGAAGAGACTGTGTAAAGACTAACTGGAAACACCAGAAACAGGGTTATGCTTACGGTGCCAAAGAGCATTAGAGTGTTTTTTGTGAACTCCATTCTGCAGCTGGCAAAGTGGGCAACATCTGTAGGTGTTGTGCAGTGGGGAAGGGGACATACTCCTCACTGTATTTAGGTACTCTCATATGGGTATCGCAGTTGAGAAAGAGTTGCTGATTATTTTTATTCTCGTCTTATCATTTAAATTTTTTTAAATGCAACTTGCCCAGAGGCTGTAGTCTGTCAGCAAGGAAAGCCAAACATGCACCACGTCTCATGCAATATTGTGACTTGTATGCTGTAATTAGGGAGCTGTGCACATGAGGGAATGCTGTAGGTGTGTCATAACAATTTTATTGCATACTATAAAATCCGGTCTCACTAAGTACTGAGGACCTTGGGAGTTTTGGAACAGCTTCTCCCACTGTCTAAAGTAGTAATGCAGTATATTTAGCCTCTTAGAGGATAGATCTAATAACAACAATTAGTATGTTTGTATGTTTAAGTATGCTTAAAAAGCTTAAATGGATGTGGTTTGAAAAAGTGAAATGAAAGAACTGTAAAACTAACATTAAAACCCAGCATATGCTATGGTGAGGAAGTGTAGTCTCAGCCATACTACAGAAAATAGAGATCTGAAAAGCTCTTTGATTGTCAGATCTGCCAGATCAAACAGAAGTGAATAGTAAATGTAACCATTGCTTACAGCACATTGCTTTTTGTTTGTGTTTTTCAAAGTGTTAGGGAATGATGCGGGGTGAGTGTGGAATAAAAATTATGAAAATGCACCTTTTGAAATGTCACCAAAAGTCCCAGAAAGAACAATGACATCTTACACAGTTTTCACACTTCAGTTTCTCTCAACACCACCACCACAAAAAAAAAAAAAAAAAAAAAAAAGAATTGTTGTTTCCTTTAATAAGTAAGGGCAGGAACATTTTTGAAACAAAGGCAAAGAAAAGCTTAATGCAATGGGAGCTTTAACAGAGGACAAGAGGTACACTTTTCTTTTTCTGGTGCTAATACTCCTGCAGGCTCCATGAGATTGTCTTTTGGGTGGAGGTGGTGTATGCAGCACCAGTGCTGCCTGGGGGCTGGGAGTGGACAAAGGGGGCTCTGTCCTTCCTGCAAAGCCCTGTTCACCAGCGTGAATTTCTCCTGAGGAGACTGCTGTAGGTTGCCTACTACATGGGAGGGCTGGCAAGACAGGACCATGAGCTGCAAAGAAAGCTGATGAGCAGTTTCAGCTCTGAGTGTCGTGCCTGGCCTATTACATGTAGTTTCAAAGGGTTTTGCTGAGGCTTGGGTGGATGCTGGACTTCCAGTCATCAAGAGCATATGTAGCCACTAGAGGTTTCGCCGAACCAACCTCCTTGGGGACAATGCTCAGATGAAGGTCTATGGACAAACACATGGAAGCTGGGAGAACGTTTTGGGGAAGCATTGCTTTGCTTTCTGTGGTGTCTGCTGATCGAAATGTGCTGATGGGAAGATGTTGGGCTACATCAACCTCTCACCTGGCCCACCAGGTCTATTCCTGTGTATTCCTCCACAGACAAGGATACCCCAAGAGGGTAGAAAGGGTTGAAGAAGGGGCAAACCAGCTTTACTTTCACTCTGTCCAAATCATCAGCAAAACCTCCTCCTGCTGATTTCAGTGGTCATACAAGCTTTTTGAGTAGACATCCTCATCATTGTATATCTATTGTTAATATGTGCATGAATCAACTTTCAGTCTGATGGTTAGTAAGGGCTCTTATGAAATAAGTATTTTTGTTGCTTCTGCTTTGCTTGTTTTGCAGGAAAATAAATATTTGCTACTAGCAACCATAATTATTCCTCAAGTTATTCTGCCTTTTCTCCAAATGGCATGTATTTTTTTTCCACAGCAAAGCACATTTTACATACCCTTAGCACAACTCTAGACTTGGCCTAACACTGGGGGATTACAGAGATAAGATACTTGCTGTGGCTACCATCATCTCCTGATAAACTGGAGCATCACTTGGGTGCAGAGTTATAGCCTTGGAAGGCAGAGAAAACAGTATGTAAGGCTCTTTGAAATTCTTGTTTTAAGGATTGAATAAGACTCATGAACAAACAGATTTTTGCAAGGATTATGGGCACCCTGTTGTTAACTTTTGCTGTAATTATTGAACTTGTTTCTTGTTGCTTTAAAAATTGCTGTTCTCTCTCTCTTTTTTTTTTTTTTGTTACTGTACAATCATTGGAGTGAAATACTCGGTAACAAATTGCAGCATGGGGAAATAGTAACATAGTCTATTTCAAGCAACATTTGATTACTGGAAACATAGGTAAAATGAAAGGTGAAGGCTAATGATTTAATATAAGGTCTCCAGGACCGTGCCTTATGCATAGAAGGCAGTTATTTGCATTTGCTTCCTGTAGGGTGACTTTGCTGAGGAACTGAGGGCCATTAGCATATGCTGATGCTAAGACTCTTCTATGCATCTGTTGTTACTTGGAAGGTGTAAAGTCTGTGCTGGAGACTTGTACGATGTTGTAAGAGAAGGACTGAGGCACTGACAGACAGGAGAGCACTGGTGTAGGCAGGGGAGTGATGAGGAGAGGAGATGGTTATGTGTGCTCCAAAAAGCTTGGGGAGGACGCCAGGGTGGTTAATGTGGGCAAATAGGCTCTGTAAGGACAGGGATGTTTATGTGCTAGATAGAATTGCATATACAGCAAATAATCTTAAATATATTTTGTGGTTACCGCTACTTATATACAAAGCAAAACCATAATTGCAATGCTGTTCTTGTTTTTGAAACATCATCGTGTGCCAAACAAGTTCTGGATATTTGTAGGGCACGGTAATGTCAAAGATCGCCTGAGTGTGAAAAGGATAGGTTTACAGGTACCGACTGTATTCACAAAACCAACTGATGCTAAATTCTCGTTCACATTGTGTTGTGAACACTTTAACCTTCGAGTGATTGGCCATGGCTTCTGCAGCACCTGCATGCCCCCAGCAAATGTCACGGGGGGTGGGTGGCTGGAGACAGAGACTTGTGTCCTCAGGTCCTTCAGGTCTTCTCTGATCCTGGTCAGGCTGTGCAGTATGTGCAACAGCATCATTCATGTCCCTCTGTTTTTCCCCAATGCTGTAGGAACAGCTTGGGGCAGAAAAATCTCCATAAATTGAGTTTGCTGATGAGGACAATGTCTCATGAAACGCAATAGTTCCTCTTGGCATTTTTGATCATGGTTGTAGCTCCTGCTGGAACAGTCTTTGGTATATTGGCTCTTTTATTTTTTTAAGTGTTTCAAAAACTTCAAGGAAAAGTTGTTTGGTTGGTTGTTTGGGTTTTTTTATTTTTATTTTATTGGTTGATTGGAGACAGTTTTAGAAGAACGAGTCCTAACTGCAGTTGGAATGACAATTTCCTAGACAGTTCAGCACACTCATTCAACAGCCCTCCCTCTCCTAGCAGTGTCCCTGCTGCTGTTTTAAGATAAATTATAGACATGGAATAGCACACAGGTCAGATGCCTGGCGTGAGAGCCAAAGGTTTCAGCTTTGGCAGGGTGGCCGAGCTCCCACCGAGTGTATGTCCCCAGGATTCCCCCAGGTTAGCCGTAGGGTATTGAACTTGCTTCTCCAGTCCAGCTTGCAGAGCTCACGGTCTCAAATTACTGAAATTATTCATTGGACTTCTGCTCAAAAAAAAAAAAAAAAAAAAAAAAAAAAAAGTGAGCACCCCCAAGTCCCTCTGTAATGCTTAATAATAGATCACTAATCATTTTAATACATTAGAAAATAAGACAATGTTTATGACAAAATGTCTATGTGTTTGCACTAAAGGACTTTTTTAATTTATACTCCTTTCACAGCATGTTCTTAAAGGGTGTAAGAAGCACTAACTTTTGCAGGCAAGAGTAAAGAAATTAATTTAAAATGTAGAGATTTCGTGCTTTTGCTTGCCCTGCTTATGCCCTGTTCAATACTAATGGGACAGTATGGGATGTAAATGGCCCCAGCACTTTTGCTGTTATATATAAACTAAATTTGGGGAACTTTTAGTGTTTGTTATGCACAGTGAACCTCTGGGAAAGCTTCAACCTTTGACCTCTGTAGTGGGTTATGACAGGGAAGAATCATAAGAGCTTGATTTAGACCCATCTGTGGAAAGCTGGTTAAAAATATTCAACTACCATGTTCTTCCTCCTCCCCCCTCTCAGTAAAGGTCCTCTTAAAATACATTCTCTGTGACTTCATTTTTATCGTTACTTTGGGAGCCCTGTAGCCAAGCCTGCTTGTAAGGAAATGATTGAATTATATTCATGTTTGTGCTTTGAAATTGCCTTGGTGGTAGTCCAAGAAGTATTTTCTTGCTCTTCCAAATTTCCATGTGCTTTAATATTAATCTATTTTCATCAGTGTGACCTGTCCCAGCAGTAAAATTTGTTTGTAATCGGTCATGTAATGATTGCTGAACGGACATAAAAACTAAACTAAATTTGTCTCAGGCTTTTAAAAAACTTATTCTAAGAAAAATAAAGTTTTTATTAGAAAATGAAATGGCATTTGACAGTGTCAGTGGGTAATTTGTCACAAAACTGAATAGTCATTAAAGAAATGATGGTAGCAGAACTCTTTAATTTTGCTTTTAGAAAGTAGAATATTCTTTCCTTGAAATACTTTGTCACTAGCTTTTAATTTTGCATTATATGTTAGTAAATGTTTATGCTTGGGTTGTGGTGGCAATTTCAGACTGAACAAGCAGTAATGACATTATTTGTTGCCTTTGAGAAAGAACCCTTTTATGTGGTCTGTATATCACAAAAAAACTATCCTATAGCCCAAATATCTAGAATATAAACTATTTCCTTTTTTTTTTTTTTTTCTTTTTTGATGATAGCACAGGCAGTTTCCGAAGCAAGTCAGAACATCTGGCTGTTAGTTCAGACTTTGAAATTTTGGTTTGCTAATACGGCTTTTTTGTTAAGTAAAGGTGAAAGGATATTTCATGCAAGAACAGAAGTCACTCTATTACTTAGGAGAACTGCTGTTACTAATGACTATTAGTTGCATTTTTAGAGTAGTCAATAATATTCTGCTGTTTTTCTTGCAAAATTCTTTGTAATCAAAGCCATTATACTATCGCTTAAATTGAAAGGCCACCATTTGCCCAGAACAGCTGTGTAGTTACATTAGCTTCTATAAACAAGTTTATTATTTTAGATGAAAGTTATAAAGCAATCTGTTTACCTCTACTGAATTAAGTAGAATAGCTGAAAACATGCCTAAAAAAAGGGATGAAGAGGAGCATTGGAACCACATAACATCCTGCAAGGGTTATTTATGCAGATTTAATATTTTAATCAAACACAACTTCTTTGTGGTTTTGCGGTCTTGAGAAAACTGGAAGGAAGGAAAGTGCTATTTCACTCTTCGGCTGACTGAAATGTGGTGATTTCCTTGTTTAAAATATTGATTCTCCCCGATTGCCCCGAGATGGTTTTGGAGGCAGATAGGACTGAATGGGGGGGGAGGGGAGGGGGCAATACAGAATATGAAAATACGAAAACTTCCATTAACTGTGTGGAGAGGATAAAAACATTACCATGCGCTCTGTTCTCCTTTAGAAGCACATATTGGTTAGATACAGAGGTTTCAGTACCACGTATGCTGAAAATGTGGTCTAAGAGCTTTAATTTACCTTCGTCTGTCAATGTTAATGGACAGAGCAAGTGCTGGAGCTGCTGTAAAACAAATCTGTTTTCCTTTTGTCTGCTATGCCAGGTAATTAAATAAAAGCTAAATTATCACTGATAAAAGTAATTTGCAGGAAAGCAATGATAAAAATATAACAGCAGAGCTTGCCATTAGCAGTTTAAATGGATGTTTGCTAGTGCTTGTAACCTACTTCTGTCCTCTGTTTTTTATTGTCTTCTGCCCTTTCCCATGCTGGCAAGGCCCTCTTCAATAGAGGCTTAGAGCAATAAAATTATGGGTCTGCTAAATCCTGGCAGGGGCAGCCTTCTGAGGGATAACTACTATTTTTGCCCTTCATTTTCTGTACTAAAATATGGCCAAGTCAAAGCATGTAAACATTTTGAAGTGCTGTTATCAGTATAATTTTATCCATCCTAACTTAAGGAATGTATCTGCTAATGACGAAAACTGAGAAAATGGTTTATCTCACTGCAGTGCTGGTAACTCTTGTAAACTTATCACGAGTTATACGATATTTGCTGTGGAAGCCTTAGTTCTTGGAGTCATGTGTTTAGGTGAGGCTCATACTTTCCTTTCCTTTCTGTCTGCCTTTCTATATTATGTCTGTATTTCTCCTTTTTTTTTTTTATTTTTTTCTCTTAAAATAGAGAAGTTCGGAGTCATGTCCCAGTTGCTGACAAAAACTGAGAAATGGGAAGGCAAATGTACAGGCTTCTGAGCCCCCTGTGTTTGTGTGTGTGCCCGATGATTCTAATGTGTGCATATATAAATGTACACACACACGCACAAACATTTAAATCTTCTAATTTCCCTGTAAGCCAACCTTATCTCTCTTGGAATTGAGTCATCATTTTTTAAATGCTTGGAATTCAGTTTACTTCTATGACGGGAAGCCAGCGTCCAGGGTAAAACATTAGCCATAGGGTACTTGAAGGATGATTGGTTTCTTATAACAGCTGGACATGCTCATTGGTACGTTTGTAGTTCGTAAAAGTATTTATTTAAAGACATTCGGTTGTGAATGACTAAATAGGGAACAACTGCTAAACTCTGGCTGCAGTACCTAGAAGTAGTCTATGTTTGCAGCCTGGACGCTGCTGTACAGCGCTTGCCAGTTTGCAAATGTCAAGGACAGTTTCCCTCTCACATTCCTAAATGGTTCGCCTCTGACCATCCTTGGGAAAACCTGCCCTTTCTCCAGCGCTCCTTCACCAGCTCTTGCTGCCAACTGCTGTTCCACCCTGTGGCTGCAATGGCTGTAAGCCTTGGGAAGCCCGGGACTTGTTGGTCCAGCCGATCCGGGAAGGCACGCAAACTCCCTCTCCTTTCCCCAAAAAATAAGACAAGGGCATCTTGAAAGCTGGGGAAACTCCTTCCACAAGCGTGGCCGTGCAGAGTATCAGCTACAGCGCGCAGTCTTGCTGCTGCTGCTCACGAGACAATTCCTTACGGGTAGCAGCTTATGAGATGTTAAAGCTACTGTTGTTTTAATATTTTTTTGGTCGTTGATATCTGGATTTTTAATGTGTAACGTAGGAGAAAATATCTCGAGTATGAACTTTCCATAGTACTTTTATCTGACAAACACCTTTGTGTTAATCTTGTAAGTGATATGGGTCTGCATTGTTCTGAAGTGCATTACTATTGTGGCTGAACACTGCTGTTGTAAATTTATTTAATTTATAATATTTTGAGCTTTGCTTCTGTATGATGTCCATTCTGTGTCATGCTTTATTCCCTCTGCAGCTTCAAAGTGCTTAGAAAAAGAAGTGTGGTGTTAAAAATGTGTTTATAGCAGAACAGATAAGTAAGTTCTTATTTTGCAATACTGTCCAAATATGTGAAAGTTGGCTTCAAAGATTCATTTAATGGCTTAACAATTAGCTATCAATATAATGGAATAATAATGATGTTCTATTGAAAGACAACCTAAATTTCAATTTACTGATATAAATCCAAATTTATGGCGATAACCTGAAAGCATGGTGGCAGAGGTCTGCTTGCCGGTGGAGAGCAGCAGCCAGTACTCCGGCTTTTACCAGACAGGCAAGATGTGGTGCACGAGCTGATTCTTTTCATGGCGCGTTAAACACAACTTCAATGAAGTAAAACTTTGATGAGTAACATCAAAGCTGTATCACCATAGCTGGACAGCAAAGCAGCCTGATGCGTTGGCACCATGTTTATGTTCTGAGTAACAAAAACATCAGAGAACAAAATGGAGTAGCAAAACTGATGCTCGTTTAGAGACAAAGACCCAAGTGTGGACTCCAGTGTCCAAGCAGAAGTAGGGGTAGCTCTTTTTGTACATATTTATGATCTTGCAGGTACGAATGGATGTTGGACAAAACAGTTTTGCTGCAGAAAATGGTCACATATTCCCTGATGACAGAGTGAAATAGAGGGGTAGACGAACAAACTACTGAAGACAGCAGGATGAAACATTGAGAGCTTCAGCAAAATGGTGTTTCTGCTTGAAAACTCAGTGTAAAATACACTTGGAAATGCACACTACTGCAGAATTCAATCCTGAGAATGGCTGGGCTTAGACTAAGCTCTTGTTTGAACTTTCCACCCCTCTTCAGGGAGGAGGTTGCAGGTGCTCAACACGTCCTGGCCTGTGATGTGAGTGTCAGAGGCACAGTAGAAAATCAGCCATTTTAGGTAGTTCAGGTGAGCAGTTAGACCAGAGATAAAGCCTGTAAGACCTGAGATGTTTGGACAGGCAGCCGTCAAGACAAGTTTATCCAGGCCAAAACTGGAAAAGACAGCGCAAAAGGCTTTTCCGTAAATTAAATTGTCTCTGCTTCAAGGGAGAGTTGTCCTCATTAGGAGAGCATGTAGCTTTCTGAGAAGGGCTGGGAGTGCTCTTGAACGTGCAAGTGCTAGCATGGGGCTCACTGGGCAAATAGGCACGGGAGCTTCCCATGGGTGAGGACAGTGCAAGTCAGTGGGCAGAAGCATGGGGAAAATATTTGAGCGAACGGAAAATAGATCCTGATGTAAGGTTTATTCTAGATTTTTTTTTTTTTTTGAGGACTGAGTTGTATCTGAACAGTTGTAGTCATCTATACTTATAAGAAGGTACTGCTTAACAGAAGGTGCATTTTTATCCTTTCTGTAAAGTTTTTATGCAGGAACTTTTCTTCTTCCTTACAGTATCCTTGTGGGGATGAGAGGTGGCTCCTTCTTTAAGACTATTTCTGATCTACTAAGTCTTGATAAATCAGGCTGATGGGCAGGCTAGACTCTTTTGTTCTTAAAAGTGTTATTCTTGGAGTTAAACAGAATTAATCTTTGTCCTTCTGACTGTTCTCAAAGCTTGCTTAATTAAGGTGATCAGTGATTGCATAACTCGGACTTAACAGAGTCCAGATGTTCCTGTATTTCAGCCACACTTGCACCTTTTACCCTGTGTGAAGCAAGACACTTGGGGTGAAAAGTTCTCCACTTCTCTCCTTATCTAATTCTAGGTCTGCACTTGGAAATATTTTCCATGCTCTTGAAGTCTTTCTACACCCAAGTGATTTTTTTTTTTTTTGGTTTTCTGCTTTCCCTTTCCTCTCCCTAAATCTGCTGACGGCACTCCCAAATCTTTCTCCCATTTTCTGAATTGTGTTATCTACTTCCTCCAGAGATCGTTTGATAAAAATCTGATTTCCAGTTCTCTCCATGCTTCAGGCCTCCGTGTGGTAGAGAACATCATTTCATGAAGCTCCGTTAGTGACCCTTCTTGCTTTCCTTAAAGTGGTATCCTTTTCAAATGCTCCTAAATAATTTTATTGGTTTTTTTCCATAATGAAGTACAATTTTATTGAGACATTGGAAATTATATATCATAAAATGACTAAATATTCATTCTTTCTTGGCTGTGAAATTTTCATTGCTTTTTGTACTAGACTTGTAGAAAGATTTACTTTTTCCATGCAGACCACCCCTTGTTTTGTTTAAACTTCCCCCCAGAATGTTGTTTCCGCCGACTTTCTTTTTTAAACCTTTATCCATCTCTCTTGGTAGCCAAGTAACAGGGCTGATGCGGAAATTTGAATCTTCCTTCCCATGCCAAACAGTCACTGCCTGCTGGTAGCTGGTCTGGTGTAAGGAGTGTGACATGTCCCAGGAGAATCTGAGAGCAAAGTATTTCCTGATTATTGGCATTGCTACGAGACAAGAAAACACAAAATAAAACTTGTTTTGAAGAGCTGTTTTCTGATCTCCCATCCGTGAAAGATGGGATAATCCATTTAAGTTAATGTGATGAGGTGAGAATTGGTCCCAGGGACAGGTGTGATGTGATCCCCCAGAGGAGGACTTGGGGAGGGGAGACTTTGCCTTTGTAGTGTTGCAGGCTAGTCCTTCTTCCTGGACTCCATTGTGTCCCCACTGTGTCCTCTTCCTTTGTACTGAAAGTGCCATTGTTTGGATGGAGTTTCAGATGGTTTTTGCAGTCCTTCATGTGCTTGGGTTCCCTGTCTGTGTGTGGGGATAAGTGTCAGCAATGGATCCCTGCTCTGAGTTGGAGTCTGACTGATGGGTCAGACATGCGACATCCCACGCCCCATGTCAAGGATGTTTTTTCCCCAGTCGTTTTGTTGCTGTTTTGGTTTTAATGCTAAAAAGAGGAAGTGAGGGGTTTAACATTTCAAGATGAGAATTTAAATAGCTGCAGCTCCCAAAAACATGGGAAAGACATGTTTTGAGGCTGGCTTTGCAAAGCTGTTTTGAGTCAACCCTATATCGGAGGGTATGTTCCATGGCATTCAGTCCTTCCCATGTGAACACTGAGGAGAGGTCACACAGCAACAGTCTTTGCAGGCACTGCTTGGAGCCACCCTTCGTTTTTTACTGTCCAGAGCAACTCGTCTGTAGAAATAATTCATGCCAGGAGAAGCTGTGTGATGGTGAGTACTATTGAACAGCGTAATTCTAAAAAGCACCTCAGGAACCATTTGCTGTGGCTAGTACACACGTAATGCAGAAGAAGAAATAGCATTCACCAGAGCAGACACAGACACTGTATTTTCTGGGAACTCTGCTGGGAGGGTGAGAGGGGGGGAGGGGAGGTGTCTCCCAAAACCCCATAGCTTATCTTGGTTGTTTTTCTGTCTTTCCTCTCCCCTCTGGCCAAACTCAAGTTTGTAATTCTGCATTCTTTCCTACTCAGCCTGAAGTTTTCTCATGTGAAATGTTTGGTTTGAATTTGCACCTTGCTTCTGCCCAGAACATATCGGTGGTGCAAAACCTGCTGGTTAGGAGATTTTTCAGCACGTAAAACAGAGGCTCAAAGTCAGGTGGTATTGGGCTGGCACGCCTATGTGCCCAAAATATCTTCAGACCTATAAAAATAGGTAGTAAGACATTAATTCATATGGAGGGAAAATAAAATCTGTGCAAATATTTTCTCAATGAAGGTGACTGACCAGTAGAGCAACCTACTAAATGTTACTGTGGGTTGGTGCTCCATCCCCAAAGTTGCTTAAATTGACCTGATTGTTTTTTTTAAAGAAATGCTCAGATTCAGACTGTATTAATTCAAGTGAATCCTGCAACCTCTGATCGACAGGTTAGACAAGTTGTTAGCATTCTTCTTCCTTTCTGGGCTGATGAGGTTTGATGCTGTCATTCATGCTTCTCCCAGAGCTGTCGGTAAGCCAGAGCTTCAGGGAAATGTCTTCATTCAGCATTTTAATAAAACATGCTATAATCATAGTGAATAAAATCCCTGCGTCTGCAGAGACATGGGCCTACGCCCTACCTCCACTCTGATTTGAAGCTTAATTGAAAATATAATAGATTAGTGGACTTTCCTATTGTCACACTGTGGATCAGATTTACTCACTGTGCTTGCAGAAGGGTTTTTTTCAGTTTTTGTTGGTTAAAGCTAAACAACCTCTTCTCAGCTGCCATAAACATTTATTGATAGATAATAAGGTTTTATTTAGTATAATTTGTAACAGTCACCTATTTGATTCTTATGATCTATTTGACCCCACTAAGTGGAGAAACTGTGGTTGAAATGTTCGCCCGTGTGGGTTTGTTCTACTAATGACTGTTGTTCTTTTAGAGTCCTTGGAGTTTTTTTTCCCAATGTTTTCAAGTTTTCTTCAAAAGACTAGTGGGAGGGTCAACAGGAATTGGTGGTCAACAGGAATTGGTGGAAGTCCACTACGTGTATGATGAAATGATAATAAGAACGAGGGGGAAAAGTTGGTATTGATTGTTGTTACATACAGTCACGGATAAGATTTTTTTTTTCTTTTACATTGGGAATAAAATGAATAGGATGTACATAAAGTGTATTCCTCTAAGGCTTGTTATTTTATAAATTTACCATTGATTAAAATCTATGTTAAATCAAGTTTAAATCATGTTTGTACAATTTAGATTGACTCTATTAGGTGTGCTATGCCTTGCTCTTTAATTATTACTGTTGTTTTCCATATGCATTGCATTATAAAGGTTTCTTAGTCTTAAATGTATTTCACAGTAGCATATGGCTGTTCCAGTAAAAGAGTTAAATATTTATTCATGTTCTGTATAAAAGGACTTTCTTTTTTTTTTTTTTTTTCTGTGTATGAAGGGATAAAAATCTTTTTATAACTACTCTTGGCCATAGCAGCATGTTTTGTACAAATAAAGCTAACTATACTGGGCATACAAACTCAATTCAAAACAATACGTTAATGCAAGAAGCAATTTTTTGGATTCAGTTTGTATCAACTGGGTGTGTGATGCTTTTTCTGTGCCTGCCTCGTCCTCGTTTGGGATAGTGTTGTAGTATGATTGTTTCTCAGTGTACCTCGTCTTTGGCCTCTGTACCATCCCAGTTGTATTTTCTAATCACAAAATCATTGGTTTTGGCAGGGAATGCAGCTTCTTTTCTTTTTTCTTCCTTTTTTTCCTTTTCTTTCTGCTTCTCCTGAGAAAGAGGTCATTTTTGGAAAAATCGTGCACTTCAGTTGATTAAGTTCTGTAATTTGAGAAAGGACAAGAAGAATAAAAATTGCATTGTCCATGAACCACTGTAAGGCGGCACAAGGTATGTTTACAAAACACTATTGGTAGTTATTGAGACTCAGCTCCAAAGGGCTGAGAGCACCCTCGCCCCTGCCTTGGGAACTACCATCTGTTTTGTGTAACTCTTGTGACCCCTTTTGCGTGTACCGATACCAGCGCATGCATTTCAGCGTGCGTATCTTGGGCTTTCTTGTCAGAAATTTGGCTGATATACAGTTAGAATCAAAAGAATGAAATATTGAGGTACCACACCCTGACAGATGCAAAGTTCTGATAGATGTCCAAGACCTGCCTGGTTGTAATGTGTTTCTTGTTAAGTAAGCTGGCAATTGTGAATTGTATCAAATTAAACAAAAAGGTCTAGCTTCTTTTCGGAAGAACTGAGTTTTACCAACCTACCTTTGTCATAAAGAGAATTTATTACAGTAATTAGAGTCCCACCTCCTGCCTTCTTGGGTTGATGGGACCACGATGGAGATGAGAATCAGGCCCGAAATATGCATATGTGCCTTGTTTGCTTAACTTTAAGGAGACTAAAAGCTCTGGCAGGAATAATGGCAAAATACTGATATGTTAATTCATAGTTCTGAAGTAAAAAACAGAAAATATGAAGAAATGTGCCCATGCGAACTTACCTTTGTATACACACTGAATGTTTCTTAGCTTTGCTGCTTCCCATTTGTCATCATCTTTTATTTTTGTCTAGAGTAACCATCCTTTGATTGTGGGTACAGAAGTTTAAGGAGTTAGCAGGCAGTAGTAGGAAAAGAAATGATAAAGCAAGAAACACCAAAAGAGAAAGGCTGCATCCAGTTGCTTGCTTTGTATTACAACACAGACTGCCCTTATATCAGTTCCCTTTGAGAGTTTGTGTTTAGCGAGTAATTACTGAGGGCCATGCGTCAGAAGAGCTAGCGGCCATTTCCTGACAGAACCAAGCCTTAATTTTTAAAATACTTGAAATACTGCAGTTGAGTGTGGAGAGGCCACAATTGTTTCCTCCTCGAGTACCGGAGTTTCGATGTCCCTCTGGCTTCTGCTGCAGCAGTGGGTGCTGAGAGGCAGGTCGGCAGTCAGAGGGCTTCTCAGGGCTTTGCCATCAGCTGAAGGTGTGTGTGCCATGAGGTGGACAGAGAAGGCACTGCTGCCTCCAAGTTATATCACTCCAGCCTCTGAGTTTAGCTGGAGATACAGAGGAATTTCCTAACTTGGCTGAAGTGGCTGCTGATTTTCTGGCCAGGTAGCTGAAGTAGCCTGACCCTTTGGTTCAGCCCTTTTTCCCTCATAGTAAGAGGAGAATACAATTTACCCCAGCTCAAGCTACTAATCTTCGATTTTTATCAACTACTGACAGACTTAAATACTAATGAGAGATCACAATCACAGCATGGCAAGTTACCACTATTTCAGTTTACCCAATGACTTAATTAAGAGGAGACGGACAATTAAAGAGCTGCTGTATAAAATAACAGCCCCCCCC
>NW_009647437.1:2791975-2814907 GCF_000708025.1 Charadrius vociferus
CCCCAAAAAAAAAAAAAAGAAAGCAGGGATTAAGAATGAGCTGTGTCCCAGGATGTTTGCCCAGACAAAACTGACACCCGAGAGGGCAAAAAATGTAGCCTGGCTCTCAGGATTTGCACTTGATCGTTGTTGCAGGAAGTGGAGGAAACTGTGTTACATGGAATGATCAAAATTTAGAGCGTCTGTATTGTTATTCTCAAGAATTATTATTCCCTGCTTGCCAAAGAAGTGGCTGTTTAATCCGTCTTTCTGGACATCCATCTTCTTGCTGTGAATGGCTACAAATGGCTAAAAGATGGAGAGGGAGAAACCATCAAATTCCATCATAACTAAGCCCACGTTAAAATGATTAAGGTCGAAAAGGTAAAGAAGGATCAACATTATTTCATAAAGAATTTATTGCAAGAGCTGTTTTTTTAACTTTATTAGCAAGAGCGTTTAGGAGGTTTGACACTTGGGAAGAACAACAAGGCACAGCTTGTTAACAGGCAATGGCACGAAGTAATTTTGATGATTGCTCTGAGCGTTCTCTAAAGGACACAAACCATTTTCATCTCGAGCTGCTGTGCGCCACCACTGCTGCCCTTAGACCATCCAACGCAGAGACTCTGGGCTTGAAACAAAATGCCACAAAGCGGACAAATTTCTTTTGTAGATGCTCAGCCCTCTCTGTATACTGAACTTGGGAGTAAGGGTGCTGTAGAGGACATCATCACAGAGCAGCCCAGAGCCTTTGGAGAAGAACCACCTTTGTCTGTGTTCCCAAGGCCAGGGGAACCTGACCTGCTCCCTCTTTGCTCTGTTGGGTAACCTCATTGACTGCGATGGAGACAAGTCTGTGTGAGAGCACGGCCTCCGTACCTTCAAAGGCTGGAGGTCAGTCTTTGTCTGCTGATTTCAGAGACCCGTTTCATTATGAATTGGTTTTATAGCTCCTTCTCTGTCTTGCAATTGTTTTATCTTAAATATTTTATTAGTTTTAACCACTGTTTTAATTGGCAGAATTAGCCAAAAAAAATACAAAATCACGGCTGAAATGCATTGTGGACAGACATTCACTTATATAACAATTTTTTTAATTGTGGCAATACATTTACTTTTATGATCCCTACAAATGCTCACTATTGTTTATTTACCAAGCAATACTGTTTTAAATTTTGATTACTTTACTCTGGAAATAAACACGTGTAATTGAGTCTGCTTACACAGACAGCGTGGAAATGCATGAGAAAAAAAGGTGGTGGGGGAGGTTTCAGACAATACTGTTTTAAATTTTGGTTACTTTACTCTGGAAATAAACATGTGTAATTGACTCCGCTTACACAGACAGTGTGAAAATGCATGAGGAAAAAAAGGTGGTGGGGGAGGTTTCAGTGGATGCTTGCAGACCACTTGCATGACTGTTTGGTGAAGATCTCTGAGTCTTTATGGCTAGCTGATCTCTTTTCAGGGGTTGGAGAACCTACAACGTATTGAAGGGTGGGCTGTTTGTTTTCCCTGTGTTGTTTTTATATACTGAAATATTGTAGTGAAAATAGCTGGGTGGGGTGTAATGAATGTTTTCAAAGACCTTCCTTTGAAAGCGTTTTTTTTCCCTTGGTGGTCACCACCCATTTTCCTGTGCTGTGTGCGCCTCTCTCATTGTTCCTAGCCACAAGGGCCCCTTGTGTGAACCTGTCAACAATGTGCCACCGCGACGAGATAAAATGTGGTGGGATATTGGTCTGAGCCGGCTGAAACGCCAGGGTCTTCACCCACAAATGTTGGTGGATATTGCCCAAGGCATAACACAGCTTGAGATCATAAAACTAGGGATTTGTCAACAATTTTCAGCATTACACTCTCAACTATTTACGGTTTCGTGGGTTTGAGGCTGAAGCGTAAGTACGCATGCCACTGATAGTAAAGTTGTGTGATGGCAATGTTTGTCCCTTAGGCTTGAAATTAAGCTTAACTGAAAAATTGTCCTCATTTACCTGCAGTTGCGCCATCTTGATAAATAATTCTGGTTGTGCTTTGATATGGGCTGGCACGTGGTCAATGCGCCTGGTTTTGAGTTTAACTTCTGGGGGCCCCCTGGCTTGTGAATTGCACTTCGTTCACCTTTAGCTTTAACCCGCTGGTGAAGAGATAAAGCACATCCTTTGGTATGTGTTTTTTAGAGTCAGTAAATAGTTGGGTTATCTGAAAACAGATCTTAGCAATACCTGCTGGGCGTCTGAGCAACAATATGTATGGACCTCTAGATTAGCTGTCAAAATTGACTGATTACTACAAGTAATGCCACAAGATAAGGATCTGTAATCTCTCAAACACAAATCATTGATAGACATCTCTGGTTGTGCATTGTCATAACATTATCCCTGCTGCTGCGTTGTGATTCCAGCTCTAGCTGTGCTGCAGGGACTCTTGAATGTGTAAGTGGAAACTATGAAGAAAAGCAGAGTGGTACATTTATCACTCCCCAAAAATTTGCTGATTTAAAAGCAAGTTCAGTTTTGGCCAACGTTGAAACAGTCCTTTCTGTAGCATTGTTCAGTGCGGTTGGTGGTGGGCTTTTTTTAGTCTGCTAGTTATCTCTGAAGCTTGCCATATCTTGGCTGGTATCAAAGAGTTGATTGCCACAGGGAAGGAATCCATGGTCCCATATCTTGATGGAGCAGAGCAGTGCAAAACCAGTCTCGGGAGGGAAGACTGAGTTTAGATGACTTTGCGCTCCTCTGATTGAGATTTGACCGTGTGCTGGGCTGATTGTCTCTCTCCAAATTTCCTTATTATTTGAGAAGATGGAGGAAGTGTTTCACTGATCTGTTTTAAGTGTGGGCTGCAGCAGCTTTACAGGGGCGATCCAGAGCTGTCCTGACCCTTTCTGCGACAGGCACTGGGGCTTGCTCTGCTTGAAAACTAAGCCATGAGAAAAGTCTCTCTGCCGTCTAGGCCTAATCATAGAATCATAGGATGGTTTAGGTTGGAAGGGACCTTGAAGATCATCTACTCCCAACCCCCCTGCTATAGGCAGGGACACCTCCCACTAGACCAGGTTGCTCAATGCAGGGAATGGATTAAAAGTCAAAAAGGCAATGCCTCTGCCTGTTCTAACTGCTGATCAAACAGCAGTCTGGCATCTCCTCTGCACGCTGTGGACCTCGTGCATTTCCACGGGGCTGTGCCTTGCTCCAGGAGCAATGTGTTCGGCACATCCTCCGAGGTACCAGGCTTGCGCTGGCGTGGCGACTGCAGGACGGGCTGCACTCACGGCATCATAAAATAATCCAGGACCAGATTAATGGCTGCTGAAATCCTAATACTTCTCTTTCTGGTTCAAGGTACTCGTAAAACTGGAGAAAAAATGGTAGAACATAAATCCTGTAGACGTTGTTTTGCTTACTGTGATTAAACCAAAGTATGATCTAGTTGCTGTGACAACTTCAATATTCACAGTGATACTTTACATTGCAGGTGCAAAGTGTTTTTCTTTTAGTAGCAGCGTTAAATGCAGCTAGTGGTATAAAAAAGATGCTAGTGGTTGGTACAAGCATTTTAAAACTGTATAGGTGTAAGGCTTTTTGTGTCAGCATGACCTTTTTTTTTTTTTTTCAGAAATAAAAGCCAGGAATGTTCATGTAAATAAATGAAATGCAAATCCAGTACAGCTTAATTATAAGACTAAAGGCACCATCAGAGCTTCAGACATCGAAGAAGTCTTGCATGTGGTTTTCAAGTTTTTTTCAAGTGGAATTTATCCTGTCTAAAGAGCTAATGTGTTCGTCATTCAAGAAAACATGTTCCTGGCTGTGTCACTGTCAGCTGTGGTGGTCCTAGGGTGACATGGACTTAGTGAATCATAAATGTGCTCAAAGACACCAAAAGTCTGATATTCACTTAGGCCTCATCTCTTGATACTCTAATTGTACTAGCCAAGTTCCTCATCGTTGTGCCAAGCATCCTTTGAAAAGGCCTAATGAGAATGGAAATTAGTTCCTTACCCGTAAAACAAACTCCTCCCTGGTCTGTCCCCAAGACGCTCATGTTTCTTATCTTTCTGACTGTCATCTAGCCTTTGGTTTTAAACTTTGAGGAAATTATTACATCACATACTGATATGGCAGCAGATGTCAAGCTTTAGAGAACTGGCAGTGATTTGTTATTTAGTGAATATGTACAAACGCGCTAGAAATCCCCCAGTCAAACCAAGGAGTCGGTGGTGAGTTACTGTAAGTTAGGGCAGCTTTAAAGGAAGGGTAGGAGGTATTTCATTTCCTCATTTTTGTAATAGCCCTTTCTGTTAGGAGCTTTTCTTGTTACCTTCGAACTCTCATTTCCTCTATTAATGAATGCCCCATTTTGGCGTCGTTTGTATTTCTTTTGTCTGTGTAGTGGGTACCATATCCCAATGTGCAGCAACACTGCTTTAGCACTTAACAGCCATGAGCGCTCCGTATATTTTCAAGCTTTTTTTTCCCCTCTCAATCCAAGAATAGCTCTGCATCCTTCCCCTTCCTATCGTCCTTGCTGGTGGGCTGAACAGTTATTTTCACTGGAAAGAGGTATAAGGAGGCATCTGTATGGCACTGTGTATGGGTTTCATTCACAGCTTCCATAGTTTGGCCCAAGTTCCTGGTGAGCGAGTAAATTGCTGTTTGTAGCATTTTTTATTTACTGATGGTCACTTTTATTACTTTAACGGAGGGGGGCTTTCAAAAGCACAGCATGCCATCCAGAATAAACTGCTTGTCAGGTAGAATGGTTACAAATACTTTTTAAAGGAATTTTAAGGCTAAGTAAGCATGACCGCTGGCTGCTTGGTGTCTGTGCAAGCACACCTCTGGGGCCGTTGAGTGGTGTGGTTCTGAGATAGCTATGGGGTGCCTCACAGCCAGCGAAACTCCTTTTTAGATATGATGCTGGTTTAAATCATCTGGGGATTTGCCCAGCAGAAGGTAAAGTAAAATATAAACACACAGCAAAAAATGGATTTGCTAGATTGAAGTAAAGCTTTGTTGTTATCTAAGATAGTGCTGCCTGTTAAAATATCTTTATTGAGTTCTTACTGGTTTGAATTGGAAAATCTTTTTTATGCTAAACATATCATAATTTTTTTCATTTATTTGTACTGTAAAGTATTTTCTTATCTTTGCATCCCTAGAATGTATTTTTCTTGTTCTGCAAGTTAGCATTTGAAGCTTTAACTCTAAACCATTTGAAATGAGCATTTACTATAGAAATTTCTTGTGACAGCTTAATTAACTGTGGATTCTTGACCTTTAAAGTGCTGGAGCTAGAAACATTTAATAACCAGCCATTGGATATCAAGTAATATGCTTGTTGTTTTACTAGCTTGCATACATGGCAGTTTGAAGCAAAGTCCAAGGGTCACCGAAATCATGAAGTAAACTGAAGCGAGTCAATCTGAACTATGTATTTCAAAGCGTTGTACGAATGTGTCACGCAGTACGTATGTACGAGTAAAGGCTACCAGGTTATATACAAGGTATTTTTATGCAAGGTGCGGATTGCGATTTCTCTAAAAGCTTCTGTGATCTGGAGCCTGCAAGGTGGGAGTGTAATTCAGTGCAATTACTGTGCTGCCTGGTCTTAAACAAGCAAGCGTTTGTGTACGCAACCAAAGTATCGACCCACATGGACTTGTTGAGAGCAGCAAAACCCTGAGCAGAAGATTGCTATCTCGGCAAGTCCCCTTCGTCTGCTTAAAGGAGGCCACCGATGTCTTTGACAGAACGGAGGATCGCTGAAGCTGACCACCCGGCACCGTCGTTGGCTGAGTGGGTACCAAGGGCTTTGTGAGGGGGTAACTGCGTGCGGGAAGGACCAGAGAGATGTATGGGTGGAGGTGGTGGGCAGGGATTACTGGTGGAGATAAAGTACTGGTAGGATTGAGACTGCAGGTAGCGAGTATGGTCACAGCTGGTGGAAAGAGTACCAAAACGTCAGTCCCTCTCTGCTGAGACGAGGAGGGCTGTGTGGGTATCTAACCCTACTTCAGACCAGTAAGCGATGTCATATGCCCACACGTAAGCTCCCATGTAGGGGGTGGTCTGTTCGCTGCACTGTTCGTGGGGCTGATCCCCGCTGTGTCTGGGTCACAGGTGCCTGGCCAGGGAGGGCAGTGGCAGCAGCACAGCTCCCAGCCCCGGGCTGGCTGCCCCAGCATTTCTCCCAGCTGCTGCAGTCCAGAGCCATTACAGCAGTGAGCGCCGGGAAGACAATCCCTAAACTGACATGATAGTTTTGCAGGGTTATTTAAGCCAGATGTGTTACGTGGGGCTTCAGGTTTTGCTGTTAAGTTGCCGTGCCTGGAGTTTCCAGTCCTGCAGTAAGAGAGGCTTCAGAAAGCCAGATTATTATCTTTACCCCGGGTGTGCAAGACCTTCGTCTGCAGGCATTCCCAATGATTTCAGTGAAGCTGTGTTGCAAGGAAGGGGCTGTCAGAGATGAGGAAGGGGTTAGGAATCTGGCTCCTGGGATCCATGCAGGGCAATCCAACACCCCTTCGGATGCTTCTGGCAGGTGGGATTGCATGCTCTGTTCCCGTGTGTGGGTGTACCGTGGGGAGTGGTTTGTTGTTTGGGTTCTTGGAAGAAGCATGGAGAGCTTTTGCTCCTGAAAATTCAGAAGCTTCACCAGAGAGGGCAAATTCTTGCGAGTTGTTTGCCATCTTTGCTCGTGTGTGTCGGCCCGTAAGTTCTATTTTCAGAGCACAAACTAAACACAGCCAGGTGGGAGTGGGAAATCATTTAAGCAGCCACCCTGGGCGTACAGTGCCATACTTGTGTTCCGTGGTGGGGAACTGCCTGAGCCACCTGAACTCGTCCATTCTCTATAGCTTGCACGCGTGTAAGGACTGCGGCCCCAGACCATCGTCCAGCAGCCCTGGGAGAGTCCTTGCGGGGAAGCAGCACCTTCTTTTTCCTTCTCCTTCAGCTTCTGCATAGCCAAGTCCTGAGTGGAGTCCCCAGGCCCGCTCCTCAGCTCAGTCAGCCTGTTTCTGGTGGAGATTTGAGTGTCTCCATTCCTTTCTTCACGTTTTATAGGGAATGGTGATGCTGCAATTGCAGTGTGAGGATGGGGGGGGTGGCTGAGCAGGGCCTTATCCTGCCAGATCCTGGGTCTCCTGAAGGAACGAGTGTTGGGGAGCTCCCAGGAGGCTTCCCCTGCCGTATCTCCATTTGTGGTGGTTTTCTCCTCTCTCTCCCCTCTGCTTTCTTAAAAATCTGCTGGAGGTTTGGGTGAGCAAGGTTTCTGCTCCTGCTTGCGTCACTTTCTCCAAGCAGTGACGCACACGTGTGCTTTTTTTTTTTTTTTTTCTATCCATCAGGTTTTCTGCTATTTTTCCCAAAAGATATAGAAGGGGTGGTGGGGGGGAGAAATCATAGAGCTGCCATTAGGATGAACTATCTAATTAGACTGTGCAAAATCACTTGCCTCCTGAAGGGAGAACGAATGAAACGACCTGCGGCAGAGGGTGATTCATTTATGCTTTGCTCTATCACTTCCCCTCCCGTGATATGAATCATTGGGCTACCAGCACGTGCAGGGAGGAGGGCCCGCATAAGTGGGTGGTTTATGTGCTGGGAGGGAATGATTCATAAATTAGTTAGAGCCTGGGCCTTTTCTCTATTGCCCTAATGATGTGTGAAGAGGATTCAGTGTCAGCCTTTTGCCCTGGCCTTCAAAGGGGCAGGCTCTTCAGTGGTTGTGTTTTCACTCCCGGGCTGCGGGGTAGTCCAGCCTCGCTGGGGGTAAAACGCTAATCCTGGCCAAAAAATGGGGGTAACTGCAGAGAGGCTTCACGGCCTGCCACCTGCAAATGAAAACCGTGAAAATACTGCTTTTTGTGCCAGAATTCTGTCACTCGACTGCAGTTTTTGGAGGCTTTTGCAGCCAGGGTGAGCAAGCACAGAAGTGGCCGTGTGTGAGAGGGGTGTCCCCAGGAGGGACAGCCAGGGGGTGTAGATGTCTGCTGAAGGAGGTGGGGGAAGCGGTGTTGGGGTGTTTTGGGCCTCCCTTGGTGTTGCTGGTGCTGGGCTGGCTACAATTGCAACGCGACTTGAGGCTGTGCGGAGGGTGGGAGGATGGGGAGGAAAATTGAGGTGCAGGAAGCTGCAGGGGGAAATGCTAAACAAGCAAATTTTTTGTTTATTTAAAATGATAATGGGTGGTGAGCAAGAAAGTCTGTTGAAAGCAGCCAGGCGGGCTGATTCCTCCCCTTGTTTTCTGATGTGAGGCAGCTCCAGTGCGGTGTGTGTCATGAAGGACCATGTTTCTCTGCAGAGGAACAAGCACGACGGTCAGAAGCAGCTTTGCAGGAACGCATCTGCAGCACAGAGGGAAAAAATCATTCCCTGCTCATAGCATTAGTTATTAGAAACCTTGAGCAACCCACAGTTAATGAAACCAGCTTGTCTCATTAGCCACACTTCAAAACTATATTTACAGAGGTTAGCAAAACTAAATATTTTTCTTTGTGGCCGGAGTGGCGTCATGAGAGACCCTGTCTTATACAACCCGTTTTTACTGCACAAATTGCGACACAGCTTTGGCCTTGGTTCCCAAAGTTCTGTATTTAAAACAAGGAGGGATTGGATCTTGTTTTGCCCAAGTTGGTTCTAATGTGAAAATTGTTGGCTCTAGATTTAGCGCAGAGCTCAAACATTTATAGTGTAAGAGTAGATTTTCTAAGCTGCAGTTGGAAATTCTCACAAATACTGCTGCATAGTTTTTGTGTTTGTTTTATTTCTACTCTTTTATTTAGTTGGTAGAATTAGAAACTGCAGATTTGTTCCCAGTCTGGCATCTTTATAGGCACAGCGTAGAGACATATTTCTTAATATGCAAGAGCAAGACATACCTCTGAAAGAAGCATTGGTGTAGGTAGTTCACGTGGCTCTCCCGTTCCCAGTACCTGCCCTGGGAGGAGGACACGGGGCATTTGCTGTGTACATTCTCAGACAGCTGTACAAAGAGACTTCTTTTATGTGGATGTAGTATGACTCTTACTTGGCAAGGATAAAAGTAAAGAGTTAGTGTCACCGTGTGAGTATCAGATCCTTTAGATTTAAATTTAGTGTTCGCTCCAGCGATGCCCCTAAAGTCATTACCGAAGTTGGATCCTGCCTCTACATACTGAAAGGTGTGTAGGTCTCATCCTATGCATACCTCCTCTAACAGACACCATGTTAGAAAATATTCACCTCAGGCAGAATAATTGTGAAAGAGGTTTGCTGAGGGCTGATCGTGCATCTTGAGAAGATACCATAAGCATTTATGGGGCCCCTTGCCCTGTTAGCACATCCACTGGTGAGCACCTACCTGATCCTTAAGCGTATGCCCAGCTTCACGTGTTTTGCAGGACTAGGACTCTGCTGATGTGTTTTGAGCACATTTCTGCTTTGGATGAGCCTTACCTGGGCCCCAGCAAACACCTTACTGTAACTTTTCACATTTAATATGCACCCTGGCTCTTTTTCCTTCTTTCTGATTTATGAAGCCACCTGCAGTTTCTATGCTAGAAGCTTTTGCCGGCAGTCTAGCTCTTCTAGAAATTGTTGTCTTCTTTAGAATACATTACTATGTATTAGTACTTTTTTTCTATTTTATGCAGTTTTATATGAAACCAGCCATGATTGGAACAGTTTCTAGGATTAAATGATGTGATTAATGTTTGTTTTCTTTATCTTTGTCATACAAAGAATATATTTATTGAAATGTCCTGTTTTGATAGGTTTGGGTTTTTTGTTTTTTTTTTTTTCCAGTTGATCCATTTTCAGTTTATAGGCTCATTATTTTATACTGACATTGGAAAAAGCAGGTTATAAGCTGCTGCATTTTTAGGCGGCCTTGCAAATGGAGAGCTGCCACTGGTGATTCTAGAAATGAATGTGCAGCCACAACAGCAAAAACGGTGGGGCTGATCTTCTCTGCACGCTGTTCTGTGCTCATCCAAGCTGTGCTGTTTGCACTGGTACAGTATTAGACAAGTGTGCCTGAAAATAAATATATTCTGTGTTGGCATGACTAAAGCGCAAAACCTCAACTTGTGCAAGTGAAGGGAACTTGCAGCATCAGGAGAGCTACGTGGGGTTGAAATAGCTGATGGTTTTGCATGGATTCAGGTTCTTCATGTTCTGAAATACGAATTGTACTTTATAAAAGAGCTTTAGAGTCAGTGAAGTTCCCGATTAAACTGTTCTATCCCAGATCCGTTCTACATATAGCCCTTGTGTTTCTTGCCTGTTAAATTTAGCTTTATGTCCCTCAGTGGCTTAATTTTGCATACTTGCTTCATAAAATGCCTTCCCTTATTATTTCCTGCACTTCTGTTCTCTGTGGAGTTTGAAGGAGGCTGGCTGTATTGGTCATGTTATTTTACTCAAGAAGGAACCTATTTTCATAGAGAATAGAGAGATAGTGATTTAATTGGAATAGCTTCTATGAAGGAGAAGCAACAGTATTTTCTTTCCCATCTTGTATCTTTCACGGTCAAGGAAAAGTGGTTTTCCAGAGTAATGTTGGATTAAGAGATGAGATAGTTGTATATACAAACACGGTTTGATACCCTATTGCTACTTTTAGTTTAATGTGGGGTACAGCCGTTGAAACTCTACAACATCGAAATATCTACGACAGCCACAAGCACTGTAATTGTTCCAGCTTGAAAATGGATTGTCACCTCATCCCAGAGTATTTGTCAAGTAAATTAATTTAGATTGTACAAACAAAATTTTTATTTTTAACATTTCCTGAATCTGAGGAATGATAGTTTGCTATTTCATTGTGAATCTCTTGCCTAAGGCAGATCTTGATCCTGTTGCACTCAATGGGGCTTCAGGGTATCCAAAGGCTGACTTATGTAAAATCTGAGCCCTTTCCAGTTGTGTCAGACCTCTCCTAATTCCCATTTTAAAAGGAGCAAATAGATAATAAAGTCTGATCGGTTGAGTTAAACCAGTTGACAGAATGGATTCATTGCTGTGAAGATTTACTCTTGTAAATGTCTGTCTCAGGTCGTGAATTGCATTTTTAAAAATGTTTTTTGCTTTCTCTCCTTTGCCTACCAGGAGCAGTTCTGAACGGAGGAAGGAGAAATCAAGAGATGCAGCGAGATGCAGAAGAAGCAAAGAAACCGAAGTTTTCTATGAACTGGCACATGAGCTGCCCCTGCCCCATAACGTCAGTTCCCACCTGGACAAGGCATCCATAATGCGTCTGGCTATCAGTTTCCTACGCACTCACAAGCTTCTGTCTTCAGGTAAGAAACACCTAGCTAAAAGAAGTCTGTAAATGCTAGCTGATGGCAGCTTGGTAAGATTGTGCATGTTCTTCTCCGAGTACTTGGTCCTAAGGTGAGAACAGGACACAGCTGCTTGTGTTGTGAGGATACAGCTAGGTTTAAAGATAGGTTGGTGGGTGTTTTTGGCCAGAATTGTGTATATTTTAACTGGGATAGAAGAGTCTGAGTGATATTAGTCATATCAGGTCTTCATTACCAAAATAACAACCAATGCAGTTTTGCCTCTCTAAAGAAACAACTCTCAAAACTCTTGAATGTGGTTTATTAAGTTCAGTTGCAAGATTCAGAATTCAAACATATAACTTAAGCTTCCATGCTGAAACAAGTAATTTTTTTATTTGGGATGGCAAGCATGGTTGTGCTAGTGCATTCGAAAAGCAGCTGGGAAGTTCTGAAGGTCCAATACTTCATTTGAAAGGACTAATTGTGCTAGGCGCTGGTGATGAGTAGTAGGTAGATTGTTTATGATGAGGTAGACTAAGATAGCTAAAGCAAACAACTTTTAAATACTCGACATGAATGGATTCTATGTAATCAGAATCTTGCTCGTGTTGGACTAGTAGGAACTGTGAACCAGCATCATTTTCATAGCCTGTGAAAACAGATAAAATTAACAATGTTCTTCTTTTGCACCTATATTTAAATAATCCCTTTGAGGGAAGTCTGTGGTTTCAGTAGCCTGTGAGATCAATGAAAACAACTGATATTTCTGGGGGGACTTTCACACGGTGACCTATAAGTGTTCAGAATATGTTAACAAAACAATGCCTGCATTGTTTGTGGAAGGTAAACCCAAAATTTCAACTCTTCCTTCATTAGCGGCAAAATTCCCAATAAGGTCACGATTGCACTTCCTCTCGTTAGAAAAGTTGAGTCATACCATAACAATTACTTTAATAAATGTTATTAGGAAGTATCTCATTTTGTGGAAGAGTATGTCGTTGGTTTGTTGTTGGTTAGTCTGAGAAATATGACAAATTCAATTCTGGTTTTGTGTGCTTTGTAATTTTTGTAGCTTTTTTGGGTTCTGCTAAGATTATTGTATAAAATGCAGGTATTTTCATCTTAGCTTATAGAATGTGGTTTTAACATTTACTTCTGTGAAAAGAAAAGTTTATTTGCTGAACAGTGTTTGCAAACCATCTCTGATTTCGTCATGTAATTAATACTTGAAGAAGTTGCGTAAATAGGTAAATGTTCTTAAGCATGCCATACACCAAGCCAATTTGTTAGTAACTTTCTCATCAAAACACAGCTTCAGCTTTTCAAATATTTATATGGCATGAACTAGAGACTGGCACAGCACAGGAAAAGTGAACTTCTGAAGGGCTCTAACAGATAATATAAATAATACGTGTGTCTGTGAAACCTGACATGAAGTAGTTCGATGCTGTCATCATCAGAAAAATACATTTGCTTACCTGGAAACTGCTGAGTTTAAAGTGAAATTTTCAAATATGTGTACATTTCTTGGTGAGGGAAAAATCTACAGATAAAACATTTATTTAGTGCTTCTGTAGTGTTAAGGCTTAGGCTCATATAATTTGATAGTGATGACAACTCAATATAATATTCATACATACACATATATATGTGATTTTTCTGTGACAGTGTTTGAAAAACAATGTGATTCATGTAGCTGATTTGCATTTTCTTGAAGTACCACCAGGACCCAGCAGTCAGAAAGGAATCTGGAAATGAAATGTTACAGTAGTGACAGGCTGTGATTTAATATTGCAGGGTTTCTCTATATTAGTTATTTGCTTAACCTTAAATCTCATGTACTTTCCCAGCTTATATATTGATTGGAGTAAGTCCTCTCATTAAAATTTCTGTTGTTGGGCAAATGCAGATTTGTCCATCGCTGCATCTTTAGACACTGGGAATGTAGATAAAGGTTTTAAAATCTTTAGTGCTTCTATTCTGAGCAATTGAACTTAAAGTAGTTTAAAGGGACTGGTTTTCTGGAAGAGCTGGGTATTATTTTCTGACAATGGGAATACACTGAAATGAAAGAACTCAAGCCAGAAAACCACGGTGTGCTGGTAAAAGCCCCATCTGCTACTTATAGTCTTCTGAGTATAGCTAACATTTAAATAGCCAAGCTAAACAAGAAGGCTGAAAATTTAAGCCCTGAGTATTTGAAAGATAAAATTTATCAGGCATTGGAATAAAGTGGCATCAGAGAGAGAACTTTCATTATCGTTATCAGAATAATGATTTCAGAGTATTATTTCTTCCTCATGCAATTGCCCGACAGTTTACACTTGCTGAAACCCCTGAGATTCGCAGCTGTAGAGTACTGCTCTGGCCAAAGTAAATCTCTATCAGGTTGAGAACTGTTTCTTGATCTTTTTACAAGGCTGTAAAATCGAATATAGGCATTTCTGGCAGGTGAGCTTTGTTGAAAAAATACTGCCTTTCAGGACTGATTAACACCATTGCCGTACAATAGCTGCTTAATACAGCTAATATTTGACAGGTGCTGTTTTTCTGATCTGTTCCTGTAAAAGCAGAATTTAAGTTTTTGATGGTGGGCTTCTGAATAATGTCAGTGTTTATAAGGACACTGGCTTTCACTAGAAGGCTGTCTGATTTAATTCAAAGCAATAGGTTTTCAATACAGCTTTTGGCTCTCAGATGAAGAAATTTGCTGCTCATCACATTTTGACGAGAGTGTGGAGCAAATGGACGTGGGGCTTATGCGGTGCCTGTCCACGCTCCCTTCTTGCTTTTGCTCTAAACCCTTTCTGAGCCCCAAGCAAAGCTGCCCCCATTTCACAGGCACGTTTAGCAGACTGGAATCTGGCTGTTAATTCTGCATTGCATTTGAGGATCCTGATTCAACTGATGGGGAGCACAGGGGTTACTGCGTTGTCTGTGACACTGAACTGGGAAATGGGGAGGGGGAGAACTGCAGTGTGCATGAAAAGCAAACGCCTGCCCCAGTCTGCGGATTCCCCCTTTGCTTTATGTTGTCTTTGTTGAAATAGTTTTGATTATTTGGACTAGACACTTAGTGTAAACTAGAGTTAAGTGGGACTATTTTGTTTTGTCATTGATTAGGACATCAAAATAACATTTACTGCATTTTTTATATATTTAAAATGTCAATAAAATAAGCTTGCAGTGCAGCTTGAAAAATGCTTCAAAACGTAGTAAAGAAAAAAGGTACCGCTTGATTAGCATTGCTGTTGTTTATTCTATCAAAAGCTACCAGTCCAGCAGATTTTATTTTGTGTTACTGTTTGTGGGCACGATTCTCAAATGCAAACACATCTCTTCGTTTCATGGCAGTTTCGCTGGGAGCAGAGGGAGCAAGGGCCTTCCCAGGACTGCATCCTCATCTTTCTGCAAGCTGATGCTCCAGATGGGATTTCGGAGATGGCTGTAGGCAACTTGCCAGCCTCAGTCCGCTGGCATTGAGTGTCTCATGCCCCTTCCTATTATTCCCTGACTCGGAATGGGGCTTTTCACTTCTGTAACTCGGGCTGTTTTACTAGCTGTGTCTGCATAATGATTATTTATCTGTCAGGAAGCCAAGACCTAGGGAAATCTATGCCCACATTCTTCCAGCAGGTGAATGGCAGAGCCCACGAATCTGAGCCCTCATTGAGAGCTCTCCCGCTACGTGCCTCCGAAAATCCCGGCTTCTGGATTGCAGGGTGGACGCCTTCTGCAGGCGTTGCAGGGCCTGAGCTTGGCCCTTGTATCCTATCACAATAGGAAATAGCTGGTTGTGTATCTCAGAGTTCAAAAGGGTAAAAAATACCAGGTTTTGCTTTATAAAAGTTGCTGCTTTACTTAGTAACACGTTTCCCTTTGATTTTCACAGTAGGCAATTCTGTGTGGGAATGTTGGAGAGGAAGCCTTTAACATTTAGAAATGCAGGCTGTTCGTCTGACGGCCTGATTGAGATTAGTATCACAGGAAGCAAACTGAAACAATAGCTTTATAATACTGTTTCCATGTTGTGCACAGAACAGTACACAGCATAATTGGAATGCTAAGCAGAAATATCATTTAATTACGATCGTCTTAAATATTTTTCAAGATGCCTCCTAATTCTGTTGGCATAATACATTTTTGCCATCGTCACATTCAAATGTTTGGGATAAATTTAGAACTGATCTTTGTTCGTTTCACATAAAGGTTTTGATCCCATAAAGTTGCTGCTGAAAATAGACTGCTTGATGCTTATTGGTACTGGAGCTTTTGAATTTGGGATCTTACGTCCTTTAGTATAGTCAGAAAATTCTATAGCAGTACTTGTCCCCTATTATTCTCTAGTATAGCTAATAAATTAGCCGAATGCTTTTTGGGGACTTAAAAGATGGCAAAAGAGAAATAACTGTCTTTTGTTAGAGAATGGCTGTCTTGGTTAACAGCTAACACCGTGATAGTTGCTAAGGCTGCCTCAGATAGTCTCTTTTTTTCTGAATATGAGGAAAAGAATCCACTTTAGGAAGCCTGTATAGGCATTAGCATGTGGTACCAATGATTTTAAGTGTTTATTTGGACCACAGTGATGCTAAAGGCATTGCAGGAACCAGAACTCTGGTACTAGTATGTTTCTGTGTGTCAGGACTGCAGACTTTTTAGTCAGGCTAATCAGCCAACCACAGTTTTATCGGCTTTCTTTAATCCCATCCCAATTGCGTGGTCACCCGGGTGTCTTTTCTGTGCAGACATCCAGCAAAGGAAACTGGATGGGAGTTGCTTCTGTGCGGGCAGACAGCAGCAGAAATGGGGAGGGAACTGGGAAGCAGACGGGAAGTTGTTTGGGAGAAGGGAGGCCACGAGGAAGCCAGTGTGAAGTTGTTTCAAGGGAGGGAGACAACAGAGCCGGAAAGCCAGCAGGGAGCAGAAGGGAAAAAATAGCTTTTCTCTGGGCTTTTAAGGGAGAGGACAAACTGTAGGGAGAAGTGGTGTGGGCATTGTTTTTGAATGTCTGGACAAGCTGCATCTACTCTCAGACCATTGTGGCATAAAACAGTGCTTTAAAAATAGCGTGTCTGCTTGTTTGCTTTTATTAAATTGGAAAAAAAGTTTAGTGCCAACTGTACTGCTAGGAGTGAGAGTGGAGCAGGGTGCTGAGTGCTTCAGCTGCTTGAAGTGACGTCCCTTTCTGGGAAGGTGCACTAGCAGGTCCCACGGGGCTCGGGAAGCCTGGGCTGATGGGGTGCTGCGTCCCACCATTCCACACTGATGGCTGCAGGACTCAAAGCAGCTTCCTGGGAGCATCATCTGAATGATTTGGCTAGATACAAACTCTGCAATCAAAACACCGCCAACATAATCATAGAATAAGTGTTTTCTTTATCCAAGTTGCTTGTGCGCTTGGAGATAAGAGCCCTTCAGGAAGCTTCAAGTTTAAGAGTAGCTTTTTCTTGATGTATCTAAATTGAAAGCTTTTATTGAACACATTGAAAATATCCCCTTGAACAGGATGTACTGCCCTGTCAAAACAGAAGAAAAAAAGAAAGAGGAAAAAAAAAATCAGTTGCTTTCCTTTGATGCAAAACAAGAAACCAGGAAGAGACAAGTCAATCTCAAAGCTGCTCTCCTTGATGCAGGATGGAGCTGCTCTTAGATTTTCCCTAACTTTTGCCTACCAGCGTCAGGCAGTTTTCACAGCCCTCCTCTGGAGTGGCAGCTGTAGCCTGGTGTATATTATATACAATATCCAAGCAACTTTCTGGTACTTGTAGGATCCAGGATTAAAAACAAAGACATGAAAATTCTGTGGAGGTGGTAATGTGACCTCCAGTAAAAACCCTTTTTGTCACTCTCTACCTCTTGAACTGACCAAAAAGGCCCCTTTGAGTCAGATCAAAGGTGTTGAGAAGAGTATAGGCTGTTTACTAGGAGGTTGTTTATACCTGAGCAGTTATTTCTTGTAAGGAGAGCCTGATTTTTGAGCCTTCAGACTCGTTCCAAAAGGTTGGACTGAAGGAAATGAGCAAGCATCTACGGAAAAAGTATTCTTAAACTTGGGAACAGTGCACATCCTGACAGTGGGAATTAATCAAAGCTTGTTTACAAGAGCTATTTTTAGCATAAAAGGTTGTTATAAACACTGCAATAAGCATTTACCATTACAGTTCAAAGTTTCTTGTTGATGAATAAATTCTACTTTGGTGGTTACAAAATTTTTCAAAATTGAGCTGATTAAAAAATATTTATCAAAATTTAATGAAGACTGGGACATGGACTGAAAAATACTGTATCAAAATTTGACGCAGACCAAGAAATACTGCCTTGGGGCAGTACAAACAGCGGATGACCCATCAAACTGGGACATGGGACACGGTTGCTCTGTTCCTGGTTCTGCTCTAGCACTGACAGCCACCCCAGGGAGGCTACTGCACTTTTCTGTGGCTCTCTGACGTGTTTCAAGGTCTCTCGATCTCAGTTAGACAGGGATTCTCCCTCCTTTCTAGGCTTCCCAGTGCTACATGAGCACAATCTTGGCTGGGATCCATAAATGTAACTATAATATGAACAATAATATTACAGTACTTCATTCTGCTGAATGTGCTATTAATTCATAGTTAAACTGGCATATTTGCAGTCTGGTCTCCCTGCTATACTGTCATGGTGCCTGAACTGAGATAGTCCCATTAGTAGAGATGGAAAAAGTTACAGGAAAAAGTAAGAAATGCATCCTTATTTCAAAATTTAGTTAGCAGCTATTTTGAAAAGCAATGCTGATGACAAACCCTCTACCTAAAAATCAGGGTAAACTGAGTTCATGGTTACCTTTCTTTATGACCTGGAAAATTCTGTCAGGTCTACATGGGGTGCCGCTACCTGGACAAAGTGACCTCAGACCTACTGGAAACCAAGTTCTACCCCCACCTCCTTGTGCTAACCTCCTACTTTCATTTGGTCCCAGCTTTTGCAAATGTTTTCCATCTGAAGCTGAAATTTCTTATGCTAAAGTGAAAGACAATAGGGATTTCTAGGAGCAGCTTGCAGTAGTGATGGCTTTATTTGTTTTTCTGCTGCAAAATAGATTCTTTCTAAAGCAAACCAGATTTTTGCTAGTGGCAATAACTGAATTGCTTCTGATGTATCAGTCTCCTGATGTGTGTGTATCCTCTGTGTATTAGTAGCTAGTGTCTTTCACAGGAGAAAGGGAGCAAGCTACAATGCTGTAACTGCAGCCGTATGAAGGATGGTTATTTATTATTTATATTAGAATCATAGAATGGTTTAGGGGGGAAGGGACCTTGAAGATCATTGAGTTCCAACCCCCCTGCCATAGACAGGGACACCTCTCACTAGACCAGGTTGCCCAAGGCCACATCCAGCCTGGCCTTAAACACCTCCAGGGATGGGGCCCCAACAACCTCTCTGGGCAACCTGTTCCAGTGCCTCACCACCCTTAAAGTGAAAAACTTCTTCCTGATGTTTAATCTAAACCTGCCCTCTTCCAGTTTATAGCCATTCCCCCTCATGCTGTCACTACGTGCCCTAGTAAAAAGTCCTTCCCCAGCCCTCCTGTAGGCCCCCTTTAGGTACTGGAAGGCCGCAATAAGATCTCCCCGGAGCCTTCTCTTCTCCAGGCTGAACAACCCCAACTCTCTCAGCCTCTCCTCATAGGAGAGGTGCTCCAACAATCAGATCATCCTTGTGGCCCTCCTCTGGACGCGCTCCAGCAGGTCCATGTCCTTCTTATGTTGGGGACTCCAGAGCTGAATGCAGTACTCCAGGTGGGGTCTGATGGGAGTGGAGTAGAGGGGTAGAATCGCCTCCCTTGGCCTGCTGGCCACACTTCTTCTGATGCAGCCCAGGATACGGTTGGCCTTCTGGGCCAATTGGCGATTGCACATTCCTGGCTCATGTTGAGCTTCTCATCAATCAGCACACCCAGGTCCTTCTCCTCAGGGCTGCTCTCCAGCCATTCTTCACCGAGCCTGTATTTGTGCTTAGTATTGCCCCGACCCAGATGCAGGACCTTGCACTTGGCCTTGTTGAACTGCTTGAGGTTGGCTTGGGCCCACCTCTCCAGCCTGTCCATGTCCCTCTTCATAATTTTCATCATTTCATTAAGGTCTCTGGAAAACCTTTCATTACCTCCCTGAAAGTTACTATATAGGTCTTTTCTATGATAGTGTTCCATATACTTTCTACCAATAAGGTGTGAACATATGTGCTAGAACAAGAACGACATTATTGGCCAACTACCCATTTATTTAGAAGTGTTTGGTAGGGTTTTTTGCTTTTGCTTTTCCAAATGAAAGTAAGTGTCTTTGCTACAAAGGGTCAGCTATTACTTAAGGGAAAACAAGCACCAAATGGAATAGGGCAGCCTTTAATATTTTGATGAAAATGTTCTGGGTCAATGAATACCTCAGCCTACAGTATTCCTTCTTAGATTGCTCATAGGATTTGAGCACAAAAGAGTCAAAGAAATAATATAAAAAATTGTATAGTAATTAAAACTGAGTACACTGTAAGAAGGAAAATTAACAACAAGAAGTGACCTTATCAAAATAGCAAAGGGAACAATTTCCCAAGGAATATTTAGAACTCTATCAGACCTTTGAGTGAAGTATACAGAAAACCCAACAGAAAGACAAATTAACTAATCCAAATTTGATCATTCTAAATTCAAAGAGGATATCTGATATCTCACACTTTTCTCCAAGTGGAGCTAAAACCAAAGTTAAGTATTCTGCAACTCTCACATCAGAAATGTGTGAGAATACACTGTAGCAGTGAAAAACTTAGCCTAATGCTATGAGCCGTAGTGTGGGACAGAATGAGTAAGCAGGCTAAATACACAAATATGATTTTGAAAGGAAAGACTTAAGCACTGCCTTCTCAAAAGCACAAAACTGGATGCTCCATACTTTCTTACTTATGTTTCCTATTCTCTTTCCCCTTCCCTAGTCTTTCTTTTCTCGCTGATATACTTAAAGAAGGATTTTTTGTTTGTCTTAACGTCCCTGGCCAGGTTTAGTTCTGTCTGGGCTGTAGCTTGTCTAACCTGATCCCTGGCTGCTTGAACGATTCCTCCGTATTCCTCCCAGGCTACCCGCCCCTGTTTCCACTCCCTATAGGCCTCCTTTTTGCTTTTAATCATGTCCAGGAGCTCCTTGTTCATCCATGCAGGTCTCCTGGCTTTTCTGCCTGCCATCCTCTTTGTAGGGATGCATTGCTCCTGAGCTTGGAGGAGGTGATCCTTGAATATTAACTAACTGTCTTGGGCCCTTCTTTCCTCCAGCGCTTCATCCCATGGCACCATACCAAGCAGATTCTTCAAGAGGCCAAAGTCAGCTCTCCCACAGTACAGGGTGGTCAGCTTGCTGCGCACTTTCCTCGCTGCCTTGAGGATGTCGAACTCGACCCTTTACTGGTCACTACAGCCCAGGCTACCCTTGAGTTTGACACTGTCTACCAGCCCCTACATGTTGGTAGGAACAAGGTCCAGCATAGCTCCTCTCCTCGTTGGCTCCTCACACTTGGAGAAGGAAGTTGTCATCAATGCAATCCAAGAACCTCCTGGATTGCCTATGCCTGGCTGTGTTACCCTTCCAACAGATGTCGAGGTGGTTGAAGTCGCCTATGAGGATCAGGGTCTGAACATGATGCCACCCCTATCTGTCTGTAGAGGGCTTCATCTGCTCAGTCTTGGTTGGGTGGCCTGAAGCAGACCCCCACTGTAATGTCCCCTGCTCCTGATTTCCCTTTAATCCTGACCCATAGGCTCTCAGTCGGCTCTTTATCCATCCCTAGGCTGAGCACCGTGCATTCCAGCTGGTTGTTGACATGTAAGGCAACGCTGCCTCCCTGTTTCCCTTACCTGTCTCTCCTGAAAAGCCTGTAGCCTTCCATGGCAACACTCCAGTCGTATATTACTATAATTATACTAAGTTACCTGATACAGGGCATACTAGAGCCACTGCAGTGATGCCCGGCATATTTCTTTGCTGCGAACTAAGGTTCTTCAGGTAGTTGATAAGCTTCAGGGGTTTAGCACTGATGACAGCTTCTGGGACTGTGTGTTTGCAACCACCGTAAAGAACCTGGACCCAGCAGAAGACACGAGCACCTTTGGTGCAGCCCCCAGTGCCTGTGCTTCCCTGGGCAGGCTGCCGGCGATGCCTATGGGAGACAGGCAAGGAAGAGATGGTGGCAGCAGCACAGTGGCCCCTGGAGGTACTTGTCCCCTGCCTGATGGTGCGCACGGTTTCCTCGCTTCGTCTTTGAAACGTAAGCAATAATTACTACAAGAAGCCTGTGTCTGCCAGCTCCTCTTGCCACCTGCTGCCGGGGCTGCTAAGGGGGGAGGAAGGTATGCAGTGGGGTTTATTGAGTTATCAGGGAAGCTAGAGGGTGTCTGCAAAACACCTTGGTCTTGCTTTGGGGTTATGTGAGAGGGGGTGCACAGCAGCACAAACCCTTCCCTCCCTCCTGCCAGTCCATGTCAGAGATGCCTCCAGCTGGATGAAGGTAATTTTAATGATATAGTTGAACTCTGATCCACCAAAACCCTGTAACCACGTGCTTTAAAGCTGACTAGATCTTTAAGTGCTGTGCTCAGCTAGGACGTTAAGGGGTTGAACCTGCAGCCCTGATGTGAGTGATCCTATGTCCTCTGTGTGTGTTTGTATAAGTAATATAATTTATATACATGGAAAAGCAAACTTAATCATCTGATAATACAAGTAAAGTGTTTGTCTTTCACTGTGGGAGGCATTTAAGAATACAAATGCTTTGAATAGCCTTCCTGCCTTTGAATGGTCATGTTTTGTTAATGCAAACTTAATGAGCTGGGAAAAAAAAATGGAAAGGAGGGTCTGGGGTTAGAGCTGAAAAGTCATTTTTTTCTCTGAACCCACACTTGGCTGATTGTCTTGGGCTATAGCCATGATCCCTGCTGAATAAACCATTTGTTTGCTTCCGGAAAAGTAAAAAAAGACCCTTGACATTCTTTACACAGCAGAAACAAGCTTGGGAGCAGATGGTCACTTACCTTTTTTTTTTTTTTCCCCTTCCCTAAATGTCATTATGGTCAAAGTGCATACTATTCAAATATATTATTGTGTATTTTCTGTATTTTAAATGCTAGCCCTGATGTAATTTCCTGAAGTCAGTTGCTTTGTACTGAGGAGGAACTGGCCCGTGCATGTGTAGTTAAAATTGCAGTGCAGGGACACAAAACGATAAATCCCCAGCCTGTGCTGGCCATCCCTAGAGAGCATCTTCTCTTCCCTGCTACCAAAGAAGCCACGTTGAGAAGCAAAGGGTGATAAATGAAGTGCTCCCAATGGCTCTGGGGCTGAGTCTGTCTGTTCCCTTGTTTGCATGATGGGTAAAGGGCTGCTGCCAGGGAGGAATGTTGAGGAGCAGGAGGAGGATGCTGAAGCAGCATCATGTTTGTCACCAGTCGTCTGTTCCAAAGGGCAGCTCGGTGGGCTCTGCGTTGCAAACACTCATCCCTCTGCATTTGCTCCCTGTCCATCCTTAGGCACTAGCAGATGCTGTTGCAGGAGGTGTATAGAACTCATCCTTTAATTGTAACTCATTAATACTTCAAAGTAAAAGCTGCATTAGTTTACCTCAGCTTCTTCCCTATCCAAAAAAATACCAAAACCCAAGCCACTTAG
>NW_009647437.1:2814956-2875640 GCF_000708025.1 Charadrius vociferus
TGAGTATTTCGACAAGAGGCATGAAGGGAAACGATGAATGTGCTGTTTCAGGAAGGAAAAGAACAAAAATGAAACACTTTTCTCAAGTGCTAACAGTATGTGTACTAGAGAACAAAAACTGTGTGCTGAAATTGCAACATTAAACCAACAAAGAGCAACTTCTTCAAGAAACTACTTTGAGTCCCACTGTTCTTGCAAATAAAGCTGATGCAATTATGGCTGGAGCCTCTGGGCAGCAAAATCAGTGGTGGGCCTGGCCTGGAGCACTCTTGGGCCACCAGGGAGGGGCACAGAGCAGCTCGCTGCAGCGCCCCTCAGATCACCCTTGCTGCCTCAGGCTGTGGAGCACCTTTGATCTAGATGGGACTTACCCGTGGCCTTGTATCTTCAGCCATCTTCAGCCATGTATGGTGCTTGCTTCTTATTATTTATTTTGAGACCATAAGGGGTTTTTTTGTTTGTTTGTTTGCTTGCTTTTTCCTCACAAATTCAGAGCCTTACAGCTAACACATATTTGCAATAACCGATAGCAAATATGCAGGCTAACTGACAAAACTGTAAAGATAAGCTCACCACAGCATGTCTGTGGTATACAGACCAGATGTGATATCTGTAAAGAGTTTTGTAAAGAAAAAAATCCCAGAAGTTTCACATAAAACATGTAAAGAAACTAATGGGCCAGCTCCTACACATAATTTTTTTGATACTAGTCATCTCCAAATCATCTCCTGCAGGCTTCTTATTCATGGAGTGAAAGTGTAGGAGGGAAGACAAGAGTGCTGAGTGGACACTTGGGTGACTGGCATTAGGAGGAGCAGTGTCTCCGTCTCCCTCCCTCCCTGCGGCTTTGCCTACTTTCCTTCCCATCGCAGGACATGAGCAACGTGGAGCACACACAACGAGGGCATCGCAGTGCCATTAGTTGTCTCTACAGCACAGCCAAAAAGCAACAGGAAAATGTGGAACCAAAAAAATGCTTTAATAAATATTCTAGCGCGGACTTAGATTTCAGTGCAACCATGGCACATCTTTCCCACAAATGGATAAGATGCACTGGGTTCATGAATCTGCATAGGCAAACATACAGGATGTAAGTGGGGTCTGAGGCTCTCCTCCTTGAGGGACAGGAGAAGCGTAGGTGGGTGACAGAGCTTGTCAGAGTTTGGTGAAGTGGCACGTAGGGAGTTCAACAGACGTCTCCATACCGAGTGGAGAGGTTTATTTAGGCACGCTTTGTAGGAACAGTATTTGAACTTCTGAGAAAACCTGACCTGATTAAAAAGTCTTTCGTTAGATGTTTGTTAGGAATGCAAAAATGTACTTACCTTCTGTAAGGTTTGCCCTATACGTTGTGCCTGTTAGGAGATACAAAGGTTGCATGTGGCCAAAAGAATGTGCACGAAGATGATGTGTTAGGTATATAGGTGTTCTGTACTGAAAATTTGTTTTCCAGAAACATGCTAAAGATGAATAGAGGGTGTATTGCATTTGCCAAAAAGTGTAGAAAAATATCTCCTGCCTTTCTAGTGATAAGATCACTTTTATACACTGTTGAGAAGGCCCCACCAGAAGTCATCTGTGGAAAGGAAATCCTAACAGCAGAAAAATATTTTGTTGCCTTGTAACTGGATGTGCTTGCATTGAAAAAGGCCAGTTAGGGTGCTGAAGACTGTACATGCTTCTTTTTTTTTTTTTTTTTTCTTTTTTTCTCAGTATGTGCTGACAACAAGAATGAACTAGAGGCAGACCAGCAGATGGACAACTTGTACCTGAAAGCTTTGGAGGGATTTATTGCCGTGGTGACACAGGATGGAGACATGATCTTTTTGTCAGAGAATGTCAACAAATACATGGGTCTTACCCAGGTAACTTGTTCCCTAACACTTCCCTGTCTTTGTAATACAATTCCTAGAAACGAGTCCTATGCCTAAATGCAGAAAAACAGCTGCGTGTCACTGCAAAAAAAGATTGGAAATAAAATGTCTTATTTCTCAGGCAGGTACCCTGCACACCAAACAAAAGGGGGGTGGGTGGGGGTGTCCCTCTCCCTTTCTATCAGAGTTGTAGTCTCTTTGGTGACTGCAAACTTGCCTTCCTATGTATTACTGTGGAGAGGAGAATGGACATTTATTCAGCTTCTGCCTTGGACTATGGGACAGAGGGCATAGAGCTGCTTTTTTCAGTCCCCACTTTTCTGCTTTGTGGATTGGGGGTTTTCTCCTTCTGTGTTGAAAATAACCAGTGGTGTTGACTGTTAACTGCACCGTGCAAATCCAAAGACAGGAAATTGATCTGGGAAGAAAATCAGAAATTATGCATAGGGTAAACAAAGGGAGGGTCACAGGATTTGTGTCTGTGAGCATCCTGTCAATGCACTTAGTTCTAGTGACCAGTTTCACCCGAATAGGTGGTGTTTAAAAAAAGATAAATACAATTAGTTGGTTTTATTTGGCTAAATATAGTTCTTACTTCTGCATAGGTGGAATTAACTGGACACAGCATTTTTGACTTCACTCATCCATGTGACCATGAAGAAATTCGAGAGAATCTGAGTCTGAAAAATGGTAATAATGAAGAGTCACTGCTTTTTAAATAATCAAATGAAGTAATTGGCTGACAGTAGAGATCTGTTAGTCACGGTAAAGGGAATTTTCATTCCTAGAGTAATCATAAACTGTTATTCAATACTTTGCCGATTTGTTTTGTTTTGCCAAATATTGCTTATATATGATAGTGCTAAGAACTTTTTGTTTAGAGCTTTCCTTTCATCACGTTACGACAGGCGTAATGTTTTCCCTTGTAACACTTTGCAAAGATTTATGTGCTGCAAGCTAAAGCATAGGTTTAAATGCACAAAGTCCCATTTAAGTTCCACTTGAAGTTTTAGGTCTGAGCTCTACAAACTGCTCTTCAATGGTCCATGCTTCTTTGATGGTCTCTGCAGGTAAATTATCTGAGAATTAGTCTGTTATTTCTATCAAATTCTTTATGCTTATAAATAGAAGACATCAAGAAGCAAATCTGAGAAAAGTCATTTGCCATTTTCCTTATACAGGTCCAGGCTTTGGAAAGAAAAGCAAAGAGATGTCAACTGAGCGTGACTTCTTCATGAGGATGAAATGCACCGTTACCAACAGAGGCAGAACTGTTAATCTCAAGTCTGCCACATGGAAGGTACCGTATTTTAGCCATAATTATGTTTTATGTGAAAAGACATTTTGGCATGTAGAGAAAGTACATTCTAAGTTTGTGTCTCCTTCAAAAATCATTATTTCAGGTTTTGCACTGCACTGGACAAGTTAAAGTGTATAACACTTGCCCTCCTCACACTCTGTGTGGATATAAAGAGCCTCTTCTCACCTGCCTTATAATAATGTGTGAGCCTATTCAGCACCCTTCAAACATCGATATCCCCCTGGACAGCAAGACCTTCCTGAGTCGCCATAGCATGGACATGAAATTTACCTACTGTGACGACAGGTAATCTCTACTGATTTTTCCTTTCCATAGGTGTCTCTATCTTCTTGAGCAAAAGAAGCAGTCCTCCCAAATGTCCTCCTGTGTGGACCTGGTAAGCAAGGACTAGAAGAAAGTACAGTCTGTTACCAAGACAGCTATTCAGTGGCTCACATAATCCGTTTCACATCTCAGATTAGGCAAAATGGTAGTCCTGCTGTATTTCCTCCTCCTGCTTGGTGAGGAATTCAAGTTTACTGGCAGAAGATGAGGCCACTTAGAGCCATAAGCATTAGTTTCTTGGGTTTTAGCAGACTAAAGACTACACAGGATTTCTGTTCTCGTTTTTTAGAGAATGTCTCAAACGACATGCCTTACGGACCTTAGTCAAGGACTGTCTTATGGTTGGTTTGGCCCAGGATGCTGTTATCAGTTAGCTGGAAAGTACTTTATGCTCTAGATTAACTAAGAGTTGCTAAGGCATCCAGAGCATCTGCAGCTCTGAATTGGGGTTGCAGCCTCTTGCTCAATTAAAAGCAAACAACCTTTGCTGGTTATCTATCTGCTCCTTTTAGTGGCGAAATAAAGGGGAGGGGAAGATCTTGGGTCAAGCGAGGGGCTGTGTCCTCCACTCCCCGCATTTCCCGTCTGAGTGGAAAAATGGAGATCCCCTTTGTCTCCACCTGCCTGATTCCCCCGAGGTTCTCTATGGCATTTCATATTGCCTACCTCTTTTCTCCCTGTCTACATACTGTGGTAACCATCTTCCCTGCATGCGAGTGAGCCAGAGATCCCTTCCCATTAAGTGTCCTTCCATTCCCCGTTTCCCCAGAAAGTCCTGTCTGTACTGCTCTGGGTTTGGTGTTTGTTTTGGGGTTTTTTTAAGTTTATGAGATCATCCCTGAATTTAATACGAAGTTTTCTGTCTAATGAAACCGGTCTCCTGAAATTCAGAGATGCTAACAGCTGCGGAGGTCTGTAGGGTTATCAGTGGGGTTATATGTATGCTCGCACCTTACACAAAAACTCACAGGATTGAGATCTTAGTTATTTTTTTCATCCTTCAAAAGTTTTTTAAAACTTGTGCTAAGTAGGATTATTATTTTAAACAATGCGATAAAGCAACCGTATAAACTAGCAGTGTTGGCAGCTGTGGATGAAAGCAAGATTGCAAGTGTGAAACTTGTGACTGACCTTCTTCTGACCTCTCTGAGAACTCAGCAGCAAGTGTGCTGTAGCTAGAAATGTCCTCTGATGTAACCGCAATAAAAGAGACTTTTTTTTTTTTTTTCTCTTGTTAATACTTTCAGGATGAAAATATTGAGATATCAATAGGATTTTGCTGCTGGGGGTGGGGGAAGCAACGATATGGTAGTGACTCATTATTAAAAGAACGTACCTCTGAATTGCAGGGGCCATTCAGTGGCTAGAGGAGAGTAATAGAGGATTTTGCTGTATTGCGTCCTTCACATGTCTCTGCCAGACTTGATGCAGAAGCAATTATAAATGAGAATTAGAGGGACTGATACTATCCCATTAAAGATACACATACTTATTTTAAAAAGAATGACGTATTATGCCTTGTCTTAACCAGTGCGAGTTGATTTACAGGGAAAACTTTTCATGTGGCAGTGAAATACAACAGCTTCCTCTGGAGGATTAACTTGTAGGGAATTTCAGAGATTTTTCTTTAAAACCAGGCAACAAAACAGCATGTCTTTTACTGGATAGTTTTGGTTGGATGTTTCATTCATGTTTTATTGAGATTATGATAAAGCTGTAAAAAGCCAGCCAGGCCAGAGAAGGAAGAGACCTCCCGAACCTTTCAGGTTCTTCCCAGCAGATCCTCCTGGCTCTCGCTTCCCTGCCAGAGGGATGTTGATTTCTCTCCAACAGGCGACACATCACTAGACACATAAAAATGCAAAACACTCAGCTGTTCTTATCAAATTCGGTGCTGCCAGACAAATTGTATTGAAGGAGCAGCTCATGCCAGGAATGTAAATCCAGGCTGAGGAGCAGGGGAGGAGAAGCAGCATGTGCCAGTCAGATGCCTAAACACTTTTCAACCTGCTCTGGCCTTTCGGCAGTGAAGCAGCAGGGCTGACACCACTCATTTCTCCGTAAGAGATTGTGTATTTCCAGTTGAGGGCTGATACCATTGAGGGCAGCGTGTCTCCTCTAGCAGGCTTGTGCAGCGATCAGAGTATCTCCTTTGCAGTTCATCTGATGCGAACAGGTCTGCTTCCAGGGAGCATTGTTTTTATTTTTGAAGCATTCAGTTAAAGAAACTCTAGGATTTCTGAGGAAGTACCTTAATGAATGGCAGCCGTGCTGGACCTTACTAATGGAAGCATCCACCTTCGGCATGAAGCTTAAGTGGGTACAAAAGAGAGCAGCACTTGTACATGAAGCTGAAATTCATCCTTGCAGAAAATGAGGATCCCATCTGTCATCTCTTTAGGAAAGCTCGTAGTCTCTGTCCGTCACAAAGCAACACACAAAATATATAGGCTTGCTACCTTTCAGCACTTTGTAACAAAAACAAGGTGGCTGACATGAAGTGCCTGGATTCTGTTGGCATTTCCTCAGGTGGGTACAGTACAGGTGTGATATGAAGCAGGCAAGACTGGCCATCCCTCATTCAATATGTGTGAGCATGTAGCCCATATATTTTGCTTTCCAGAAATAATTTATATATGAGGGCCTATGACTTGCCAGTGGTTAGGTGGGATATGTTTGTATTCTTAAAACAGCTTTTGCAAGGTGATGAGCCTGTAAAGAACGGTTTGCGAGATATAAATAATAAAAATAGGTTGTTCTGTTAAATGCCTGCTTCAGCCATTCCTGGAGAGTGATTTAAAAACGTTCCCTTGCTCCACTTATCTTGGCTAAGTGGTTTACAGGAAGGATTATTTTAGCTGTAATACAGAAATGCTGATCAGTGGTACAATTCAAAACTCCAAGTGAGGATTTGGTTCAGCTGCACAGTGCTTTTGTGTCGGGGAAGATTGCCAGTGAAGGTGTTTTAGTCAGGAAAAAAGGCAAGTCTTTGCATGAAGGCAATTTTGTTACCTTGGTGGCATAGCTGATGCTCAGCGTATCTTCCCGTGCAGGGAAGCGATGGGTAGGTACAAATAGCAGCTGTATGTTTCTGTGGTGGAAAAATCCACCAAAAAAAAAGTAAAAACTGTATCTGAATTTGATAGAAAACCCTGAAACTCCTTCAGGTGCCCCAGCACATGCAGTTTCAGGTTTTCAGGCCTTTCTGGTTTCTGCATAACAAAGGAAAACCATACGCTGTGTTTTGGAGGGGCCCAGGGTTTTGAAAGCAGGGAGGGTAACGTGGCATTGTGGGCGGCGGTGGCTTTTCCCCTTCATCCCTGCGACCTCTCTGGGGTGCTGGGGAGGGAAGAGGGAAGCACTCTTTGCCCATAATTGCTGTGGGCAACATGCGTGCCGGGACAGAAGGATAAGGAAACAAATCTATTCCACACGGGGCAAGATGTGCAGGCGGCGACTCTGAAGGCTGCGTCACAGACCAGTTCCCTGGCACCGGCACACTGAAAAACGTATGTTCCCCATTACTTTGAAGGCATGACTTGCTTTGGGGAATTGCGTGTTCCTGGTTACAAGAAACTCAATTAGTTATAGTCTTTTTTGCCATTTCTTGATTGGAACATTTTAACGGAAGGGCTGAAGAAGAAAAAGGAGCAATGGAGGGATGTATGGTGATTCAGAATAGGATGGTGCAGGAAGGTGCAATGCCAATAGTGTTGGTCCCAGTTAGTTTTCTCCCAGTATGAATGTACATGTGGGATCCAGGCTGTACCCAACTGAGATGAAACGGAGTTGTATTGTGCTTTCAGTTATGTCCCTGTAAAACAGAAAAATGTTGGCTATTTGACCTGTATTAGGGGAATATTTTTAAATTAGGTGAGAATGCAAATAAGCCTTTCAAAGGACCTGCTGTCCTTCCATCCCTCTTCAGGGGGAGAATGCAGTATGGAGACAACAGTGATGATATCTGAAGCCAAAGATCCAAATTTGGCAAAACTGACTTTTGGTATATACCATATTTAAGAAAAAACATAACCAACTTCTTTTGTTAATAACAAAACTTTGATTTAGATAGACCAAACAAGTAGGAGAGACAGAGTCTGGGTGCAGTTTTTAATGTACCCATCTAGGTTTTTTGCCTAGCAGGGCAGATACAGCTGAGCAGGCCAGCCGTTCCTCTGAGGAGTGGACAGGGGTCTCAGGATTTTGCATTTTATTTTCTTCTTTGGCCTGGGTTAGAGTGGAAGAAGCCATGAATGTTTTCAAGAGGAAATGTGGGTACTTGGCGGGACTGCCATGCTGCCCTGCCACCCACTCTATAGCAGGCTGGCAGAGTGCTTTAACCCCAGGCGCAGTGGCTGTGTTGGGATTTATTTTTTCTTTCTTTCTTTTCCTTTTTTTTTGTTTTAACTCATTCTGCTTTAAGTATAACTTTGTTTGTGTGTTCCCATCAAGACCAATTTAACTTCAATAACTTGGTAACAGTTTGAATACAGAAAGATTTTGTTAAGAGATCCACACCCTCACACACACAGTCCACACACAGCCCGACAAATATACACCCGGCTCTTTTTTTATGAGCCGTAAACATTACAGCAGTCTTTCACAAAGAACCTGACTTCTCAGTCCCAATGGTTCCTACGATACTATTTTAACTCAAGAAATGGTATACAATATAAAGCTTTGTGCTCCTATAAAGAGACAGAAAAGCACAATTTTAAGAAAAACCAAGCCACTTGAAATAGCTTATTTCTTAGGAGATGTAGTCTTTGAAGCAGTGATCTTTATTTGCTTTGCCATTTCTCAAAGAGATAAAGTAGGGCAAAGTTGTACAAATCTAGAAATACAGGATTCAGATCTCTTGTTTCTCCATTGTGTACCCTAAGCACAAAACTTTATCTTTACTGCACATCCTAAGAAATGGGTATATTATGAGAAACTGAAGTAGTGCTCAAAAAGCATTTAAGTAGCAATAGTTGGACAGATCCGCTACTGTGGAGGGCTACTGCCCACCTCTTTAATGCGGGTTCTGAGATTTTGACCTCAGTACATCATGGGGACAAGTTTAGCTCAGAAAACTGAAGGGTCAGTCTGGCAAAATTAAGATTCCCCCAAAGGTATTTGTGTTCTCAGAAACAAGTGGTTAACAGGAAAATAAACAGCCTCTCAGGCCACCTGTCTTCTTCAACAAAAATTATTATTATCCTTCTAATTGGCACCAATTTAGCTTTTACAAATGCAAAGGAGACACAAAGCCTACTACGGCAGGGATGCCATCCAAAAACACCCTACAGTTTGTTTTCTAATTTTGTCATTCCACAGCTTGCACAAAGAGCAATTTTCTGTCTGGTGTCTAAGCAAAAGTAGAAGTCTTATGTTCTGGACTCAGGTTTGTAAATGACCCTTTGGTCCCATGAGGCATATACATTTCTGTGACTTTCTTAGTTATGTCCTCCTCCTCCTCATAGCTCCGTAGGATGCTTTTTCCTTTGCACTTAGTCCTCTGTGTATTCTCTTGGCATTTCGTATTGCTAAGAAGCTTCCGTGGAAGTGGAGTTTGCAGGGTGCCACCTCACTGGCAACCCTCAAAGTGATGCTCAGTTGAGGTCAGTGCAGAGACCTGTGCTGAAGCACTCGCTGCCTCCTGGCCCCGGTGCTGTTCGGGCACTCGGCTGTGGCCAGTCGTCTTCCACGAACGTCTCAGGAGAGTCACGGGACAGGTGTGATGGAGACGGGGATAGCTGCCCGCCTCGGCCCTGGTACGTAATGCGGCATGGAATTGGCTAATCTGATTTCCAGCCCTGCACTGCCTGTAGCCCACGAGCTTTTTTTTAAGCTTTTCAGAGTCAGCAGTAACACCAGAGGAGGAATAAAGGAAGGTGTGATCTGCCAATTCATGCACCCAAAACCAATACTGCTAACAATTCTTGGAGAGAGGGTGTTTGTTATAAAACAGTGGTATTTGAAAATGTGGCTAGTAAACATTGTCAGCCAGTTCTAGGGGTTTTGGGGGGATGGGAGAAAGAAACATTCTGTAATTTTTAAACCAATCGTTTCACTCCCAGGAGTGTTTAAAGAGAAAGGTAATGAATCTGAATAGTGGCAACAGATTAACAGATCAGTTAACAAGGGTGTAGAGGCTGTTTAGCTATATTTTTTTTTAACTAACTATTTTAGAACAATTACTCTTGATTAGTATTTCACTGTTACTAGGCATGGGTTTAGAATTTGGCCAATGTTGTGGGGTTTGTGGGTAATTCTTTGATATCTTATTTTTATCTTTCTGTATACTTTTTAGTCGGTTGTAGGAAAAACATATCAACCCACCACTTGCTAACTAACTTTCATCCAGGATCACATTAGATCTAATTATATTTGAAATTGTCTCAGTAGGATCGCACCACAAGTCATTCTGTGTCGTGGAATGACAAGAAGAGTAAATTTATAGTGAGGGTGCTCGTTATGAACAGTGAAGAGCAATTTAAGAGGGGAATTACAGGACTGGAATAAACACTGTGACATAGAGATTGCAATTCCTGTATTGTGAGAGTTAAGAGTCCCTCGGCCTGCTGTAACGCATATTTTTTGCTTGCTATCTCAGTTCCACAGTTGACACCCATGAAGGCTGTAATGTGGTTTTGTATTTGCATTGGTGCTGCTGGGTACATGATGCTGCTTTTTTTTTCCCCCCCATTATCGTTATTTCCTCTTCCTTCTCCCCACCAACCTCCCCCCACCCCTCCCCTTGGCTCTCAGCTGGATTAAGAGTAAATCCTCAACTTCCTGAATGTTAAAAGCCTTCCCCTTGTGATGAGCTTCAAACTAACCAGGATGGTTTTATGATACTATGCCATTATATAACCAAAGGCCATAGTTTCTGTTTTTAAAGACTGTATATTTACACTCGTCCTGGCAAAAACCTCTGGCCGCTTACACCAATGTGTCCCAGCTGACTGCGTAAAGGCAAGCAGCAACTGTATTTTGGGAGCCTTACTTTTAATAGGGCTCCTTCTGTATTTGTTGTTTTCTCCTGATGGTTCAGCTCGGATGACCAACTCGTTACGAGAGCTTCTGCTTTTGTTAAAAAAGAAAAAGCAATTGTGGTTTCAGAGAAAAGTTACAGGTTTGACTGGGGTGCAACTGAGAATCAGCTCAGAAGCTTGCCAGTGATGAGAGTCAAATAAGCAACTCTTTTGGAAACCCGATTCAAGAATTTCCCCTTCATCAGTCTAATTGTAAGCGTAAATAAAACTGCAAATATAAACAGAAGAGTAAATCTTCGCAGAAACCCGATAAAACCAACTACATTCTTTGCTCAGCTAAACCATTATAAACCCAGGTTTGTTCCATGGAAATTGGGACAGAGAGTAGTTTTCAGAGTGACAAAACCAAGGTGTCCCGGGGGTATTAGCTATGCAGTTCCGTGGAGGCGAAGGAAAAGCTGACTCAACGCCTTGGCGTTCAAACCATACACAAAATAGCTCCATCTTATGTGTCTTCCTCGCTGGAGGGAGATGTGGGAGATGAATGCCATGCTCCTGCTCTGTTTGCTTTACAGTATTTACATGTCTGTCTTGTAAAGACACGCCTGTGTCTGGAGGGCTTGGGCCAAGGCTGTCCTTCCAGGGAGTACACAAACCTGAGGATGTGTCTCTTAAAAGTAGCAATGCCACTAATCAAATGTGCTGGTGGCAGATAAAGCCTTTCCAAGGGAGTTAGTTACGAGGTATAAAACTTGGGCACTACCATTGATGGCAGCAATGTGCTGCAAGATGTGACCATTCCTTTGCAAAGCTTCCCGGCTTTCCAGGGTTTATGATAACTTAGCAGTCAATTTGGAGTCGGTTTTGATGCTGCTCTCTACAACATTACAGGTTGGTATTGCAGTTTAAAAGCTAGCAAAAGGCATCTAAGAGTGTTGTAGCTGACTTGGAAAACAGTAATGTTTCCTTCTTTTCCCAGAAGATACGGTATCTTCGATTTCGAATTTATATAGAGGATTTTTTTCTTTTTTTACTAACCATGTTTCCTATAGAGTTGTGTGTGATAGTATTTCAAATTGAATTTAGGAAAAAAGAACCCTTTTCCTCCACCCACTCATTAGAGAAAATCATCTGCACAGCTTGATGACCTATTTTCATTTATTCAGGAACTTGTGAGAAATCCTGCCTTGCCGGAGTCCTCAGAAAGGCTCTGAAAAAAAAAAAAGTCGAGTTTTTGAGATCATAGCTTTCTTTGTGTAAAATCCTACTTAGTTTGTGGATTAGTCACCCCAGTAACCTAATCCATATGCTAAAGTTCTCATAATTGAGAAACACTAAGTAGAAGAGCTGTTTTTTTTAACTGTCCTTAATTTCTCACCTTGCATTTTTATTTTACTAAATGCAATATCCAAAGTAGTGATTTAACCCTTTTATGTATGTTTGTTGAACCCACACATACTTTTAAACCTAATGGTGCCAATCACTACCCCCTTCACATGCATTTGATTTAGAATGATGGTAGTTGGGAGTTTCTGCATGTAGTGGGCAGCTTGAGAACTTTGTCAGCCAAGGTTTTCCAGTTAAGAGCTTCTATAAAAGATGCTATGAAATAGGCCTAGGAAAATTTGCAACACGTGTAATGACATCTCTAGGAATTTTTATTCCAGCAGTAGTAAAAGGCAGTTCATTCTGAACATGGAAATATTTCAGAAGGTGATCAGAAGTCCTTTACAGCTCCTAATGTGTTCAGAAGTTCAGAATTTCTAATATTGCACCTCAAATTGTTAGTCTAAGCACTCGAGCTGATAGCTGCCCTGCACATGTAAGCATAAGGCTAAGGCAACCTCAGTTTTAAATATTTGGTTTTTTCTTAACCAAGAATAACAGAGTTGATTGGATACCACCCAGAGGAGCTGCTGGGCCGTTCAGCATACGAGTTCTACCATGCCTTGGACTCAGAGGGTATGACCAAGAGTCACCAGAACTGTAAGTCACATTCTTATTTTTCTTCATAGTTTGCACGTAAAGCACAGCTTGCAGGTATCTCAATAAGTAGTTGAAAATACAAATGTGCCTTGTCTGTAGATATTCTCTGAGAACAGTATTTACACTTTGTAAGAAAATTTACAGGTTACTGTGCTTGTCTAGCTGAAACCTGCTGCTGATCTTTCCAGAGGGTCTGATTTGTGCTATAATTAAAACTAAGCTTGGATGGTAGAGAGGAGAATCGCTGTCTCCCTAAGGGATAATACAAGGATCAGCTGAAAATTTGAAAAGCTGAGTTAGACAGTACTAGCCTGGTGAGAAGTGCGTTTACTGCTGGTATTATCCTTCTGGTGTGCTGTTGGGCTCAGCAGGAAGAACAGCTGTAAAGGGTAATAGTAATATTGCAGTGTGTTTTTGAATGTCTGTCTTCTGCTACCAAATAACAACTATCTTCCCCACCCAAAACAGATGTGCAAAGAGACTCTCTAAAAGGGATATTCATTATACAAATAATATATACTGCCAGGAACAGCTTCTTCTTGTTATTCTTATGCCTATGTGAACTGCCAGTTTTAGCTGTTTTTAATGTAAAGTACCCAAATTCTTCCGGGAGCAGAGATCAGAGCCAAGATCTGCTCCCTCTCTTCAGCAGGCCACACAGTTACGTTTCCTCTCTCACACACATAAGGAGTCTTAAATTTATTGGATTTAAATCTTCAGTCTCTGTCCCTAGAGTTGGCACTATGGCTGGAGACAGCATGGTGCACTAGCACACAAATGACATTTCCCACCCTTGGCCGTTACAGCCACTGAGCTAGTGTATGGGAGAGTTCTCAGCAACACATCACTAAAACATCTGCTGCTGCTCTTTCTATAAAAACAAAGCAAAGCTCCTAGACTGGAGTCCACAAGCCCACAACCCCCCCCCCACCTCATAGTTACTATGATCAAGGTCTCTGTCCTCAGGAAAAAGGACCGTGACTTAGGTCATGTCTGTGGGGAATTGCCCACCAAATAGACTTACAGAAAGTATTTCTGTACTTCCCAGGGAAAAGTAGCAGCAAAGAATAACTGTCTGACCTTAAGGGGAAAAGGGAATATGCGTTAGCTCTAATGGCAAGGATTCAGGACAGCTTTGAGTTGAAATGTTACTTGAAAGAATGTTTGGCAGTGATTAAAGTTGTGTGCTGTAAAACAGTGTTGGTATGAATCATCCTGTTTCCAGAGCTGCTTTAAAGAAAAAAAAAAATATCACACTGTACTTGCTGAGAGTTGTCTGGGAATGTATTTGTTAAAATTGTTTCTTAGGTAATGTGTTCATGCTTTTAACAGTGAAAAGGAATTAGTGATATTCATAGATAGGATGTCCATACCCTATGCTGGGCTATCGAGAGTCATGCTGAGAAATCAGTGGGTGCGTTGCACTGTTGCTTTTGAATCGTCGTGTTGCATTTCCAAGAATGGGACAACACCAGGGAGGGAATGAAACGAGAGCTGGTGGTCTCTTTGGTAACAGGAGTGAGAGACTGAGCCCTTTTTGGTTATCCCTATCTAGTTAATTAAATGAGACTACTGAGTTGGGACTTGTCCATGTCAAGATTTCTGGAGAGTTTCCAGTACCTGTCTCGACCACACATTGATGGAGGTTGTTCCTCACTCTAGCAATTGAATTCACCTCATGTAGTGCAGAGTTTATGTCCAGATGCCATTTGTGCCTACTGAAAAGGGCCATGTCCTACAAGCTTTTGCTGTTGGGCATAAGGACTGATCGAGAAGTAGAAGGAAGGTAAGGGAAAGCCTAGAGGGGTGAGTTACACCAGCAACAGTGCTCAAGGCACTGTGCACTACACAGATTATAAATATTTAGGATCAAATTGTTCCATAGTGTTTATGATAGCACAGGATCGACATGGATGAGCTTTACTGTTGGAAGCACAGGACCGAAGCCTGTGTGCCATTGAGATGTCTAATGTGCAGAGTAACCAAGCAGGTATATAGCTTATACACAACTTACTAGTTCTCCCTAACACATAGCTATACAGATCCTATTAGTTTTTCCTGGCCTTGCTCATTTATACCTGGAAATATCCACCTCAGAATTAATGTTCAGCACACTTGTATTTATTAAACAGTAATTTTTATGAGAAATACGCTGTGTATAGAGTATATATTCATGCAGTAATACAGTCATCGATTCTGACAGTGCCAACCATATAGTGTTGTAAAGATGCATGGGAAATAATAGAGGAAGGAGTCTTAAGTCTGAAGACAGAGGGAGAAAAACCTCAAATGACTCTCTTGGATAGAAGGAGAAGTCCTTCCATTTCCTCCCTTCTATTTTAGCAATAAATTCTGCTTCTCGCAGTTTTACTGTACTGCTGTTCATTGTTTGTTTTTCTTTTTTCTTGAGGTGAAATAACAACCTCACATTCAAGCGAGCTCCAATAGTGTTTGTGTTCTTGGCTGGAAGTATATCTGCATATAGAGTACGAAAGTCTTAATTACTCACCATCAAATGGAAGATTAGAATGTGTTTGGCAGTATTTAGCATACCCAGTTTTTCATATGTTATGCAAGCAAGACGAAAATCTCTGTCTTGTTACATAAATCTACACAAAAGATTGATTGCAGAGCTATGCATTCCAGTTCAGCGATTAATAATCTATAATCGCTTCCATTTAGAGTCTGCTCTTGTCGCCATTAAAGCCTATGGGTATTTTGCTGTTGACTTCAGTGGGGAGCTGAATGTCACCATCTGGGACCTGCCACTTGGTAGTACGCAGCAGAAGTTCCACAAGCCTTCCAAGTGAATCATATTTCTCAAGTGTCTCTCAGCAATTAAAAAACAAATTTTGTGTTCAATTAAATTCGTCTTTGCCTTCCCCTTTTCTCCACCCGAAGATAAGGAATATAATTGGAGCTTATTTCATTGAGATGTTACCAGTTCTGTAACTGGTAACCGTAGTTACTAGTTCTGTAACTAGATATAGGTGATGTATATTAAAAAAAAAAAAAAAAAAAAGAAAAGCAAGGAGTTCACTCTGAAGGCAGAACCTTAAATGTAGCGTTGATAACAAAGTCAGCAGTTACAAGTGTATTAGTAATTTATGAGATTACCCCACGGAGGGATTCTGCTGTACTTTATTATATCAGAACATGACATGCTTTGAATAATAATCATAAAAAAGATTAAAGCAGTAAAAAGCTTCTTTGTAATGTAACAGGCGCCTACACTGTGACTCTTATTGATGAGCTGATGATTAGGAAGCAGTGTAATTATGTTTCACAAGCAGAGCAGAACAGTCCAGTCACTAAAACACTTTGAAATGAAAGCCTTTTGATTTCGTTCCACCAGAAGTATTTAATCAATAAAAGTAATGTTCTACTTTGTCTAAATAAATTAAATGAAGGATGATTAAATACTCCTAGGAAGAAAACAAACAAACTTCAGAGACAGAAGGATAAACACAGCAACAATTAGCTGCAAAACAGTTGTTGCATTTCACAGGCCTGGATTTGTACGTTTGTATGGTGGCGATGTAGGAGAGACTGACAATAAGTAGCTTCTGTTAGTGGCCACATTCACAAGGAATTTTTCTGTACAAAGACTGCAGAATCAAGTTTCCAGCCTTACTGAGTCAAATTGCATTTTTAGGGCATTAGTTTGATGGCATACTGTCTTCAGGCATAAAAGCTGTTTAAATGAAAGATTGCCAATGCAGTGAAAGATTTAGCTGAGCCAGTTCCCACCTTTGCTGCTCAATGCAACTGCATCTGCTTGCAAATACAAACTCTTCCTAGTGCGAGTACTGCTTGCATACTCCAGCCCCAATTTTATTGCCATTGATATCGACAATATTTTTCCTTAACTGACAACGTTGAATTACATGACAATATTCATTACTTTTAGGAAAGGATTTACAACAGACATGATGCGATAAAACTACACCTCAGAAGTCCAGAGCTCCATCCTGAAAACTCATTCTCTTCAAATATTACAAAATATTTGGGCAGGGGGGGAGGGGGGAGGATTTCACCCTTCAGACATCTAGATGAAGCTTTAAACCTGAGTTGTAGTCTTGTCAGTTTAGTGCTTGAGAAACACAGGCCAGTTCAAAAAAACATTTCAATTTAAATAAACATTATTTAATTTGTCACATGAATCTCGGTTACTTCTAGGCTGCTAATTTCAACCTATTGCAGAGGAACAAGACAGTTCAAGCAGACAGAGAAATACAGTAATTGAGCTTTATTTTTTTTCTCCTAGGCAAAACAGTCCCATTTACAGTTCTTAATTTTGATACTTTTTTAAGAGTAATATTACTTCTTCAGGCTCTGAAGAAGAATGCTGTGCTAGTGCCACCTTCACTCTATTTGTGGTGTTGATATCTCCAGCTCTTAGCTCTAAGGTATAAAAAGAGATAGGTATAGATTTAAACCGTGAGATTTTTTTTTTGGTGCATGTGGCTTTTAAATCATCTGACTCTTGGGCTTATCCATCACCTAAATAAATCCACTTTTCTACAAATCAGCTTGGGAGCCGAAACTGAGGCACTTCTAGAACAGGGATTTTCAAGAAACAGTGAGCAAGCATTATTTGAGGGGCAATTAGGGTCTTAAACTAAATGCAAAAAAAACCCCAAAACCCCACACTCTGAATACTCAGACCTTCTAAAGAACTCAAATGCCAGGCATCTTGAGACCTCAAATTAACATCTCCCTTTACATATAAAATGGCCAAATTTTCCCAAAGTTAAGCATCCTTGCTGACAAATGTCTTAGTGTAGTTTTGCATAATGAAAACTCAGAAGTGGGTTTATTTAAAACAAGTGTTACATATTGTGTGTTCCTGTCCTGCTGCATTATTTATATCTCTGCCCCCTTTTCTCAGTGTGTACAAAAGGTCAAGTCGTGACGGGCCAGTACCGTATGCTTGCCAAGCATGGTGGATACGTATGGCTGGAGACTCAAGGAACGGTGATTTACAATACGCGCAACCTACAGCCTCAGTGTATCGTCTGTGTCAACTATGTGCTGAGGTAAGTTGTACGGGACAGAAAAACTATGTATGTATTCATGTGCTGGAAGAAATGCAATAATCGGAGAAACCTCTGAAGGGTCTATTTATTCAGTGTTGTTTTTCTGAAATCAGTTTAGTCATGTTTGTTCAGTCTTGTTTACTGATGTTAGACATTGATGAAAAATGTGGCATGCCCGTTCCCATACACGCTGTTGAAATACACCACAGCCTTTCACTTCTGCAGAGCGGTTGCTCTGCTGATACAGCAGAGTATAAAGCTTGCAGTAAAGATTTTGTTGTGTAACACAACTGCTAATATGTTTTGTTTTTCTGATGCTGTGACAGAGAGATAAAATTAAGTAGCAATTGTACCGTATGTTGCTAGGAGAAGCTGTTTTCCATCTCAAAAATCAGGACCAATCAGGAATTGTGCCTCTGGCAAAACTCAAGTATTTTTGGTCCTAGATGGGGCCAAAATAGGAAACACTTATTTGGGGCCAAAATAGGAAATACTTATTTGAGTGATAGTCTAGGTCATTATAGCCTCGACTACATCCCTTTAAAAAGCAGAGCAACAAAGCCCCAAGTATTCCCACAGAAGTCCTGACCACAGTCTCTGCGTCATCTGAGATGGTGGTGCTCAGCAACGCTGGAACCGTGCCTCGCCTGTCGAGAGCCTGGCATGCGACTGAGAGAGGCCAAAACGCTCGTACGGGCCTCAGCTTTAGAGAGTTTGTACTGCCTACATTACCTGCATCTTTTTTCTTTTAGAGTGCAAAATACCTAAAACCTGTTTTCTTGTTAGTGACATTGAGAAGAATGATGTTGTGTTCTCCATGGATCAAACAGAATCGCTCTTCAAGCCTCGCCTGCTGACAATGGGCACCACCTACGAGAGCGGCATCCCTGGCACAGAGAAAAGCGACTTCTTGTTTACTAAGTTAAAGGAGGAACCAGAGGAACTTACTCAGCTGGCACCAACACCTGGCGATGCCATTATTTCCCTGGATTTTGGTTAGTATTTGTATGAATAACTTTTGTGCAACAAAGAACCACATATGAGCCTACATTTAGAAACTTAACAGAAAAGGTCTGTTTGCTGTGTGTACAAATCAGGAGTAATGGCTATAAGAGCCCACGTGCTCACACCAGTGGAAAATTTCTGTGAATGAGAGCAGAGTCAGGCTTTCTTGCTGACTAAACAACATGTATTAAGTCTATGCCAACTTATTGTCATGGCAACTCAGAGCAGTGTTTACTTTCAATGAATAGCTGCAATTATATCATAACACAGCACAACCTAAAAGCATCCATTAATATTGTTAAAACTCCATGCAGGGACACAGAAGTTTGAGGAAGCCCCTGCCTTCACCGATGCTGTTTTGACACCAAACAAAGCATGGCCAGTGGAAGCGAAAGGCCACGCTGCTCAAGGTGAAACGCTGACGATACCATCCTTTACGATGCCTCAGATTGCACCTGGCAGCAGTACTCCAAGTGGAAGCAGCTACAGTAGTTGTTCCACGGTAAGAAGAGCTTTAAAAAAAAATGCACGTTATGTTTTGTATATTGAGTCCCATCAATATATGGTTTCCTGTTAGAAGTCCTGTCTCATTGCTTATGAACAAGGCCCAGTGTATCTATATCCCTCCAATACTACGGATATCTTAAGAATCAATAGCAAAAACATCTAATGGGAACCGCATCCTGCCTTTACATTGCAATCCTCATTTTCTCCCACCTGTCTCTCAATAATTACTATAACCTATAAAACAACTAGTAGACGAACGTGCTACCACCTTTCATGGAGTTAGCCTTAAATAAAAAGCCAATGTAAAATGGTGTGGTCACTAGCAACATTGCCCCAGACCCATATGGCCTCTTTTTAATTGTTAACTGGAAGCTGTGGTCTCTTGTCCAGAAACTTTACCCAAGTCGGGCTTTTGAGAACAGCTCTGTGGAGTTCCTTACTGGAAGAATGAATGTGCTTTCAGGGCATTGTCCCCAAGAGCTGGAGCCACTCTTAGACATCCTCTTAATTGGACATCCTTTACTAGAGGATGTCCAATTTTAATAAAGACATTGAGGCAGTGCTAAGCATCTCCCTTCTTGACACAGGCATTTAATAGCGTACATCTCATGTTGCTGGTCTGAATTGCCAAAAAAACATTTAAACTAAGACAACAACTAAGTTCCCTTATTGGGTGCCTTTGTTAATCAGTATAGCTCTAAAATTTTGTAGTAGCAAGTAATCCTGTGTTGGAGAAAACTATATGATAGAAGTGGGCAGTTTGGACTTCTGAGGACGCTATACGGGCAGCCTGGTATCATAGGAAAGTTCTGTTACTGAATAACACAGTATAAACTGCATGATGCTAAGACAATATTGTGGTTGTCTTGCTGCTTACAGCAAACTCTTATTTCTGTGCAGCCAAGCAGCCCAGGAGATTACTACAGTTCTGTGGATGAAGATCTTAAGATTGAGGTGATTGAAAAACTCTTTGCCATGGATACAGAATCAAAAAGTCAGTGCAACTCCCAGGTAAGAAAATAGTATCTCTTCCAAGAGCCATAAAAATCAGACCCCTGCTAGCAGGTGGTACAGATGCGTGCTGTACGTGCAGATATAGTAAAATACATGCAGACTGCATTTGCACGTATACACCAAAACTCTGATGCACAACACTAACAAAAATGTACACTTTTAAAAGCTGGGGTGTAAATTTCTATCCCTAACTGTCTGAAGCAAGTGCCTTGGGGTGTCACTGTAGTGGTACTGCTAAGAAGAAAGAAGCAGCAGAGAGTTTTCAGAATTTGGAAGCTTCTGTAGACTGGATAAGGAATATAAGCATGGATAAGGAATATAAGCAGGAGCATTTTTTTTTTTTTTAAATCTGCCCTAATAACTACCAAGTAAACATAATTTCTAGAACAAAATTTAAATAAACTAATTCTTGCAAAACCTCAAAGTGAGAAAGAAATGCCCCTCATAGCACATGCCTCCTTTAACTACAAAATGAAGTCATTTGGGATCTATTCGTCTTGTCTTACCTCTTGGAGGATTTCAGAGAGATGGGACAATTACTTGCACATAAAGTAACAAAGTGTCAGTCTCCTGCATTGTAATGAGGGTGTAAGTGTAGAAATTCCCTCTGTAAATAACTCTCTTAATCCTCCACTATTAAAACATTCTATCAGGTGAATAAAAATCTGGGTCTGATTCAGCCCGCTTAATTTAGGTACTTAATTTAAATGCCTTTGTTATGTTCTATGTCTTAATAGTTAAGAGAAAGGAACAGGCATGGCTGGCTGGCAGCTCAGACCTTACGCTCATCTCCTTGTATTAATCCTATGGAAAGTTTGGGGTGATTTGGGCCTAAATGAGGTGCCTCAATTTGCCAGTGCAATTTGCAGACTTAGCAAGATACGGGTAGGCTGTAGTCCGTATCCCGAAGAAAATTCATCTAGGTTTGGACACAGAAACAACAACGAAAGCAATAGAAAGAGTGGACAGATAGGAGGAAAACATGGATCAGGATCAAACTCAGTGCAAGACTTGACATGTGCAAACTTCAGTTTTGTCATACTCAGCATCTGCTTGCACAGGTGTGTCCCACCACATCAGCAGGTTTGTCTGGTGGGAAAAATGAGTGTTAGAAAAGTGCCTATGTCATGAGCTGACTGGTGGGCCCACATTCATTTCCCTCTCTGTTCAGCTCTGGTCAAACGCCAAGAGAAATGAATTTAAATATGACTAGTTCTCCACAGGGTGGGGGTTGGGGGAGAACCAAACGGATCTAAGTGCAATAATGTCCTTCCAACTACATTTTTTAAAAACTTTTGCATTTTTAGACACTTTTTTTAATGTAACTGGGTTATAAGAAAGCTGTTTTTTCTATTTTAGTACAGAAAAGCCTGAGGTTGAACTACAGGCCACATGTTGTAAAGTCTTGGCAGGCAAGTTATTCAAAGCTTAATGAAACACAAGATCTAGTTCAGATCATGGTGATGTTGCAGGCTGCATGCAAGCTGCTTTAGCAAATACTGCTTATCTGGAAGGTTTTTTTTCTTCAGTTTGTTGTCTTACTTTGCTGATGATGATATGATGACACATGTATGCTAGTCATAGAAATAAAATCTTTAAACTGGCCAGTTTTCATGTAGGTAAATTTGGCATACAGTGATTTTTCAGCTTCACATCTACTAGTGTTTCATATCACACTAACTGCCACAACTATTATTAACTTTTAGTTTCTTTATCAACTTAATTCTTTTTGTGCAGACTGACTTCAGTGAACTGGACCTTGAAACCTTGGCTCCTTACATTCCTATGGATGGAGAAGATTTCCAGCTCAGCCCAATCTGCCAAGAAGAACATCCTCTCTCTGAAAGTGCACAAAACACCCAGCAGAGTCTAAGTAGCATGAGTACCATCTTCCAACCCCTTGCTTCTGCTTCGCAGAATCAGTTCCTCCCAGAGAAATACTGCCCACAGCTATCAAATAAAAATGTTAACCCTGGTCACGGGTCCCTGTCATCGGTGCTCTTCAACAACATGAGTAGGTCATCGCTGCCACCGTACCATGACCAAGCCAGCACTCCCCTGTCTTCGATGGGAGGAAGACCAAACACCCAGTGGCCACCTGATCCCCCATTAGAATATGTTCCTGCTAAATGGAGACTCATGGATAAATACTCAGGATCCCTATCAAGTTCCCCTTCAGGGCCACCAGTGCATTCTTCCAGCATGCCCATATATAAAAAAAGGTAAGAGTTTTGGGGGTATAACTGTGTATGTTACTCAGAAAAGATTTGGGGGAGAGGAGGGTCATAATACTGAAAATTCTTTTTTCTTAATTCAGCTGGAGTAGTTGTTTTGATAGGCATCAGACTACACTTTTGGCAAAATGAGTGTGGTGCTCTCCCAGCTGCAATCAGTCTAAGGGAATCAGAAGTGGGCTAATTGTTTTGCTGCCTGTAAGGATGCATGAATGGATTTCCTGCTGGTGAGGTAAAGGTTACCCAAGTAATTCTGCAAAGCCTGCATAACTTTATGCAGTTATAAAAAAATTCTGAAAAGCCATACTGGTCCAGCAATAAGCTGGGACCCATGCATACTTTCTTATTTTCCACATATTTTTTGCACAGCAGAAAATAGGGGAGAGGGGGGGATGACAGTACTTTTATTGTTGGCATACATAAATATTACAACTAAGACTTGATATTACAGGGTTTTTTTTCCTACAGCCCTTCTTTGCCTTTATCGCTTCCTTACACATGTGAACAGTATGGGATGAGAGATAGACTAGAGGCTAAAGTCCTAGAAGCTTCCTGTTCTAGCTAGAAGTTTCTCTGTAGCTCTTGGGTATGCTCTTAGCATGCAGAGTGTGGATCTTCAGTGTCAGTCATGCTCGAATGTTCAAGAAATACACAGAATTGCAATGGTCATTTTAAAACATGAAGCTGTGCAGTTTAGCTGCAGTTTGCTTTCTGCAATTTCTTCTTGTTGGCAGAAATACCAATGTCCAAATATGCATCTGGAAAGAGAGGGTTTGTCCCCAAACAGCAACCTGTATGTTCATGTTTAGTATGCAAAGCAAGGGGACAGGTGTGGCTCTCAATATCCTATCCTTAAAAATCACATGACTTTATGTCTGTGACAGCATTTTCATGTCTGTCTGGAGATTCCTCAAGGCTCTTTATGGTGGACTTTCATTAGTCTTTGATGGCAAAAGTCAAAAGTTTCTGAAGCTTGTGGGATGACCAGCAAAAGGAAATAAAAACATTTGACATTTGAGGTCTGTCCACTGTCATGTGTCAAAGACACCTTAAATGTCTTTAATTAAAAGAAGAATCTGTATAAATGAACACGATGGTTTAGATTTGCCTCCCTGCTCACTCACCCAGAGATCTTTTCTCCACAGGCCCTTAGATGCTTTTGGGCAACGAGGCATAGATGTAAACCCAGCAAGAATTGCACTGTCTAACAGTTTGAAACTGAAACGACAACTGGATTATGAAGAACAAGCATTGCAACAGCTGACTGGGGTAATCATAAGAAATGCATCCCCTTCACAACTTCAGACACACCGTGGTCGTCGGTGTAATTATTTGTTTTGCTTTTCTTCACATTCTAGGGAGATCCATCTGTCATTAACCCATCTCAACTAATGTGGAAGAGAATGAAATTTCTCAAAGGGGAAACCTGTTCCTTGGTTACAGAAAAAAAGTCTCTCAGCACAAGTGTTCTTACTGGTAAGACAAAAGAAAGTGGTTTTGCAATGCTGCATATCGAAACACAATTTTAAGACGGGTTCAATAGAAACAAAAACTCTTTCAAAAGGAAATGTAAATAAGCTCTGTAAATGTTACACTAAGCTAAAATTAAAGATCAGGTTGTATGACTAAAGGCTGAACAATTTAAGGTACATTTGATAACTACCGGGTAGATGGTTTCATGTACGTTCACACCCTCGCTTTGGAGGTAACAGAGATCAGTTTAATGGAGATGGGTTTACCTCATGCTGATCCAAGGTGCAGACGTCTCAGAGCTAGAATGGATACTCTCTCTACAACATTGTGTTTCCTTACACAAGCATATCTTGGGTGCAATACTGCTTCTTGAGCTAGTGCTGTTTCTGGGCTTCCTTTGTGACAAGACGTAGGTATGCCTATGCCGTGTGAATGTCACACCAAGGATCACTTTGATTTGAATTAGTATTATCTGCTATAATTATTATACGGGCTTAATTTAACTTTTTTTTTTGCCTACTATGTAAATCAGATGAATTTGTCTGTAACTCGAGAGGTCTGAGCCAACCAATGAATCAACTGCAACAGCAGCAACCCACCTGTGGCAGTCCTGGTGAGAATTTGAAAGCAGGAGTGTTTCCCCCTCCGTTTTACAGTTCCCATTATCAGGACTTTACTGTCCAGCCAGCTCATAAAGCGTCAGGTAAGAGCTGTCAGATGCAGAAATTGGGAAATGTTGGTATTTAGTTCCAGTACTAATTCCATGAAAGAAAACACTTAAAAAAAATATGGAGGAGGATGATAAACTAAGAACCAAATATGTATTGCTTCATAGAATGAAAAATTAGTTCTATTGTTTAGTGTGAAACTTTAATGTTTACATTTGTAATACATAAGGAAAAAAAATTTAATACCTTTTTACCTTGGAGGTCCAGTCATCCTCCATCCATACTACTGTCCTGTGATGGAATTGATTAAATAACTTCACTGGAGCATTGGTATGGGAGGTTTGTAGGCTAGAATCTTAACACGTGCCTTCTAAAAGTTAAAATAAGTAATAAAAGGGGACAAATAGAGGGGACGTATAAAGAGGTCATTCTCCCCCTCTACTCGGCACTGGTGGCGCCACAACTGGAATACTGTGTCCAGTTTTGGGCACCCCAGTTCAAGAGGGACAGGGAACTGCTGGAGCGAGTCCAGCGAAGGGCGACTAAGATGATTGAGGGATTGGAGCATCTCCCTTATGAGGAAAGGCTGAGAGAGCTGGGACTCTTTAGCCTGGAGAAGAGAAGGCTGAGGGGAGACCTTATTATGGCATACAAGTATCTAAAGGGTGGGTTGATGGAGGATGGAGCCAGACTCTTTTCAGTGGTTCGCAGTAACAGGACGAGGGGCAATGGGCACAAGTTGGAACAGAGGAAGTTCCATTCAAATACACGGAAGAACTTCTTTACGGTTAGGGGGACAGAGCACTGGCACAGGCTGCCCCGGGAGGTTGTGGAGTCTCCTTCTCTGGAGATGTTCAAGACCCGCCTGGATGCAGTCCTGAGTAATGTGCTCTGAGCAATCCTGCTTTAGCAGGGGAGTTGGACTAGATGATCTCTAGAGGTACCTTCCAACTCTGAAGATTCTGTGATATATATGTCCCTTTTAATATAAGGGAGCAGTCACTTTTAACATATAAAGACAGTGGGTGCCAATTTAGAAAGTTTTCTTCATCTGCACCAATATCTTTTTTCTCAGAACAATCTGAATTGGGGGTGAAGGTGAAAAACGGCGCACTGTGTGACACACTTGCAACAGCTGAAGGCAGTGCATAGCAATGCATAGGTTTGCTCTGAAGTCTGTAACTGCTGGTGGTTTGAGGCATGTTGACGTAAACAAAAAATTAAATTAAAACTGGTATAAACAGAAGAGGGAGGAGAGGAAAGAAGTTCTCCCTCTGTCTCTGGTCTCAGCACCATGACTTACTTCATTAATCTCTTCCAGGTATGACCAGTCGTCTGCTGGGGCCCTCCTTTGAACCCTACTTGTTGCCCGAGTTGACAAGATATGACTGTGAGGTGAACATCCCTGTTTTGGGCAGCTCTACGCTTCTGCAGGGCAGTGAACTGCTCAGAGCGCTGGACCAGGCAACCTGAGTGATCCTGCAATAATTCTGTGGCCTATACTGTTCAAAACAGCTTCAGTTTTTAAATATATTTTTGCAAGTAGACAATTTCTAATACCAATACACTTTTACAGGATTTTACTTAGATATCGAACCTGTTCACATTACCAAATAGTGGCCTTTCGAAGTTACTCACTTTATTATTCATATTAAAGAAATACATCTACTGTATTTTCTCTATTGCAATTAAAGTGTTGTTTAGAGAGTCTGATTACCCTCCCCTTATCTCATTACCTGTAATTTATACTCTGAAATTTTCTTCAAATTTCATGCTTATAAAAAGCTGTGGTATAAATGCCTCATCATGTGATACTTTGGCTGCAGTACTGCAAAGATTTATTTTTATTGCCAAAGATGAATGAAACAAATTTGATCTCCAACCACAGTTTTTTGTTGATCTGCCAAACTGAAATCCTTTGAGTCTTTCTGTTTTCCAGCATTTATCGTATTGTAACTTTAATAACTTTTGGAAAAGTATACTAAGGAAAAATCCCAGCCTTCTGCCTCCCCCCATTCCCTTCATTTTTTATACACTTTGTTGAAAGAAACATGAATGGTGAACTACAATGTTTGTGGGTATCTGTGAAAGTTGCACGTTGTAAGCTTTTTTCCTCAGAAGCAAGCCACGTTCTCAGTTGCCTTAACCTGGCTTAGCTCTACAGCCAAGGGAGCCCTACAGATTTACCCCAGTGGAGGATTTAGACCTGTGTTTTCATTTGTGTTGGGGTTTCTTGTTTTGTTCTTTGTTGTTTCCTTTTTTTTTTTTTTTCATTTCTTTCTGGGTCAGTTGTTAATCGTCTTTTGGTACTTTTGCTGTACGCAGGACACAACAACTTTAAGAGCCGATTCTGCTAGAACTAGTAGTATTTCTTATGGTGTTGCTGATATTTCAGGAATCTGACCAGCGGCCAGTACTAACACCTCTGATTAATGCTACCCTCTTTCATTTCATATGCTAGCTAGCAATGTAACTGCAATATTGAATCATTAAAACGGAAAGTTAAAGTAGTATTTCCCAGCGTATTAGGCTAACTCAGTTACAAGCAGACAAAAAGAATTAAGGATTGTGTAGTGAGATGGATGGCTGGCTTGCAGGTCTCTATCATTTTTACTTGCCGCCTTACATTAATCAGTAGCTGAAGTGTCATTAAAAGGCAGCCAGACATTTTCAGAGCTCCTTTCCAACTATCATTAGTTGTCATGCACAAATTTTAAAAAATAAGGCTTTGAATACTTTCAAAGGCAAAGGGATTTGAAAGTTTAAATTACACAACATTTAAACAGCAAAAATATTAAAGTAATAAGAGGCAGGTGAGCAGTTCTGACTTCAAAATACATACAGACCTAGACAAATGTTGGGATACATCATTTTGTTTCCTCCACTGGTATAAATCATTGTAGCTTCATTGAAGAAAATGGAACCGTGGCGACATACAATAGGTAAAAATCCAGCCCAGAAACTTAGAAAAAAGATACATTCTTTTGAGACTTCTGATTCTGCTGAAGCCTGGTTTATAAAATTGCTTTATATCATGCACTGACACTTGCAGAGAGGGAGCCTTGGCTTCACTGAGCACTTCAGCGTTCGCTGTGTTAAGTGAGTCTTAACCGCACATACTTTGAAAAGCTGAAGATCTTTTGTTATTGGTACATAATGTAAAAAAAAAAATGATAGTCCCTATTGTAGGCAATATTTCAAGAGATTATTACCAAAAATAATCTATACCTAAAGTGAAGTTATTACTGTGTGGAAGAAATATATTGTAAGCATCAAACTCTGATGAAAATTGGCAAGCCAGATTTGACAAATCTGCAGTGGCAAGGACTTAAAAGCTTCAAGGATTAAAGACACTTGAATACTGCTCTTCTGTTTCTTATTTGTGTAGTTTCAGCATTAAAAATGTTATACCCTAACAGTTTACTAAAACACTCTGAAAAAATATTCCATGTCTTAATATTAATCATACTTTTTATCATAATTATTTCGTAATCTATATTGCTGAATTCTTGTTGACAATATTATAACTGTATGGGAACTTTAACTTGATAAGGAAATGTATTTTGACACTGATACCTTATTAAAGTATACTGATCCTAAATTCTTTGTGACTCGTTTGCTATGAATTTGTTATTTGTTGTATCATTGTAAAACAAAAGTATTTATTAAATTATTTATAGAAAATAAAGGTTTGCATTGATCTTTGAAAAACAAAAGAATGAAAGTTACCCATATGTGAGAGCTGGGAAGTAGCCTGCCAAAGGTCTGTACCACCAACTTTTTGTAGAGTTTATCCAGCTTTCCTCAAATGGAGAATTAATGCCCTGCAGACCGACCTTCTGAAACATGGCCTATGGTTCAGACTGCTGCTTCCATTTCAAAAGTGTCTGAGGAGCTGAGGGTGCCTCTCGTACCACTACCCTTGGGGGAAAAAAAAAAAAAAAGGAGAAAATTAAGTTGACAAAATGACATTTTAGAGGCTGAACTGCCACAGCTTCCCATTTCAGTTTCTATGGCAGTAACATAAGCCATCATAGTCTCACGGTACTGACAAGGCCATGAATAATGGAGCTTCTCCCCATCCAAGCTTCAGCTTCACCCACCCAGTCCTTTATCCCAATGCTGCTGTTAAACATTCCAATCCTTTTCCCTATAGAAATTGCCAGTTTTGCCTGTGTAATAATACTGATCACGCTGTCAGAGGAGAGGGACATTAAGAAATCCATTTTGAAACATACACTTAGATTCAGACTGGACTGTGTGGAAGCTGTTGGTGCTTGACCCTTCTGATGACTGCCTTTGGCACATGCAGTGCCCAAACAGGAGCTATTGAGCTTCCCAAATAACAGCAAATCTTGTAAATTATCTGTGTAAATAGGCTATCACCACCTCCTTTTCTACACGGGATGCTCAACAGGCCTAGAAAGTAACACCTTGCTTCTAAATCTGTTGCAATTAACAGTAATCACAACACCCAGCAGTGAGGAGGGAAGGGTGGTGTGCCTGTTACTCTCCCTTTTAATGCATCCCGTTGATCTTCAGGGCACATGGACAGAGACTAAAGCAGCACATCAGATCTTTACCCATCTGAGGGGTAAAAAAAAAAAAAAGCCCATCTCTCACATAGAGATTAAACTGTTCAGATCAATGTCCATCTTTTCAAGGTTTTAATCACTGACAGCTACTGTAAAATACTGCTGCGAGGTGCTATTTTTGGGGGGTATCCCACTCATTCTGAAGAGCTTCAAACACTCACCACTCCCATATTCAGGCAGCTTAAGGAACACACTAGTAGTGCCTTCAGCCCTCCTCCCTCCACCTTGCTACTACAGCAAACCAGTTCTCATGTTAGTGAGTTTTAGTGGCTTTTTCCTTTATGAGTACGAGTGTCTTGGCTAGCTAAGCTCTGACACTGCAATTTACATACCCAAAAGAACCAAATTCTGGCCAGAAACACAATACCTAGATTACACAATAGCTGAGCTTTCTGCTGCTGAACAAGAGTTTATCACAGCTTTGTAAAAACATTGATATTTTTTCCCCCCAGTGAGGCAGCAGACTTGCCACCTAAAAGCACCATTTCTTGGCATCAGATCTTGCATCTCCAACAGTCAGAACTGATCACAACTAGGTTGTTCAACACGCGCTATGTTCTCCTGCAAATCGAGCAGTTCTGCCAAATGTCCATGGCTGGGGTTGGTCTTAGTCTCCAGCTGATTTTCAAGTCTTATCATCTGTTTAAAATAATCAAGCCCCTGTTTTTCCCTTGACCATAGATTTCATGCAGGTAAGATTCACACTAGTTGGTTAGTGATCAAAAACTTACAACAAAATACTATAGGAAATTCTCAATATCCTGGGTGTGTGTGTGTGTATATGTTTATGACTACTAATAAAACTGCAAAAAAGCCCAGATAACTTTGAGCAAAGTCCAACTATCTTCAGTCGAGACACCAGTTCCTAAGCAGTACTGAGATCTGCAGCCAGTAAGTGATTCATCACACTTGCAACAGGAAAATGATCAGTCTAACACACAACTGCTTGGTTCCAGGTGGTGAATGTTTCATCTGTTACTTCTCCCTGAGAAGCTTTACGAAGCCATTCACAGACGTGTCAATTTTCTTATTTTTTAATTTTATTTTTTTAAGAGCTACAGTAGAGAACTGGAAATATGCACCTAAATTTAAATAAACAGCATTATTTTCTTTCTTTCTTCCTCCCCTGCCCCCACCCTCTCTTATTATAGGCTTCCCAAGACAGGGATTTTTAAGAAAAAAAGAAAATCCTTAACAATATTTTCTTAGGACAAAATCTGTCACTCATCCTGGTTCTGTGCTCTTAGCATAAGCCAACGCACAACAGCCGCCTTTCAGTTATCTGGGGCTGCGTACGAGCCCTGGGACCTCATCCTCACCCGTAGGGAAGGCAGGCGAGGATTCCTGCTCCTCCGGGCTCTGTTCATTGTTGCTCTCCTTAATCAACTGAAGCTACAAAGCACCATAGGAAGGCTTAAGTAATTAGCACGCACCTCATTTTCAGGTGTTCACATGAAAAATGGCTTCAAATAAGAAAATTTTTAAAAAAAAGTGAGAAAACCCTTGGCTACTCAGTTTGGAAGCATCACTGACATTTCCTTTGTCTGAAAGCCAGTCTGTGGTTTTGGCAACTTGTGACGTGCCTCAGGCCTCACATGGAACATTTTTCTTGAAGAAGTCCTAAATTCCTGTAATCAAGGAGTTGTTACTAAATTCTCTTCAATCACACCTCTCAGTTGGTAATGTGGTTAAGATGTCTCATTAGGGAACTGAAGCACATGCATGAAGACTACCTGCAAGCCAGACGGTACTGGCTACTTCTGCTTTTGACACCAGACAGCAACAGGCAGCTGGAGGCAACAGCAGCTGTGTCACCCCCTTGTGTGCTATCTGCTATGGAAATTGCTGCCCCTTAACCGCAGTGGCTGGAAAGACTGCTTAGACTTGGGTCGCATCTCAAAAAATCCAAGTTCCCCTTAGCTTCATTAAAAAAAAAAAAAAAAATAATAATAATAAGCAACCTCTCCAAACTCCCCACTTGAAAAGTCTGTGTTTGAGTCTTTGAATTACGGACAAAGCTGGCAAGCTAGATCCTCAAAGGCACCAGCACCAGAAAACAAGAGTGAACCACCCCAGGTACACTTTTTAAAGTTAAATGATTTAATAAATGTAATCTAGTAACTGTTGGTCTTTGAAGGACTGGCACTGGCCGGGTTTCACAACAAGCAGCGTTATACCAACAGCTCTAGTGACTGAAGCTCTGTCTCCTCACAGCACTGGCAAAGGCAAACCAACAGCGATGCCTCCTCCAAGCATATTAGTGTCACCCTCCAGCATGTAGTTCCAGAAAGACCAAAGGTCCTAGATAAGCCATGGCAACACAAGACCAGCAGCTTGATGGCTTGTTCATCCACCAAACATGGAAAGTCCTCCAGTTTCTCAACAGCTGAACATGCTTCTTGGCTGCAGCAAGCAACTTTTATTGCTTAGTCTTGATTCTTTGCCTTTCCTCTAGCCCTGATCCCATTTCTCCCCGCTAGCTCCCAGTCCTTATCAAGGCCTGTAGTTTCATCATTCTGGTTCCTGCCTCATGCTGCCTTCCCCTTCCGTAGCTCACAAGCCTGCTCCAACGTGCTCCATCTCTACGTGCCCCTCGCTGCAGGCAGCAGTTTTCAGCATGGATTCAAGGACTTCCAGCATAGGTTCTTTCTGGTCATGTCCTTGCCTTGGCCGTCTGTTTGATATGACTATTGGCCAGATGCCCAGCCCTTCTTGCCCAAACCCTCAGCTTCTGTGATTCGTGATCTGAGCTCACGTTGAAAATGGCCAAACCCCATTTCTGCTCTGGCCACTGGACATGACAGACCACAATCCCTGCCCTGCTCCAAGTAACAGGAAGATAGCGCATGCCCCTGTGAGCTGCAACACCACCACCGAGTCATTTCAGACATTTTCCTCAGCAATTAGATAGCTGTTCGCATTTGCTACCCAAGCAAGCGATAAAATGTTCTGCTGGCTCACAGAGAGCATCTCCATCATGGTTCCACAGACAGTATCTCCTTCATGGTCCCCTTGACACTATGCTTCAAGCAAAACCCTAACAGATTTCAGAAGTGCATATAGTTTCTCCTGCAGTTTTGGAGATGAGAGTTGAGCAATTTACCCAGATGGCTGAACTCTGTAAAGCCAGAACAATTTCCCAGCTGTAAGAGGAGCAGTATGGTTTTGCTCTTCTAGTCCTATCAGCACCATAGAGCTAACACAAGTGGGAAGAGAATCCATATTTGTGGTTCCCCAAACCTTCTCCCCATACCAATAATTTTGTGTTCAGGACAAAAATTAAGCTTGAGATAGAGAGGCACATACACTTGTTAGAGCACTTCCAGATACTGCTATGTGCTTGATGGACACCAACAAGCTCACTTAGGGTGTGATTTCTGAGTCCAGCTTTATGCCCTGATATTGTCAGCCCTAGACAATCCTCATGCACTCACCCCAGAGTCTGGATGTTCAGAGCTTGAAGAACCCTGGGGGTGCCCCAGAGGAGAGTGATCTGCAGGGATCTCTCTATCCAGTTATAACCCTTAAGTCAGGAAAATCAAAGGTTAACACTCCCTCAGGCAAACTAAAACCTACTCGTAAGTCCACTGGAGAGAGTGACAAGTAAAGTGATCACAACGCCACTTCAGCAGAGCTTTCCACAGAATAAAGCTCTTTCTAAAGACATTCACAGGGATGCGTTTTCCCAGTTACAACTGCTTATGAAACTGAATTTTGTTTTAGATTCTCTAGTGAAAAAAAAAAGCCAGCAGCTTGAAAGTCTTGCTCTCTTTTTCTCAAGATGTTGGTAAAGGCCAAATTCGAGATGGAAGTGGAAAGCACAAATCCAAGAAAACCCCACAACTGCCAAAACCCCAGACTGAAGCCCACAGCTCCCTGGCATTATTTTGTAGCAGAAGTTGCATGAACTTCTAAGCAGCAAACCACAAAAAAGTTGACTAATACAATGAGTCTTATGATCAATACAAACATATATCTTTTTAATTCAGCCCCTCCTCCACACAGCAGCACCACAACAGTATTACACTGGATCAAATGAAGCATAAAATAGATGTCGTCACCATCCATTTTTAGATACATCGCATGACATCTATTGGCTTTTTTCCTGGAAGAGAAGGCGACACTAATTGTTTCTATTGCCATACTCCTAACACAGATAGTGCTGTCCTCAACTGCAGTCCCCAAAACGGAGTTAACAGAAAGCAAACTAATGGCAGCTTACTGGGAAAGCTGGTTACTCGCCATTATTTTAATTGCAACTGCAAACATCAAGATGGGCTTTTCTGTGCTTTGCCCAGCTAGAGAGATGCCTGGTTTTTTAAGTATATTTATACCTTTTAACACAGCTTGTGGTTCACAACTTCAATTTGTTTAACCTTTAGTCAGTTTTTGGAGTGCACGGTATCATCTGTTTTAGGGCCAGTCTGATCACCACAGAAATGTCAAAGATAAAATAGACACCAACACTGAGTACTTTAATTCTTGGTCAACCTTCCCCTTCCCTCTCAAAACCTCCCTTCTGCAGAAAAGATTCTGTTTAATGATAGGCAACACCTTGAACAACTATGTACTGGTTCTGCTCTTATCTAGCACCACATTCTGCCTTCCCCGGCTCTACAGCAAGCAAAGGCTGTGCAAAGCCACCCAAGCACTCTGAAAAGTAGAAACAAAACCCTGCCTTTTGCAACCATCAATTACATCTTAATATACTGAATAAACACTTTAACTTGTGCTTTCATTTTTAGAGGGACTTCTCCAAACTCCTCCCTTACACCTCCTCCCCATACAAAACCAAGAAGAAAGCATCTTTAGGAAAAAATGCAAGTCACTAAAATACCCATCTGCGTAACCAGCAGAGGAACCAGGAACCAATGAAATATCTGGAACTCATTTAAGTTCATTGGAAAGACGGCGAACGTTCGAGTCAACAGTGCTCTCATTCTTTCTGCAACACAGTCCCTGCTGGGCAGGGTTTGTTTGCACTGTGGTTTTGTGTTAGTAACACACACATGCACACAGATCTGAATAAGATTTTGTTCATCCAGGATTTCTTCTGTCCTGCTCAGTGCACACATTCCACAAACCTGTGCTGAAAATTATAAACAGCGTGAAAAGTGCCGGTGCTCAGTGCTCAGGAACTACAACAGGTGCCTCTGAGCAGCAGGCTGCCATGCTGGGCATACTCAAAAGACTTGTCCTGAAACCTGCTCAAAGCAGGTCCTCTTCAAAAGCTACCAAGAGAAAGCTTTCCCTGGTGGGTACGTTTAGAGAGGATCCCAAACAAGCCACCCATGGCAGCAGGAAATGCTCCCACTGTCTCCCGCTGAGCCATTCCCCAGGACATTCCCAAGAAGACAGAAACAAGCAATCCTCCTTCCTCCCCTTCCCTTTTCCCCCACATCTCACCTCCTTTCCATGGAAATCTCTTAAAGACCAATTTGATTCTTATAGCCAAGAGCGTATCCTGACTCATAGCAAGGAAAGAAATCCAATGTATCTGCAGAGCCTACGCTACAAACCGGTTGCTGAAAAATGACCATTTCCAAGCCTCTGAAAATTGAGTCTTCTGCAGCCTATGGCAGGAACTCATGCTCTCCATAGGGCGCTCCCAACCCCGTCACGGGAGCACCCAGCATGCTGCAGGACATGCTGCGGCTGTGCCCAGCAGACACTGCTCTTCCTTAAGATGTGGGCCAGAAGGGCAGGGGCTGAACAGGCTGTTCGTTTCACGTGCTGCCCCCAACACAGGTCACCTATACGAAACCCATTTACTTAGGTTTAATGCAGATAACGCACAATCCACGGGGCAAGAGGGTAAATAAGCCTGGGAATGCATTACTTCCACGGTTCATGAAAATACTTTATGGATGTGCATTACAGAGAAACACCACACATGGCAAAAGCTGCTTAATAGGAGATTGCCCCAGGAAGCTTTGAAAAAAACCCATACTTTTCACTTTCACTCTAGATCCCCAAGTGTCACTGCCTGAAGGGCAATGGCATAGCGAACCCACTATGCTAGTGTCCTACCTGCTCTTCCCAGCAAGCCAAACCATAATGGCAGCAGCTTGCCAGGACCAAAAGCAGCACCGCAGGGTCCCCCAAGCACGCTTCTCACAATGGCTCATTTCACAGCAATCAGATACTTCCCCAATTTGCTGCACCACCTACCCGTACCCTTCCTTTCCCAACTACCAAGATGCCGAGTTCTTCTCCTGAGTGCGTATCTCCATCTCACTTTTTCACAACATCCAACAGCATTTAGAAACCCTTCTCCAGATGCTCTTATTGGAAATGCAGACCACACAATTGCAAAAGGAGTTCTGGGATCTTATCTGTATCACCATGAGTCATCTTTGAACATAGCAGCATTAAAAAAAAAAAAAAAAAAAAAGAATGTAGGTTTCAAAGTGAGCTACAGAAGCAAAAGGACTTGGATGGCCACGCAGTCACATGCAGCACACACTGCAGTTGGACAGGCCTAGTTTGACAGTATGAGATGTATGTAGAAGTAAATCAGTCCATACCCAAAGAGATACAGGCTTGTGGGACTAATGTCTATTAAGAAAACTCAGCATTCAAAACCAAATTTTAAAGATAATACATTGTAGCTCTACAGCTAAGGCTAGATGTGAGGGACAGTGTTGCACATGAACCACACAGTGCCAGTAACTGAACTAATGCTAAAATAGTAAACTTTCTCTCCCACAGGATCTCCAGTCAAGGTCCAACCAAACAGGTATTTTTACAATAACCAAGGAAACAGGGCAGAGCGCTTCCAAAGGCAGAAGTCAGCAAGACACAAAGAGGCATTTTTGAAAATAATGCCGACTATTCTCTCCATTTTAAAAATGGAAACAAGTAGGCTGTCATCCATTTCTACCCACTCATAATGTGTTCCTGCCCAACATTTCTTTCTACTAGTAACGTAACATCTTCCGATTCTTCTGCTCAAAAAAAAAAAAAAGTCACCTGACTGACTTATTTGGATTTTTTCGGTTCTTAGTGGCTTCCCTTAGCAGCTACGGCAATGTCATTTACAGGCTCTAAAAAAATGAGCTACTTTGAAAAAGTAATTTTTTTAACAGCTCAGATGGCTCTCATCCTTTCATTTCCAGGCAGCAGCTTGTGTAGATTTTAGTACAATCAATTCATGTCTATGTCATGTTTCATTTTCATGCTTCATTTTACAAGCCCACTAATCAGACTAATGAGGTTGAATGTGAAGAAATCCCTTTGTTTCAAGCTGAACAGCCTCTGAAACCACAGTTATAATGGTCTGTCTTTGCTTATTCAATTCCTGTTTGCAAGTAACAGCAAAAAAAATAGCATTAGAAAATTTTTCTGCTAAACCTTAAAGGCAGAAAGCCATGTTATTACAGCATCCCGCGGAATTTACAGGAGCTCAGGCTGTATACTGATGTAAGGGAGTCTCAATGCCTTCCACTTCATGAACATGCTTAAATGAAAATAAAAAACTTATTAACTGCTTTGGTAGGGTCGCAAATATGTTCCATATGTTCCAAATCAGTGACTTAAGACGGTCCAGTAAGCAAATGCCTGTCTGCAGGCAGTGGGGAGTTGGTGCAGCACTGACCGCGCTCCTGCATGAAGGCGCCGATTCCCCTCCAGCACCCATGTACAACATTTCTAGGACCCATGAGGGGACTGGGACCTTCCTGGTGAGTTAACCCACCTAAACAATGAGCCACATGTATATAGATAATCCACAGCAGGAGGCAGAAGCCAGAATTGGAAATGGAAATTCCCACTCGGGGATTCATTACAGAGCCGCCCCAGGCTGCAACACAAACCCGCCAGTGCTCCTCGGAGCTTTTTGTCACGAGTCAATAGGAGTACAGAGAGACACACAAAGAGACTTACAAGGGAATACACGCAATTACGGGACAGTGCCACAAAAGGCAACACTGTCAACCCCCACAAAATTCTGATAAACTTGAAATCATAATCACAAAACATTCCTGGCTTGAATTTGCTCATTCTTGAGGTTTTGGTTTGTTGCTTGGGTTGTTTTGTGGGGTTTTTTTTTAATATCACATAATTCCCCATCCCACCCTTGCTTTGGAAAGCAAATAGTAGTCACAGTATATAAGAGTAATCAGAGAAAGGCTTGTTTCTGATCCTCTGAACACCTGAAGTAGCAGCCCAGACCATCTGTTGAACAAGTGACAAGTACATTGTAGAGTCAGGAGGCCACAGAGCACTCTACCATCAGGGTTACCATGGGTGTCACTAGACGTGCTCAGTATGAATACAGAAGGTTGAACTGTGATTCAGAGCTGTCTAAAAGATGCTGGATATACCTGTAAAAGGGCATGGAGATGGGGAGGGGGGGGAGGTTATCTTTTTAGACTGTAGCAGGATGATACCACAAGCAGCACAGTGCCATGGTTTAAATCTGGGAGAAGGATGGCTCCCGTTCAAAGAAAAATGCATCTATAGATGAAATCCAAGCACCCCATTTCCTCCTAAACCCGTAAACCAAACATGAGAAATAAACTTCTGCTACAATACATCCCAGGCTACAACAGAAGCTTTAAGTCCTTCACACATCACCTATAACATCCTGAGTTGAGAGTCAGTGGGGAGGATTACAGGGTTTTAGAGGATTAGAAGCACCACATCACTAAACCTCCTGTCCCCAACCGGTCCACGGAGATAGGGTGAAGATTTATCGTGCCACAGCAGGGGCCAACACTACCTCCACATGGGCTCTGCCTGGTTAACCTTTAGCACTTTCCTAGGGAAAAGGAAGAGCATCACCAGTGAGAAGACAGAAAAAAGCCATTCACCTCCTCCCTTTTCCCACTTGTGAAGCAAAGACACCCACAGCGTAGCAGCACCCTCCATATCAGGTGGAGCCTGGCCTGGCTGCGGAGACAGTTGTGGGAGGACCAGAGAAGAGTACACAGAGGGTCACAGGACCAGCCTGATGGCTACCACCACAGCACATGTGCATGACTACTAGCCAGTGCCTACATCCACCCACAGAAACAAGACATTTGAAAGCGCTTTTGTTTTTCTTCTTCACAGGAGACCAACCTGAGCCATTCCTCAGCAGTACCATGGCAGGTAAATAACTGAGACGGATCTGAAGAGTTCTGTGCAGAAAAGGCATTTTAGCTTCCAACTATCTCAAGTGATCCTCTGATGTTTAATTAGGAATAATTAAAGAACAAACTAAAAGCCTGAATCCTTTCGTGAATATTTCATAGGTATGTGCTTGTTATTTCAAATGGGAGCTTGGTTCCAGGGTGGCAGACTCCCTTTGCACAAGAGCCGAGGAAAAGCAAACTAGTCTGTTAAAGAAATAGAGCAAAAAGGTGTCAGATTTCTTCCAAGACAGAGCTATTTTTGACAACAAACTGGTTAGTAAGCTTAAATAAGATGACTAATGACAGACAGCGATCCTCCACAATCAGCCTCAAGACACAGGTGTTATTAAAAATCGACATGTAGCTTTACTGAAGTCTTTAAACACTGTACTGCCTCCCAGACATGGGAAAAAAACTAAAACAGCCTGAGTAGCTTGGTTTTGGCAGTGAAAGAGAGAGTTAATTAAGGAATTGGGTTATTCCCAAACTGTGCTGTTTAAGAAGCCCCATTATACCTGCTGCACAATAGGTGGGATCCATTTTCTTTCAGCAACGCTTATATCAGATGTTAATTCAAGACTGTATCGCATTTAACAAATACTCCCCTAAGACAAACTACTTTCTGCCAAAAGAGAGGTAAGTCATGTCGCTGGGAGTACTGCAAGGGGAAGCTCACGAACTAGGGTGTGTGGATGAAAAGCAGGTGACATGGCAACGCACGTTCAAGCAAGTTTAAAGGTGGAAGACAGAATATCGTTTAGAGTCATCAGAGATACAGGAGGAGCAATGGTAAAGGATGAGGCGCTCCTCAAAGCGAGGGAGCACAGCCTTTGCCATCCTACTACACCTCCTGACTTCTCTCTTGGTTTTGGCGCAATCTGTGTTTCACCCCTCCAGAGGTGCGTGTCCCAACCTGAAGAATGCCCCCTCTGTGCTGCCGGCTGCGGCTCCCACGCTTGGTAGAGCGGGTGGTAGTCACCACCTCTTGAGCATCCCCTGGGCACGCTCATCCTCCCGTGGGGGGCACGGGGGGAGGACGGGACAGAGTCCCACCGCTTTCACGCAGCTGTAAGGGCAACAAGCCACACGCGACTGGCAAATCGGCAGACACGTCGCCTCTCCAGCAGATGTGGAAACAGCCTTTGGAGGCCTTCCTGTGTGAGGGTGCAGCTGGTACGGGGGCTGCCCTCGCCTCCTGCCCCCACCACGCCAGCTGCACAGCCCAGCTGGGCACTCCTCCGGCCAGGGGTAACCGGTACGTGCTGGCACGGGAGGGAGGGAGGGCGGGCATGGCAGAGAGGGCCAAAACGCAGCACGGAGGAAGCAGAGAAACAAACAACAGCACCCTCACCACAACACTTCACCTCTTCTTAGAAAGCCCGTGCCCCAGGAAGCCACAGGGACTCACCTTCCCCCTCGGCAGCCGCAAAAGCCTGCTGGGTGCACCGAAAGGCACTGGGACAAGAGGCAGGAGCATCAGTGTCAGCAGGAGGACTGAGAAACGGAGACTGTACCAGCCAACCCCCAACGGGAGCTTTCCCCTCGTTTTAGCACCAGAGGTCTGCAGACCTTCTGAAGGTGCTCAGGAAGGTCCTGAAGGTTAGACTTGATGGTACATTTGGAAATTTAGAGGGTGTGTTGCACAAGGGACAACAAGTTCCCAACAGCTAACCATGGGAAGGAAGGAGGCTCTGTAGCCACATGGAGAGGAACTGAAGCTGTGGAAAGAGGATGGGGGTAGCACCCCTGTCTTCCTTGCCTCACTGGTCCATTTAGATTTGAAGCTCTTTTGTGCAGGGATTTTCTCTCCCTGCTGGAGGTTTTCAAACAACCTACAAGGATGGAACCTAGAAGCCATTTGTGGCTCTACAGAAATTTCCATAGGCATAAATAATATGAAACAAGAAAGAGGAATTTTAGTCATGGGATGACAATGTAGAGGAGGTATTTAAATCAGCCTCTACCTCTAAGCACTTAACACTCACCAGTGGTGCTTTCGCGCTACTGCTGTGCACTTCTTTTTGGCTTAGCAATGCGTTACATCAGCATGACACACAAATCCTCTAGGCAATTTTTGGTCACTTCTTCATGCCCAGCCCATCTTTCTTTGCATCAACAAAACCAGCATTTCACACAAGATAATCAGCAGGCCTGCTGATTGGAGCACTTCCTAACTAGACACAGGAGCCTCACACCTTCACGACAACCCTTTTCCCCCTGCATTCCCAAGGGCAGGGTGCTACCGCTCTCCCTATTTAATGGAGAAACACTTTTTGTCTTTGGTATTTGTGTCACTATAGCTAAACTCCCAAATTCTAATCATAAATAGTGGCAGAATTGAGTCCACAAGCATCAGTTAACACATATTAATTTAAACCACACAAACCACAGCGTGATGCGCTGACCACCCTGGACATAATGAGATCCAGGGCAGTTAGCAGACCCCTCTCATAGCAAGCTAACAGACCTGCCCCTCTGAAGTTAAAATGCTGGATTTCAGCTAGACCTCTAGCTCTTGCAGATGTTCCTTCACCATCTCCCAGCCCAGCTGCTGTTCTTGCAGTTTTTAAATACTCTGAAGGAATTACCATATCATTCTGAAGGATATTCAGCTGCACAAAGTGAGCAAAGACAAACAAAACTAAGTAATGTGCCTCAATTCCATTTCAAAACTAACAACCATACATTGCTTGGACAAGGAAAACCATTTGCAGAACAAATGACAGTCTACAGTTCACCACATTATTGTTACGGTTACTTTTCATGCTTAACCCTTCCCGTTTCATTTGCTCTCCTCTCCCATGTCCTCAGATAGTGCAGTCTGATCTCAGCCTGGAGACTTTCTGGATTCAGCAGAAACACGTGAAAAAATCGGAGCCTATTTCGCTGATCTAAACATACGACGGGGACTTTAAAACTGTCCTGAACTGCAAGGGGCCCAGTTGTTAATAGCCTTAGGAAAGCAAGCTATAAGGCATACTGTATTACTCTAGATTCTGAGCTACCGCTGTTTAATAAGAGCTTTAAAGTTCATCCCACAAATTTTTCAAAATTTTTTGCAGAGAAGTAGTCAAGAAATGCTACAGTGTATCTCATCAAGGGCACGCATGTAGGAACTGAAGAAAATTGAACACTGGAACTCCCAACCTACCACCTCTCCTCTCAATTGCTTCAATTCTAAAAGGACGGGTTTAAAGGCAGAGTATTTATGAAGCAGGAAATATACAGGGCTATACAGTTTAATAGATATAACTGGGGGGAAAAAAAAACAAACCAAAACAAACACATGTTCCCACACACAGACACTTCAGGCAAGATTTCAGACCTGAAGAAGAGTTTACGCATCCCAAAGTTAGGTAGTTTTGGAGGAGCAGAGCTTACCACAAAAATGTTATGAAACAGAGCAGTATAGTTTAACAACAACAATAAAAGAGGAACATCACAATATTATCTAATTTATTCTTGGACCTTTTTGTTACATGTTCTCACCCATCTGCCCTTCATACTTGTTCCAGGGAAACACACAGCAATAATTTGTGTATATTTTGCTCTACTCCAAAATCTTTCCTCAATATAAAAATATTTTTTTCCTTGAGGTGTTCTTATTAGTTCCTAAAGGAAACATTAACATCAGCAGATTTGATCACAAAGTCTCCCCAATGGTTAGACAATGTTTACACTTATAACAAAAAAAAAACCAACAAAAACCCAAACCCACAACAGACTAAGCCCTCTGGGATGAGTAAGCAGACAAGAACATGTAGACCAGCGCAAGTAGTGTGCCATATGTTTCGTCCTTAAAACAGCTGTGCAACACTCAGTCGAAAAGCGGAACTTTCTTTATGCTTCTCCAGTAAGCAACAGGTAAAACGTCCTTATTTTTTCTACGCAGCTGCCCTTTAGCAATAGTCTTTTGAAGGGCAGCAAACCACGGGCAAACTAAGGCTATCATCCCCCTCGCATCTCCGAAACAGTTTAGTCCTGATAAGAAGCTTTTAATGGGCTCTTCCTAGAAGCACACATATTTTCTGATGCGCATTTACCTAAGAAAAGTGAAGCAATGAAGCACACAAACGCCTGTTTATGTAAGCTCTTTCATGTGCAAACGTGTATGAATACCAAAGGCTGAGACTTGGAATCTCTTTCGAAGGTACTTAGAGTGAAAATGTCACGACTACAGGTTCTGGGTGCTGGAATTTAAATCTTCCCACCGTGAGAAATCGGTCTTGGTCATGATGATATGCAGTCGGGTCAACATCGGGCTTCTGAAGGCAGATGCCTGGTATGGAGTGTTTTGCATCTATAAATGCTGACAATTCAGTTATGTAAGTCTCAGATGTAGCTAAAGCTAGACGATACTGAGTTGCAGATACAGCACACAGCATGTAAAGCTTGTCCACTTTCAGTTTTATATTTGTAAACAAACCATAAATACATATTTTCTTCTTCTCTGTGCTACTTAGTTTTCCTGTAGACTCCACAGAAAAGATGCACTTCATGGACGGAGTGAATTGTTTACCCTTCTCAGGGATGACAACACACAAACAAACTCTCATCTGGAGACCGAATTATCTGTGCAAATGTACAATTAAGACAATATGGCCTGTTCGAGCATACTTACAGGTGCAAACCCATCCCATTTGGAACACTTCCAAGCATGGCACAAAATGCAGAGAAAACAAAAAGTCATCACATTTTCCTATCCATAAAGATAAGTTTTTAAAACTGGCTTCTGAATCCATTGGCTAGAACAGAGGACTACAGCTCCTTCAACATGTTTCCCTGCATGGTCCGCTTATTTACAGGAAACTCATAAAATCCTCATTGTGATAGCAAATGATCAACCCTGCAACTGCTCCTGCAATTGCTGAGGTGCCTTCTGGGCTGTTTATGAAGGAGAGTCAGAGGAATTACTCAAATGCATGAGGGTTCAAGAAATGTTAGACCCAAGATCATCATGCATTTCCCCTCCACTGTGCCAGCGGTAACATACGTGTGGCCTTCCCCTGTAACCTTGTACTTCCTTTCCTCACAAAACTTGCTAGCAAAGAAATCCCAAGTGCCTGAATTTTGAGTACCTGTGATGGAAGAAAAGCCTCCAGGTCATATTCCCACAATCCAGAGCTAGACTATTTGAAACAGATCCAGATGCCACTCCTAATGGCCCTTTTTGATGAGCAGAAATCACTGACTAATGATGCCCAGGAGGTATTTTTCTACCTTCTGCAGAGCTGCCATCATTTTCAAGATTCCCCATTCTCCACTACTGATGTACATTTCTATCATCATGGCATATTGTTGCACCTTATATTCAATGTCATTTCCCCTCCTTTTTTAATTTTTAATATCCTCTTTTTCCAATAAATGTTAAATCACCCTGATTATTAATGATAACAACTAACTTTGCCAACAGGTCGATAGCAGCTGCTCCTGAACATCTGGCTTAACCTGTTGCCAGGAGAAAATTATCACTTACAATGCTCAACTGCCTGAAATGCTGGCAAGAGTCACAAATTCTGGTATGCTCCTCTTTTATCCTTATAATGGACAGCAATTATCACAGATAAACTAGAGACTGGAAAAGTCCCTCCCTTCAAGACCTAAGTGGTAAGAGCTGCCTTCTCAAGATACGATTTTATATGCATTTTGGGCACAGTAGTCATAAAAAAAAACAACAAAACAAACTTTAGTCTTCGAATGTCAGTCTTTCTCCTGGTTCACTCTATTGGCAACGACAAGAGGTATATTATAGCACCGGGCTATTCAGAACGACCACTGAACTGACCTGAGGAAGGGCCTGCCTCTGATCTTGGTGGTATGTACAAAGGCCTGACAACACACATGCAGTCATAATGAAAGAAGACAAAGGATCTTTGGACTAGCTAATTTATTGCTAATTTTTCCTATTTGGTTTCATGCTCTCATCCCTTGCATACCAGATAAAACCCAGACTAGAAGTCCCCGATATCTTTAATTTTGCATGATCCATACAGGGTTGACATTGATAGCCTCATGGGTTTTACAAGCACGCTAGGACTGATATTCCTCCTGAAGTCAGAATCAGGGTTTCTTCTGTCTGGAGTATGAGAGTGTGAACTGTTCCCAGTGTAACGTTTGATATGGTTTAGATCATCTCCTCAGCTGAAAGTAAGTTTATAACAGAGAAAGAAGGCAAGAAGGGAAAGGGGTAAGTGAACTTCTAATATTGCTAAGAAACTGCTGGACAGGCAATAACCTTGTGTTATAGAGTTTAACATTTATTGGCAAATAAGCAAGCTGGAAATTATTCCCCTCTTTCACATGGCTTCCTGCTCAGTAAGCAGGTTTCCATCCAAGTTCTTCACATCTTTTCTGAACATGAGCTCTTCTTTGTCAAAAGTGATCCTATCACCCAGGCTAAAACGTCAATCACAGTTCATGGCCAAAGGCATGCCCATCTTTTATTGAATTCACAGGTACCTTGTCTCTGTAAAACTGTCTTTGTTCTTATTCATTAGGTCATCTACATAACCTTGTTATTAGGGGACAAAAGGATGTAAAAGCCTTTCCAGAGCTATTCCTTTACCTCCTTCCCACCCCCCCACATCAACTCTCTCCTATGTATCCTGTGAAAAATAAGCTCTAATGCAGAATTGAGACCTACTATCCCAATTTTAAGACTGTATTCTTTCTTATCAAGTATGAACATTAACTTCCTCTTTTAAATTCAGGGGTTTTTACAAGGTTTAAGTATTCACCTCCTGCATTTTTGATTCTGCTCAAGATTTTTCAGGCTTGAATTCACGGACTGTAACCACTGTTTGCTAGGAATGGGGAGAGATCATGCCTGAGAGTGATCTCGTTCACTCCTATGCCCACTGGGGATTCTCATATCTTACAAGGTATTTAGACACTATAAACCACTTGAATTAGTCTAGCTATTCTTTTGTTTATGGATCCTAGAATGTCTTCGTATGCAATGCCTTTTTGTAAGTATAAAATTCACCAAACCATTGTGGAGACTTCCTTAGTAATCGTATCTGCTTTGCCATAGGCATGGAAAAAAATCGAGCAAAGAATTATTCAGTTCTGGTCAGAGAAGCATTCAAGCCATTTAATTTAGAGCTAAAATATAAGTTTAAAGATAAAATGTGGTAATACAGACTTCTGCTTGCAAGACTGAAATTTATCCCTTACGCTAGCATGAAGCTCCAAGGCAGCTCAGAGACCAAATTACACAGGCTATTTTTGCCTTAGTTTCTCTGAGAGTAAAGTGAAAATAAGCAGTGGTCATTATTGAATATGACAAGGTATTTAGAGACTAAAATGCTCTATATAATATTCCTCATTATAAAATGTACGAATATTCTTCTTTCTGCGATATTCACAGTAAGTGTTTAAAGGCCATGAATTTGAAGAGCACGCTGCTAAACTCTGTTCCCAAATGCAGCTGTCAGGGTGGAAGAAGAAAAATATTTCTCAAGCTGTTTTTATTGTGCATATCTACAGGACACAGGTGAAAACCTATGTGATCTGCTATAGCTTTAAACACAAAATTAGTGTGGATGGGAGAACCACACCCAGATTCCAGTTTATAAGCAACTCCTGTAACCTGTTTCCAAGTCAGGTATTTCAGAGTACTCTGTCTCTTTACCTATTTAGTGTTTTTCTAATAATTTCCAAACATATAGCCCATCTCATGGAGGTTTGGTATTTTAGACAAGAAACGAAAACAATTTTTTTTCCAGAAGATAAATATTTTACTGGGCAACGCCAACAAAATAGCAGCTCAACAGGACCAAGGACATCAGATACTGATCTTGTATATCTATGGCTTTCAATTCTGCCTCCAGTTGCGGAATAGCATGGATTCAGTAGAGCACAAAGGTATTTTCTTGTGTCAACAGAACCATAGCAATGTTCAAATACTTTTTGTACTTTGGCTTTAGTATCTTATGATACATCTGTTGCTTTTAGTAGTCATGTCTCCATCCTGATTCACATTCAGTGAACCAGGTGAACTTAATTCATGCCTATGCAGATGGCCACATTCAGGCTCGCTGGGTTTCTCATACACCTACAAGATCACCTGTCCTGGGCCTCTTGGCTCACATACATACATTGCTTAACCAAGCTGTATTGTGCACTTCGTCACAAAATATCTTCCCTTCTTCCAGGAGGCCAAATACATTATGAGCCCTTATATTGACTTTTCTATATTAGCACAGTGCCTCTGTCAGCAAGAGTACCAGGCACCTCGGTTCAGGGTGATTCAGACTTCCTGCACTGTGTTCAGGCAGGCAAGAGCACGACAGAAGGTTGTGCTGGTTTTTAGCCTCCAATCTACCTCCAAGGTGCTGCAGTCATTGCAGACAGAGAGCTGCGTACAAATCTCCAAACACCTTTTGCTTGCATTGCAGAGGACAAAACCACAGCTGCATCTGCCCCTTCTCCACCCTCCGAGGGCCTCCTTTTCTCAAGAACAAAGACTAACACTACTAGTGGGATGACCCAAGCTGGGAGGAACATACAGAAGCTGTACTGTCAGAAAATGCTGTTCAGTGCTCAGTTACACGGCGAGAAGGGCAGGATTGAGTGATACAAAGGGAGGAGAGAGTGGAAAGGAGAACGTGGCAAGTGAAAAGGAGTGCTGGGGTCTGCTACATCACTGGGGTATGCTCCAATCCCACACAAAAAATACAGTCTCTCTTCTTTCAGTCAGTCGAGTCCCCAGTTTCTATTGCCCTTGCTGGCAACTTGCATGCAAACTCCAGAAGTTTGTACTAGGTACCGCATTTGCTAGAGATCTGTACTGGAGAGATGGGAATAGATGATCAAAGGCATCGACAGACTATACAAGTGCTTCCAGGAAGACATGGCAGTAATATCTGTACACAGGCTTCCTGTGAATCCTCGCAATATGGACATGTATTTAGAAACTAAAGGCTCTGGTTCAGTCCTCTGTGGCTGACATACCCACACTCTTCAATTTCTGTATTTTATATCAGCAGGTCTTTCAGTAAAGCTGCCCCGAGATAGGTGCAGTGCAATTGCCACAGATCAGTGTTTTCATACCAGGCCAACCTCAAAGCCTCCTCTCAAGCTGTTGACAAGAATTTTGTATCTCTAGGATGTAAGTAAGGGCTTTGCTACCCATACATCCAAAAGAGTTCCAGAAGAGGCGCCCAACATTCAAACTCCATCCCATACATATTTCTGTAGTGGACAAAGCTGTATGCCTCGTTGGGCAAAGTTTAATAGTACACCAATCCGCCTCCTCCTCATGCTAGTACTGACCTGGAAGGGTCCCCCACCTTGCTCCACATTTGAGTCAGTGTGTGAGCAGTGGGGACAACCATGACATTTAGAATGAAGCACGAGGCTCACGTAGCAGAATACTATTGATATAAGTTTTGAGAAGGGTATCCCTTTCCTCACTTACACGAGGAATAGCATGAGGCTATGCAATATGAGCAACAGTAATGTCTACCTCCTCTCCAAATTCTCTCCTGAAAGAAGCTGTTTTAAAGCTGATATAAGAACAAAAGACAATGTTGAAATGCAGACAAATGAAGTCTTTTGGCTCCCTTCAAGATTTGTCTCAAACTACAGAAGGTGGCTTCCTCCTCTCTGAGGATGTCACTGCATCTGTTGTGGCTTTATTCAATACTGTGCTGAGCAGCAGAGAATGGTGCAGCCTTTTGCAATGCAAATACTTTTCTTCCACCTGTCATTTGCCTGGATTGGCCCTATTTCCAGCTCATGATATAATATTGTGATAACTCTGTTTCCACCCTTACTTTCCACTAACAAAAAAGTCATCTGCCATCATTGATGTAAGTATGGCACAAAATACCATTTCTTTTTGCCTTTACTAAAACGTAGAGCCCATACCTTCCACAATACTTTCTCCAATCAAATATGGTAATGGACTTGTGACATGAGAGACTACAGCAGAACAAGCTGTCATAGTATTAAGTCACTCTTCTACCCCCTTCTCTACAGTTTCTCCTACAGCTATACAATTAAAAAGAAATGTAATTAGGAGTGGGCAGATCTGGCTGGGGGTTTTGCAACTTCAAGCAAAGAGGGCAAGTAGGGTATGGAGACTCCAGAGAAGCAAACATATTACTCTAGTCTCTAGGGAATATTCAGAAGATAGACACATTTTCCACCTTGGGTAAACAGCACAAGTATCAAATTGGAAAAGTGCTTAAATATACTGAAATCTTACAAATAATCAAGTAAACAGACCAAGTTTATATAAATCAGACTGTTTAAACAACACAAGGAAGGAATAGTTAAGAGAACAAAAATGATTGCTTACTAAAACAGTAATAGAAAACTTTATACTTGGGACAGCAGTTGTATAATAAAGGTTCATCCTACACACAGATGAGTTCCTGAGATGTCAGCGGGTGACAAGTCAGGTACGAAGAATCACAGACTACTTGACTATGAGGCAGGAGTTTCTCATATCATCCTTATCTTTTAAGATAGCTTGCCAGCCAAGGATGATGTGCTCTAACGCCAGAGAGTCTAAGCAACGTGCCAAAGGCTAAGAAGAAATTTGTGGCAGAGAAAACGGAACTCAATCCCTTAATTGCTGCACCATCACTCCTTACCAACATCAAAGTTAAGCACTTGCCATTTCAAAATCCTTATGTGACAGTTTAAAGAAGAAAAACAGTTAGTGTATAATCAGAGGTTAGGCATCTACTGCAGCGTTAGTGCTCTTAGGTTTTTATAGCAGGGGAAATGGCTCGTAATGTAAGATTCCAAGAGCTTTGTTGCATGTCTCTGGAACATTACTGAGCTGCTGTTCACATACTCCCATCTTGCATGTAAGAAGCATCAGGGAAAAGCATGAAAATCTGCAGATTTTGCACTGAAGTCTAGCTTTCATATTTTCTAACTAATTTTACCTCACCATCAACTTATCACCATAATACAGAAAGGAGTAGGACAGTTACAATCCTAAGGGGAAAACCCAGGGACTTCTATCTGCTATACAGTTTCAAAGTCGTGGACAGTAGTACAAGCTGATTAATTAATCAAGATATTTGAACTGCAGATGGAGGTTTAAGCACCAAGATCTGAGGGCACACTGCAGGCCACTTTAGTCATTAGCAGACAGAGGCCAGAGAGGGACGAAGTCACCTCACCATGTCAGAAGGCATCTTGGAAACTAAAAATCTTGCTTTTCATGTCGCCTTACCCTGCTGGGGACGAGGGAAGGTGAGCACAGTAAGAAGCATTTTAACCAGATGATTGACTTATCTTTTTCCATTTGCAGGACAGAATCACTTCTGTCTTGTTTGCTGCTGAAAGACTGGCCTTGATACACAGACACAGTGGACCTAACCTCTGAGAGGTGCTGCCTTTGCTTTAGACAGGCAGATGCGCTTCCTGCCTGGAAAGGATAGATGCTAGAGAAAGCTGTGTGGGATTTTTCCCTAAACATCTTTTGGAAGTCGACTTCAAACAGAAATGCTCAGTCCCAGATGAGGTTACATGCCCCATAAACATGTTTTGGTGGTCAAAAATTACATACAGTGGCAAGATGGCACCAACCAACTTTCAGATAATTTACATCATGTTGAAGTCATGACTGAGGGGAGAAGGGGGCAGGGAAGTAAGAGTAAAATGGTAGCTTGCACATTGAATCTTCAACCAGCGAGCACATCAATATCAAGGGTGTGAAATGCTGTGGATCACAGTTAAGGATGAATCACCAGGGTTCCCCTGCCTACAGAAATCCGCGATGCAGAAAGCCAACAGACTTTTACTCAGCTGCTAGACAGCCTTGAGATGGGCTACAAACACACATGCTCGGACTATAGACCTGATAGAACAGGTAGTACAGAAGAGGGGCCCTCCTTATTAAAGTTGAAATCTACTCCAAAGATTATTTTTTTGTGTGTGCTCTCCTTACAATGAGGAAGAAGAGTCCTACCCCTAAAAAACCAAACCCAAATGGTACCTTACATAAGTCCTCTAGAGTCAAAGGCAATCTAAGCAGTGGGACAATAACTTCAGATTTTTCACAATGCCTTTTCAGGAGCTTTATTTTAGCAGTATGTAGAAAGTACTTGGAAGCTGTGACCTGAAACCTGAAAGAGCTCAGAAGTTCATAATGAACGCTGACATCTGCTTAACCTCACACCTCTATTTCTGTTCCTACTACAGCTATGACTGTCACTGATTTTAATCAGTGTCATAACCTTTCATACTAACTCTAGAACACAGAAAACTTAAATTTCCAGCTGTAAGCACAGGGAGTAGCAGGAAAAACTGAGGTGAAAAAAAAAAAGAGATGTAGCAAAAAATTTGACTTTCTGTATTTAATTATCAGCATGACCTCTCTTTAACCCAAACACTATGGTTAATAGGTTTCCTGTAGCCATCATGTGATCAGACAGCTCTTGCACCTGTTAGCATATTTAGGCATATATTTTTGTGTTAACGGCCAGTGTCCCTTTCTAAATAAGCCACGACTACATTTTAAATTGCTTAAGTCAACTTCCTCAAGCAACCACAAAGTGAGAGGTTCTCGTGGGAAAAAAAGAAAAGAAAAAAGTGCTAGGCATCAGTTTTCAGTTCAGAAAACCTCAATTAAACCTACAAATTATTGTATCAGAAGAGAGGAAAAGAAATTAGAAACTACCTGATCAAAACACAGAATAATAAATATAGAGTGGAATAATAGGGTCACAGGTGGGAAAATATCTTTATCTATGTTTTATCTTCACTTTGAAGTGCTGTTACTTTACCCAGATTATCATAGATAACAAGTTCTCCAAGGGTAAACATTGTAGTATTAGTCTACAACTGCTCAGAACAATATAACTAATTCCCATTCGGGGAAAGGGCAGAAGGCTTCTGGCAAAGGGCACCTCACAGAGTAGCTCTGACTGCTCTCTTATGTGTTCACATCTGGAAAATAATCTCAGTAAAAAAATTAAGGGGATTTCTGATTTTTTTTTTTTTTTTTTTTTTTTTAAGAAACAGCAGAGCTGTTTATCCTATTCCTCCTTTCCCTTGTGCCTCAAAGCACTATCATTAACACAGTTTTCTCCTTCCAGATTATGTTTTGGGGCCAAATTTTGTGATCCTAATTTACTCTACTCTCCAGGTAACCCATTTTGACCCTATCGTCATCTCCACTCATCCCTTTTTCAGAGCTCCTTGAAGAGGCAGACTCTGCCCGCACAGCGCACCCGGCTCCTTTCCTACTGAAGATGTAGGGGATGATGGTGTCTAGGGTGGGTTTCACTTAAAGACTCCTTCTGTTATCAGTCATGTAAATGTCTATTGACTGCAGTTAGGCTTTGTACGTACTGATGCGCACACGTGTGCAAACTGCTATCACACAAAGTCGTCCCCGGTTACCAGACAGTCACTGTGACAGTGAGAAAGCACATTTGTTTGAGACCATTGGTACAGTGATATGGAAACAGCTTTATTTAAGTATCTTCTACCAGCATCGTTTATCATTTCATACATGGGAATGAATAGCAAAGATAGTCTAATATAAAATACCACAACACTGGCAGTACCAGTTCAACTGTATTTGTGGGTTGCATAAAACACAGTTCTCTGGAATAGTTAAGGCTGTGCAATTTTTTTTTTAGCACGGACAAGACCCAAGATACTATCTGATTCTGGCTTGCAGTCAACTAATCCCTTTGTATTTCCACACTGAACTCTCACACGAGCCGTGACCAGCCACAGCCCTGTGCTCAGCCTGCTCAAACTGGAGGAAGCGCTTCTTCATAAAAGGCTGCTCTGTACTAAACATGCAACCACCACCCAGCATCACACGGAAGAGAAAGACTCATGACTTGTGCCTTTCCTCCAGCGTGCTTCTTTATTTGCGAAAGAAGCCATTTCTGCAGAAGTTGATGGTGGAGAGCAGACTTTTTTTTCAGGTCTGACATTTGCCCAGGCTGACAAGAAGGCTGGTAGCTTGTAGAAGAATTTGTTAACTAGATCATACAAGAGTGGAAGAGGGAACCTGCCAGCTTTCACCTAGCTACAGACAACAGCCTGACAAATAACTAGCAGAATATGCAACCTAATCTGCCACAAGGACAAAACCAGGAGTTTGTTACCCACATCATCATCATCATCAGATAAAGCCCTTCAACTTTTGTGCAGAAATTGTGTTAACCTTCATAAATGGCTTCTGTCTCATCTTCCCATGAAGCCATTCACTTCCATATATCATTATTGCCTCTATAACAACCTAGTGACAACCAAGATGTGGTTATGTTGCCTTGGGGTTTATTGCTTGATTTCTGTTTTTGAAGTTGCCGTATCTGCTCTGTGTACTAATTAGGGTTTTGTACTTACGGTTTGAAGAATGATGTTTAAAAAAATAGCAAGCAAGAGATGAATCGCTAACATGGAAAAGTAGCTGTGTTGTTTTGCCTTAGGTTTCGCTATATGGTTTTGACAAGCATGATGCATGCGTTTCTCAGGCAGTAAGCATATTGGGTGGACACGCATTAGCCAGCTACAGATTTGGGTTTTCCTGCTTACTCACATTTTCCTAGCCATTTATGAAGTTAAAACCTCAGGAGTGTTAGGTTATCTGATAAAAGATTCATCTGCACACGCCCAGATGAGCACAAAGAGATAGTGACAGGAGGGGAAGCCAAAAGAATACCCTGCCCTGGCTATTCCCAAGCCCATCACAGGACCCATCAGCCCACCACAGCCTGATCTCCACAAGCCCAAAGAAGCATCAGAGGTGCAAGGGCAGGCAGGAATCCAAATTAAGGACTCAGAAGAAGAAGGGACACCCTGCTTGGGCCGCTCCCAGTGCTGTCCAAGCAGGGCCTCAGCCCCAGTGTCCCGGCATGAAACCCATCAAGACGGGTCAATACGAGAGCACCTTTTGGATGGAGAGGGGTTGCCACCCAGAGGTATGGGAGACATTATGGAATGTGGGGCAAAAGCATTTTGGGATTGCACAAGACTTACTACAGGTTGTTTAGGGAATGCACCAGAGGTGGGAAAAGGGATGGATTTAGGTGATTCGGGGATCAACAAGCATGGGGAAAACAGAGAAGTAAGGGGATATAAAACATTGGTCACATGTAAGCCATTGGTTGGTTGGTATACTTGCCTGGCTGCACCCTGCCCTATCTTCTTACTAAATTCATTACTAACTCTTGGTCTGGGTGAGGGACTCTCTACTTATTATGTGTGTGTGTGTGTGCGTATGGGGGTCTGAGTACAGCTACTGCAGTCAGAACACGGGTGTGAGGACTGGTGTGTCCATGGAGTGAGTACAGGTGTGCAAGTGAGTGTGCAAGTGCTTGCCCATAAGGAGGTGAACTGGCCTGGAAGCCAGGGGTGTCTTTAGGGGAAAGAACATGGAGGAGTTGGCTACCAGAGACCAGGGCCAAAAAAAACCCACCTTATTTTCCCCCACCCCTCACTAGAGAACCTCTGTCCGGCTCAGCCAGAAAGTGGAGTGGGATGCTGCTTTTGCTACTGTCTGGGAATACATCGTTAGCCTCACAGCTGGTTGGACCTGGGGATGCAGCAGCCTCACCTATCTCAGGCCACTGGTCATGTATTTTCCCCCTAACAAGGTATTCTTTTCTGAATTATTCTTATTTGCACATAAAATGTTGTCACTACTCCATACCACAAGTATGTTTCATGATGTACTCCAATAATCAAGAGAGACCTATATGCAACAAATCATTGTTTCAGCACCCTATCCTCTCAAGTCCATTCTGGCCTTTAAAAAAGAAAAAGTAGTGGCTACTATATTAATAATTCTCTGGAACTTAGATCAAGGCAATTTAACTGGGGAAACAGTAACTTAAGAGTCATGACAGAAAGAAACATCTATTTTTCACAGGAAAGAGCAGATGTGTTTATTGTTCACAGGCAAATCCCTCACTGGGATCATGGTGGACCTCCCCATCTCTTCATTTATCCACCAGCAGATGTTAAGGGCCATAGCCCTTCGGAGATGAGAAGTAGACATCCGACACTGAACACCGAAGTCAGAGAAAACTCTGCCTGAAGAGTGTGCAGGCTATATAAACAGGAAAGGAAACACAGGCCCAGAGAGGCAGAGTGCCTTTCCCCAGGTCATATGCCAGGTCCTTGACAAAGCCAGAAATAGAGCTGTGGCTTCCTGAGCCCCCTCCATCCCACAGCACACCTGGTCTCCCACGTGGTTAGGCTGCAGACATCGGTCTCGTGTAGAGACACCCCTTCAGACATCAGTGCGTCTGGAGAACAGCGCAGCAGCAGCCACCTCACAGGAGCAGCACCTTTACTCTTTTCAGGAACTGAAGTTTCAATGGAAAGAATTGGGCCAGGAGATATTACACAGCAGTGGCGATATTTTAATATTGTTCACTCCAAAACAGCTGTCCTTTTCTGGATCACATTTAAGGGATTTGTTTTGCACTATAAATTCATAGTTTCTCCTCCCATGTAAGAGGCTATTTTTATCACTGGACAACATCACCACAGAGTCTAGTTGTACAGCTGCTAAGAAAAATTCATATTTTAAACACTAATAAAACAAAAAACATAGCACAAGAAGAAATCACTCTACTAGACAAACATTAAACCAAAAATACAGCACTATTATATCCCCTTGCCTCCAAACAGTAGAGGCATTTCACCCTGGAAGTGATTCTTAGTTAAGCAACTGATTCAAAGTACAGAAATATTAATTCTTTACTATTCAGTGTGATGACAACTGCAGTGTCTGAAGTTAATGCTGAGGTCCCCAGCCTGCTGACCCATAAGCAAAATTCGTCCGCTGAAAATCAGATCTGAATTTGATTTTCTGGGCCTTTTTCTACCAGCTGCAAGGCAGCGCTTGGGTTTGTTAAGTAACTCACAAAATCAGAGTTGCAGGTGGTGGTGTCTCATTCAAGAGCAGCATCTGCGTCATTCCCACCCCAGCAGCATACGTACTCAGTGCTCTACTTCATACCCCCAGGCCTGTTTGGCTGTGTTAATACAATAATAAGTGGGTGGTTTGGTTTCAGTTTTCTTATTTTTACTACAGCAGAAGGTTTTGGAGGAGGGTTTGAATTGTAACCTGAGGAAATTAGATATACAGCTTGTTCTTAAGCCTCTGGGATCCTTCCTCTTCCAGAAGGAGCAGACCTCAGTTAAACAAAATGCCCTCTCTCTCCCAGGTTTGAGCTAATGACACGTTATTCAGCGGTCCCACATTGTTACCTCTCTTTGCAGTAACAACAATCATTCAAGTACCAACAAGCGTAACATTTGTGAGTGCACACTGCTGCGGTACACACAGACATACACCACCTCATCAGTGTCACTAGGAGTGTGTCCCGTCACACACAATCCTGTGCCACTCTGCTTCTACCCCTGCCTCCACCCCTGCTCATTCCCACTCACAGCTGAAGGGAATCCACCTCTAAAGCCCTCATGCCGGGGAGAAAGAAAGCCTGGGAGCAGACTGGGCTCCTGCCTGCTTCCAACAGCATTTCAGCCCCTTCATCCTTGAGGTTTAATTGTCAAAGTTGAAGCTTTCACAAGGCACGCAGCAGAAGTGGTGCAGCCCAGTCTACCATCCATCTTCTGAGGAGAGGGGGGCCGAGGAAGACGACAGCGAAGCACATCTCTCTGCCCAGCCGCAGCCTTGCATCGGGCGAGAGATCGTGGCAGCAGGTGTGCTGCTGCCCGGGGAGGAGGAAAGCTCCTCTCGCCCCATCTCTGCTCCTGCCCCTCCTGCGGGAGGCAGCTCCCCACACACCACGAGGTAACGCATTAGAAAAGAGTCTCTATTTTGAGAGGCATTGCTTTTATTTGGCAAAATCTTGCCATTCTCCTCAAACACCAGGCTATGCCAGGGCTGAAGAACCAAGGGCCGAATGTTTCAATGGTGCACATACAGCCGGGAGTAAACCAAAGTGAATTAATAACGCTACACCTGGGCAGTTAGCGCACACGCTGCCTATTACCAGGAGGCTTCGAGCCAAGTGCCATTAACCTCCGAGGCAGATCGTTATTAGACCATAACACCCAACCTGTCATGTCTCATTGTTTCATTAACACAGTTCTGGAAAACCTCTAATAAAGTCAGGGAAACTGTTGCCTCAAAATTAGCAGAGATTACAAGATTTTCCACGTGGATACTGAAGAGAAGAAAAGGAAGCTTATTACAGTAATTTTAAGGGCATTAGAGATAACTGTGATAATTTTGCTTCTGATCTAAAGCTCACTGAAGGCAGTAAACAGGCTCCTAACTCTCTTCTGAAACAGTGATTTTATTATTATAAATATGATTCTCCCCCACTCGTTTATTAAATTAAATTAGAAGTTGCCCAGCCCAGAAGAAACCTGTAATGCATGTACCAAAATATTTGCATGGCTGACAAGCTCTGTCTTTGAATCTTCATGAAAGGCATATAATTGTGTTTAATGCAATTTATTTGTCATTAAAGAAATAACCTTTGATCCAAACATCTTTGCAACAGAGATCCAAAGAAACTAAAAATCCAGGTCTATTTTAGAGCAGTGTGCATTTAACATTCATTCCTTTCCTTATCTGATTAGGAAATTTATTCCCTAGTAGATTATAGAAATAACAAAGAAAAAAAGTGATTTTTTTTTTTTTTTTAAAAAAAGAGGACATTCTCATCTAACTTAAACCAAAAATCTTTGGGACAAAGATTATTGATCACTCCACCACCCTGGAAAGCTGAGATAGCACCTAAACAAGTAGGTTTCCAGTGTTTCAATGGGTCTCGAATGCCAGCTTACAAAAATAAACAGGAATTTAACTGGGAAAGAAAGAGTTTTGAAAACCTTTAATGGAAACACTTTCATGAATGATTTTAATGCCAGTGGCAGCTTCTCTGCATTTAAGCAACTCTCTGCAACGTGTGCATGGCCAACAGGGACATCGTACTTCTATCTACAAGGGAGGAACCAGGTAGCTGGGTTTTTTTGTTTGTTTGTTTTTCTTTTTTCCTTTAATCAAGACATGAGCAAAACAAATGCTCCAGAATGTGATCCGTTTAAAAATAAAAAAAAAAAGGGGGGTGGGGGGGAAGAGAAAACATAAACAAAGAAAAAACCCCTCTGCAATAGAGAAAAAAAAAAAGTGTTTTTTTTTCCTCTGCCAAATGCCTCCAGGAAACTTTCTGTGGGAGCTGGGACATTCATCTCCCAGAATCTTGCTCCTTGTGAGGAATTGCATTGTGCAAAGCCAAGAAGAGGGGGGAGGGTAAAAAAAAGGGAAGCAAATTCTATACCGATTGGGAAATAATCTGGATCACCTAATTTCCTATTACGCATGTGAAATATTTCTCCAAAAGAAGGAAAATTACTTAGAAGTTGTGATTATTTAAAAAGAAAGAGAAAGAAAACCTTTAAAGACCATACTAATTTGACTTTCAAACTGGTTCTTATCCACATGAAAAGTATTTATTATGACATTTAGAAAAAAAAAACCAAAACAACGCAACACCAGTAGTGGATGGGACCATCTTTTGGCCACATCAGTCTCTGCAGCCTTGGTTAGCTTGTCTCCTACACTGGCAAATACCAGATGCTCGGGGAAAAAAACCCCATAAGACTAGTACAAGCATGTGGTAACACCTCACCAGATTACTCTGCCGGGGTCAACACAATTCACAGGTCTCCTGTGAGACTCCTTAAATCCAGAACTCTTGAACTGATGTGAAGTTCTAGTACCTCTAGTCTCTGCTCAATGGCTTAGATGACGTTACAAACCACCCCCCCTTGCTTTAAACCCCAAACCCACTTTAATTTTTCACATCCCCTGGATCCCAAATTATAAGCAGCAGCAAAAAACTAATTCCTTTTCATCTTCTCCTTCCCTGTGGCATCAAAAGACTTTTGTCCATCCTTTCTCAGTGGCTTCTTTCCAAGAAAGGAAGTTCCAAGCCTGTCTGCTGTTGTACACAAGCTATTCAGTGCCTTTGACAATTACTGCTACTCTGATCTGAATTGTCTCTAGCTCCAATCTGCCTTCTCTGATGTGGAGCTGCCCTTAGCCCTTTTCTGTGCTGTTGGCTTTTGACTACTTATTCCATTGCGTGAAGCCTCAATGCAGACAACAGTGGAACCAAAGACTCTTCCAAAAATCAGTAGTGAGGCAAGCATCTGGATTTTGCACTCATCAATTCCCCACAGACTGGCAGACAAATGCATCCTTAAAACAAACAAACAACACACCACCACCACCACAATCCAGGTTTTCATTCCAAGTCATATAATTTTTGAGTGAAGGTAAATCAGATTTGTTAACCAATGCATATTTTCATTAAAATGAGAGACAGTCCTAGAACAGACTCACCAATATAAACACCTTAGTTGAATGAAATTTCTAATGGTACCATGCTAGTCTGAATTATTATTCATATGAAGAACCTTTCATTCCAACCAGACTGACATGGAAATTGTCATGCTGTAAAGACAAAGCTACTTTAGAAAGCCTGCACAGTAGAAACGTCTCAGTCCCAGTGAATTTGCCTCTATAGTACCCTTGTTAATTTAGCCCTACTTCAAAAAGGGCCCCAAATAGAATTGTCAGGCTCCTAAGTGCAAAAGAGCCATTCCAGAAAGTCTGTTTTTCCATTTGTTTTTAAGCAACAACCAGCACATGCCTTTGAGAGTGTCCCAAGAGGTAAATTTGGGTTTCTGTCCCCAAATGGAAGGACAGAATTAGCTGCTTCTTCAGACATTTTCCACTCCTTTCCTTAGATTCATTGAGCTCTCCCGGGAGAAGACTACAGAAGTAGATGAGGAAATCATGTGTATAAGGATGTAATGGGGGTGGGGGGTGGAAACATCAGGGTACAGACTGCGTTCCCTCTCATCCTGTGATGACCACTGGCCGGATCTTGCAGGAGGGTCCACAGGCTAGCTGCTGCCATCAGAGCCAGCAGTAGCTCAGGAATAACTGTGCCTGTGGAGTTGTAGCGTCCAGGCAGGGAAGTAAAATAGAGCTCCACCAGAACAACATCGGTAAGCAGAGAGTGCCGGCTCCACAGGGTCTGAGTTATGACACAGGGACAGCTTTGGGTCCTTTGGATCTGACCCCAAACCGAGCAAACACTGGAGAAATCAGGAAGCTTTGCTTGTAACTGGAGAGTACAGGTCCAGGCCTTCGGCAGTCTTTAGGGAACAACATTTTAGAAAGCTGTTGGAAGCCCAGCCACAGATGCAGAGATGAAGCATTCATAGCATGCATTCTAATAATTTCTGTTTATACAGCTTAGGGAAAAAAAAAAATCCTAACTAAAACTAATTCCTTTTTGTGTGGGAATCTGCTCTGGTTTAACTCAAAGGTCATTTTTAAGTCTGTGTGCATTTACAGTGCTAGACAAATATTTGTCAAATATACAGGCTGCTGGTCTCGTTTGAAAGATAAAGGTTATGGGGGAGGAGAGAGGGAAAAACACCCCAACCAATGCAGAACACAAAACTGAATGAACCTTAAGGAAAAGCATCTATCTGTCAGAGAGCAACACATTCCTGCTAGCAGAGACTGCCACCTTTTGGGGAATGGCTTCAGAGGCCGAGCAGAAAAGAGGATGATCCACCTTTCCCATAAATTTCCAGTCTTGGTTCTGTATTTGCCTATATGTCAAGAGAGTCAAACGGGTTTAATTTCTCAGCTAACTTCCAGTATAGGAAAAAGAGAATATTTACAATAAGATCGCTGAACTCTGCTAGTTTTTTTTCCTCCATTTCTTAAAAAGCAAGGTGTATTTTTACAGTCTGTTCATCTCGTCTGCTGCTACTATTTTTGAATCTGTTCGCCAATTTCAATTACAAGGGGAAGTCTCTCCGGTAATAACATTCCAACTCATTACCAGAGAATTAGCAGCTGAGAAGATGAGCTACATTCAAATTCATGCCTCATTTGGGGAGAGTGAAGAAGGAACTTGGCTATGACACTTCTTGGCTGGCAGCAGCCAGGCAACCAGCATGGATGTGGTTCTCCACTAGTCACTGCAAATAGTCTTTCTGACCCCAGGCCCCCGTGCAGACCCCAGACACAGGAGGACAGGACAAAGGAGGCTCATTATGGTGGGTAAGCCAGGAGGGAAATGGATCACAAGTGAATTGGTTCAAACATCATTGGCTCTCCTCCTCTGTTGGTGGCTTGTCTTGCCAATACACAGAGACAGAGCCTACAATGAGGGAGAAAACGAAATACTTTTCACTCTTTGGAAGTGTTTTGCTTATATCATGTGTGAAACACAATTGTAAAAGATACTGGCTTAGGATTTTCCAATGTGTTTTACCTGAAGTCTGACATCAAAATAGGTCATAAAATTTTAAAGAGAGCTCCATCATGCAAAAAACTGAGCTGTTGTAAAAATAAAATGATAAATCTTACCATATTTGTTGAGGTAGAGGCAGCAAATTCAGTCATTTCTGCGGTCTTTCTTGCCCCTCTTACCAGACAGGGTTTTGGTTTTATTCTCCCTTTTTAAACCTAGCTGCCCAATTTCAACCCCATTTTGACATAGACAGGGATATTAGGTTCTTGTAAGAGCCCTGACAATAGGTAGG
>NW_009647437.1:2875739-2912144 GCF_000708025.1 Charadrius vociferus
AAAGTCAACTTCAATATCTCACAGAGGGACAGCCTGCAGCCAGAGCCCACCACCCCATTTTAGACAGAAGGTGCTGTGCAGGAAGGCAGCCATCAGTCAGCAGCTACAAGAACCTGTGGTCACACACTGCTGCCCACTCTGACTGGTGAGCATTTTATCTCACAGCGCAATCTGTAGCTGTGCCCCACTGTGAAATCCCTCTCCTGACCTGCCTTTTTCTGGTTTTATAAAAACTGGTCTTTCCACTGACACTGGAACTCCTTCCCTTGCTCTCTCGGACAGGGAGCCCTGCAGTTTCAAATCACAGTAGAAACCTTCTGTACAGCCCCCGGGGGCAGCAATACCACGGGGTTTCACAGGAGCCTGCCTGTCACTGGCCAACTAAACTACCTTCTAATCCTGTAAGATGCTCTCTTCTGTCACCATAAAGGAGACTGCGAGGACATTGCCCTTCAGAAGGTCAAAAGCACCTACATGTTGCCCTTGTGCTGCAAAAGGGAATAAGGCAGAAGACAGCTCTGGGAGACACATGGAACGACAATCTTTCCCAGCGAGTCTTCCACTCCACCCAGCTGCTGTCCCTCTTGTGCTGCCACCTCCTTGTCCTCTCCCTCTTGCTCCTTGTCCCCATCCACATTTATGTGAAATTGGATCTTGATGTGGAGGAACGGTGGAGACTGAGATGTTAATAACCCTGAAGAGAGCTACTGGGGCTGTGAATGGAAAATGACACTGAGAGGGAGGACCAATGAACGTCACACAAGAGGTTCAGTGCTAGGAAGGGCAAGAGTGAAAAAGTTATTTGGACAGTATGGGAAATTGTGCTTGCAGGGGTCTTGCCTCCTTCTTCCTTCACAGCTTATTTGAAAAGGACGAGCAGCAGCACGTGAAGATGCAGAAGGCACTGGAGAAAGGAAGACTTTGAAACAGTCACATCAGACCTAACACCTCAGTGGGGCAGATGCTAAAAGACACCCTGGTATTCCTGTGCTGCTGATTTTCCTCTCCAGCAAGAAAAGGGAGACAAGAGAGTAATTTTCACCTTGTGCCACACCTGAAACATGCCGAGACCTCACTGGTTAGAAGCCACAGCTCAAGGATCTGAGAGCATCAGAACACCCAATATATCTATATAAATCACTACAGGTTGTCCTAATCTTTAAAATGCAGTGAGACATGTTAAACACTACAGGTAACTGATTAGCTAGTTATTTCAGTTTTCTATGCTGAAATACCTTGGTAGCTACAAGCAACTGAAGCCCATTAAAAAAACCCAAAGCCAAATCTTGCAGCAGTTCTAGACTGGATCCTATCAGAATAGCACTTGTTACAGTTCTGATCGTAGCCAGGTGTTAGAGCAACTGATCTTAAAAGATTTATTCCACCTTAGCTTAAAGTCTAAAACATCTTGGGGAAGGATGCTCTTAAAATTCCTGCTATTACAGTGGCTACAAATCCAGGACCTCTGAATTAAGGATTGAGGCCATAATAATTTTCCACCCCCTACAGGCTCTGGAAAGAACATGCTCCAACCACAGGAGAATGTTCTCAAACATCAGTTTGTGCAAAGAGAACAAAAGCTGGGCATTTTCTAGTCTTGACAAACAGAAGGATTGTTCACTGCACAGGAGGAACATAGAAGATAACTTATTTCACCCTTGAAAAGCTAGTCCTGTCAGAGACAGAAATTCAAAATACCCTTTTTTTTAGTTGGACATCTTTGAAGGATGCTAAAACTTTGGTGAGCCAACAAGAGTTAATCAATTAGTTTCCTTGTTCTCCTGGGAAAAGAAAAAGCATTTTCTCCATTGGAATTGCTGTAGCAGAACTGACAACAGATACCAATTCAGTGAGCTGAAGAATGCTGTTGGGAATACGTGACGGTCAAAGACTTGTCTGAATCCTTGTCCAGCCCAGACACTGAAACAAGATAGTGCTGGGGTGATCTCAAGTTTCTAGTATTCCATTAAGAAGGGACAAATAACATGACCCCATACAAGCCAAAAAGTAATTTAGCCCTTTTCAGTTCTCAACCCAAGGGTAGGTAGGCTCACTCTGAGAGGATATCCTTGCAAACAAGTTAAGCAGAAACAATTTAGGCTGTCATGGTCTTACTGAGCTGCCTACAGCACAGCTCTGGATCGTCTCCCTTCTGTAAGCCTTACTATCTTCCCTCTGTTGGTTTACTCTCAATGTAAAGGGGCATATTTAGCTTGGCCAGGAACATGGATCGGGGCAAGAATCTCTCCTCTGGCCTCAAGATATCACGTGAAATAGGGGAAGGGGGGTTAAAAAAAAAAAAAAATAAAATCAGGCTTTATGGGAGCATTTCAGTAAAATAAAATGCTTAAGCTCCTAAACTAGTACATGTGTTCAAATGTTTTTTCCAACAAACAATAAACTACTAACCAAAATCTATGAAGACAGGCATTAACACCAAGATAGGAGAGTTGTCTGTGAACCAACCACACCAAGTTTGTGTCCCCTTAAATCACTTGGGCAATTTTTATTTTTTTTTTTTAACCTTGACAGATGAATAAAATACACATCTTCTGTTCTAGGAATCTGAATGAGGCTGGATAAACAGGTCTACCAGCCTAACTTGCCAGTCTAGTTAAATCTAAACAAATATTTCAGCATTATTCTAGCCAAAGACAACTTTTAGTCCATATACGTTATTGCTGCCCTGGTCAGATTACTAAGAAGATGTTACTTGAAACATTTAAGTAGAATAAAATTCAAAATCATATATGATCAGCTAGAAGACTTGGGACACCGCAAACTAGGACAAGGCAAGATTTCTTATGGCATTGAGATACTTCTATGTTGAAATCCATCCAAAAAATACAGCAAGGTTTGGTTGTTTATGTCCCTTTAGCGCCTTGGAACTCCACCCTTGCTACATTGAAGTAAGTGTTTTGAAAAGTCGTTTTATCTCTAATTTTCCATCAGCCTCCCTTGTTTCTGGGGCGGGATAAAAAATTGGCCTAGACAACAGTTGTCTGCCCCGAGGTGAACACAGCAGCAAGTGTCTTGAATTATTTTGAAACTTTCTAGCGGTTCCTCCGAAATAACAACCAACATTTAAAAAAAAAAAAAAAAAAAAAAAAAAGAAGATGTAAAAGCAGGGGTCAGTTGCAAAGCAAAGATGGAAGGATGACTCTATTTGGAAATCCCTCTGCGACCAGTGCAGCAACTGATGATCTCCAAGAGAGGGCACCCTTAGACTAGGGTTGAGTCACAGAGGGCTTCATTGTTACACCTGTTTTCTGCCCCGTTTGACCGTAGGTATCCAAGAAGCTTACTGTTTAAATAGCACCGTTCAGACAAAAAAAAAAAAAAAAAAAAAAAAAAAAAGGCACCTGGATACAGGATACATGTCAAAAACTTACAAGTTAGCGTCCTGCAAGCTTCAAAGGGGAGGGAAATATTCTTTCCCTTTAAAAAACAATGTAACATAAAGGACAGCATTCTGCACCTGGATCTAGTCCAACAAAAAAAGAGGTATACAGTTAAGCATGTGCTTATCTTTAAATACACCATCAATTTTACAGCAGTCAGAGTCTTCTCTACGTTTCTTCAAATACTTAATGATGGCAGTTTGGAAAACTCAGCCCCAAAATACAGTCCAGTACTTTTTTTTATTGCCAGTGAATGGACTAGCTTCTAGAAAGATGTAAAACTTTCCACTAATTCCCAGTGCTTCCAACTTCTCATGCTTTAGACCCATCATTTTGATACTGGTACTTCCAGCCTAAGCACCAGCTGATTGGTGGTGGCTCCCAGGCTCTGGAGGGACACCACATTTCAAGTGATTACACTCAGCACTCAGAAGACAACCTGGTTGGAAATAACTCAGGTCCTACAAGCCATTTATCTCTACTTATACCAAAGCTGAAGGCAGCCAGAGCTCTCGGGACCCGGAGAACCAGTGCTTGTATTGGAGTCAGACAGAGCAGCAGTGCACTGGGGACACAGGCAGACTGCCCTTCAGGAACACTGGAGAAACATTTACCAAAATAGGGGTGGAAGAATAGCTGTGATCATGGTACTACATCAAATCATTTAAGTAACAAGATCTTCATTCATGTACATGAATGTCCTGCTAGGGCCCTTATTCCAGCTGCACACCATCACACTCAGCACCTACAACATTCAACAGCTTTTGACTTACAGGTGGCAAAACCCACAGACATAAGCAGCCCAGTCAGAGAAACTGGAGTCCAGTGAATTCTGTTCCTTTAACCAGAATAACCTCATCCTTTTTCTCCATATCTCTCTCCCAAGCATTCACGTGAAGCCATGTTCATGCTGGTGACCAATTTCATTAATTTCTCTAAGCTGGTGAAAGAGGTCACACACTCAGGGTTTTTTTTCCCTCCAGTAAGCTTAACCCACATGGTTACAAGGAATTTCACAACAGCAATAAGACTTTTGGGGGCAGAACACGCACACAAAAAAAAAAAACCAAAACACCCACACCAAAAAAAAAAAAAAAGACAAACCAGGGGGAGAGATTTCTTAATGGAAATTAAAGTTTTCTACTGTGGTTTTAAGGCTACAGAAGAAAGCAAAAGACCTATTTTCTTGTTTCCCTCACTGATGTGCTGAAAAATCCCCCAAACAAATACTCCACTAGCTTCTGCTGCCAACAGAACACCACCATGGGAAACACCAAACAACTCAGATCAAAGTTGCTGCCCAGTGCACATACCTGGAAAGGTTTGTGGCTGTAATGAGACTTTTACAGCTGTACTATTCCATTGGTCTCTACAGTGGAAATACTCTTGAGTACTTTTGCAAGCCAGAATAGCTAACCCAGCTGCCACTGAGGTTAACAGAATGATTTTCACTGGTTTCAGTGAAAGTTGGACCAGACTGTAGCAGAGAGGCTATCTACATGGTAAGGTCCTTGGAAGAAAGCACCAAGGCAGCCTTTTAAAATTTTCTTCACAACAATAAAGCAACAACAAACCTCAAAAGACCATAGGTTTTAAGAAGCCAAACGGCCATTTCAGCAACTCCCATCCCCATGGCTGGGTATTTCAAGTAGTTTGAAAGAAGTCGAGTCCATGAAGAGCTAAGCAACTACAGTTCCTGAACGCCAAACAAGAAGAAAGAAATCCCAAAAGTGCAGAGTTAATTTTAATTAACCTAACCACAGCACTACAACCCTTTTTTTTTTTTTTTTTTTTAAAGGAAAAGCCAAGAACACAACTGTTTATGCAGAGAGGTAAAGTGTCTTGCTTTTAAAAATACAGCACACGCAAAAGCTAGTCCCTTTACAACCAAAGCACCAAAAAAAAAGGGGGGGGGGCTAATTCAACATTACTATAATTTAGGCCAAACAGTTTGGGTCTTTGGAAATAAAATGGAAGATGATAAAGAGCACTGGGATTTAGAGTGTGATGCTCCTCTAAGGAGGCTGAGCCCACACCTGGCTGTGATCAGTGGCATCCCAGGTGCAGGCACTTACCCAGTCAGGCCCCAGCTCCCACCACAGTGGGGGAAAGACCAGCCGCTTGCATACACAAACACACACTTTTTACACCCTAGTTTTGTACGCTGGGGAGTCATTCTCATAGTATTAATGCAACTGAGAGCCCATCTCATTCCACAAAACAGTTTATAAAGCTCACGGCAGCAGGCACGACCTAAACCATTTTTCTCCAGAAGAGTTTATGTTAATCTAAAAAGGGGTATCAGAAGACCCGAATCTTCTCCCCTCTTCCCCCAAACCCCGAGTACGTACAGTATGCCTAGACGTTGGCTGCTCATGACTGCCAACAAGTGTAGTACTGGCTTTCAAACCAGTCCCAAACAGACTTGGAGCAAAAGCATCCAACCTAGAGGAACAGCAACCCTTTACACAACTAGCAGGACTGCACCTAACTTTTTGCCTCAAAGTGCTCCACAAAACTAGTCCTACCGTCTACCTTTACTGACGCCCTCTTCCCCCCGCCGTGCCCGCCAGGCTCGGGGTGGCAGGGAGCACACCTGAGCACGCAGGTACCGCTCAGCAGCAGCTCAGCAAAGGCACTTTCTTCTTCTCCCCCAATCCCACCTCATCCCTCATAACTGGAGCTAGTAAACCATTCTTCACAAATGATTACAGGTTATTTTATCCGTGTAACGCTTTTCCTGGGATTACACAGTTGCAAACAAAGTAAAATTAACTTCACGCTGTTCCGAGCGTGCAAACCCACCCGCAGCACCCCCTCCCCTCATACCGGAGGGCCGATATCACTCACCCCTGCCTTGCAGTGAAGCTCTCCAAGGTTTCTTTGTCCCGTGCTCCCAAGGGTGGCCGGTGATTTCCCTTGGGCTGTCACTCCCCGTGCTCTCAACCTGCCCCTAAGAGCAGCCTGCCCTGCCCTGGGGCGGCCGGGGCGGGTCGGGGCGGAGCTGCCGCTGCCGTGCTGCTGTGCCGCCGCTGCCCCGGGGCTCGCTGGTAAACCAAGGGAGCAGCCGATTCGGAGCCGTGTTGATAACCGGCGTGCTGTGCCGCGTTCCAGCAGCGGCAAGAGGCGCAGGGCTGCGTCTCCTTCGGGTTTTGCTCGGCCGGCGCGGTGGAGGCGGAGGGTCTCGCTGGCGCTCTCGGCCGGGGCTCGTTTGACCTGCGGAGCTTTGCAGCGCTGGGACTGGAAAGAGCGGACGATCTTCTGGCAAGGTCTTCCTTTCTGCTGCGCTGCCTTTCTCCTCGTCCCCTCTTCTTAGCCTTTCGCTGCAGAAAATAAAAAAAAAAATTAAAAAAGAAAAAAGAAAAGAAGAAACAGAAGGTTTTGATCAGGTTTGTTAAGCCTGCGTATAGGTGGGAGCTCATCTTGGTCTCAAAACCATACATCTGAGGTCTGAAGCCACCAATTAACTGAAAGAGGCTGTGAACTTTTTGCAACAAAGCCGACCTTGCAGCCTTCTAAAAAACCCCAGCTTCGAGCTTAGAAATATTTCTGACTAGGGTGTCCCAGAATGAAGTTCCTAAGCACGAAACAAGTTTTGGTTATCCGGTGGGTTAGTGCCTTCCTTTCTCTTCCAAGTTTGCCCTTTGATTTGGTGCAGCCAGCCTCCTTGTGGGAGAATGATAAATAAATGCTGCGAAACGTAGCCTTGCCTACCAGGTGAATTAGCAAATTTGTCAAGATCAGTAATGCCCAACTCAGGTACTGATAAGTCACAAGTTAGCTGCCAAAAAGCATGGGAATTATGACATTATTATTTTTATTCGTTAATTTGAGGCTCTTTGTAGTGGCTTCTGAAACTTTAGAATAGCTTTATGCTACAACCCTGAGCTCTTTTCACTTGCTGTGGTTCTCTTAAAATCAAACCAGCTGTAAAATACTGCCTACTTTGGGGCTTAAAATAGCTGAAACCACCAAGTTTCCTGTGGTTTCACATGAAACCATATGATTTGTGATGAGTGTGCCTACGGTTGTCAAAAAAGGGTGGAGGGCACAGTCAGGCAACTCAAAGGGTGTATTTGTCACCCCAGTGAAGGGCAAGAGCTGATCAAAGCATGGAAGGACCTGAAGCAGTTAGGGAGGAGCTTGGGTTTTTCTTTTCTTTTCTGTATTGCTACTTCTCATGACTTTATCGATGGATTCATGGTATTTCAACTTTTTTTTTTTTTTTGAGTTGCAGCTCCCAAAAGGTAGGCAGCTACGTAGAAATTGCCACGTTAAAAACCTAGCTCTCATCTATGTGAGAATAAGTTTAGAAGTATAGCATGGGTACACACAATGGCTTAGAGAGCACTTACCAGGGAAGGCTAATCTATTTTTCTTCTTGATTTTATGATTTGGAGATATGTGTGTGTTTGGAATACGTGTGTATGGTGAGGCAGCTGTCTTAAGACTATTTAGTGTTATCTCCTGTGTGCAATAAATAACATGCAAAAGACTAACAACTCCTTCTGCCCCTCCCCAAAAGTCAGCATTAAATGAGTATTAAAAATAGCAGCTCTGTGCAAACACCATATTCTGGAACTTCAAATGGTCACGCATCTCTGACTAATTCTAGTTGTTCTTTGAATTAACAATATCAAATGCAGATTGATATAATCTCTCCTGTTGATCAAAACCAAAGAGTTACGAACAATGAAGAGAAGTAGTTGAAGTCTCTTGTGCTATTGCAAACTGTACTTATATATGGGTTATCTACAGAAAGGGTTTTCAGATTTAGCAGAAAACAAAGGAAAGGCTTCTCCCAGCTGTCTGATATTCTTACGATTTCAGTGAGAGAAAAGCACAGATTTGAAAGCGGCTTATTTACAGATCTTACTCTCAGGTCACTTACAAATATAAAGCAGAACCACTGCCTTCCATAGAAATCCTGAAGTGGGTGAGAGGGCCCAGAATTTCCATGAGCGGTAATGATTACTTTTGCTGTGGAGGAACTGCAGCTGGGGTAAAGCTTTTATTCACTTACTTATTTTTGATTGGTCTAGTTCTCTAAATCAGTATATGTAGGTCGTACCTATAGCAAGCAACTGCACTTTGGCTGGTTAAATTTCCTTTCAGGTAGATTGTGTCATTGTTCATTTCAATCTTCTGCAGATTTTTCTGGATATGTAGAGTGGACCCTCCCTGGAACCCTCCACAGCTTCAGAAACAGAGAGGCTGTGGAAATGCGAGAAGACCCTGCACACTGCACTCGTTCTGCACTGCCAGGAAACTACCCAGTCATTATACCTGGATCTGAGATATGCTCTTCTCTACTGCCTCGGTTCAGACAGCCTTGTACCTAGCATTGGTTTTGTAAACACACCGCCCCTAGCATTCCCAAAGAATGCCATCTTGACTGACGTCAGACGTACAATGGATACAGGATACAGGATAACCTGAGTAGGGTTAGACTGCACACACTTCACCCTGACCTGAATGGTTTTTTGCATATCCATCCTGATTATCAAATACTATTTAGGTTGTTTTCCTGTTAAGAACACAGTGCGAAGAGAATGCAGAGACAAGACTTATTTAAATGAAACAGAGTAAGGCATGTGCATGGGGATATATGGGTGAATTATGCTCTAACAACAGTAGAAAGTTGATAAGATTGTACTTACTCTAATCTGACATACCATATGGTAGATAACTCTTCACCTTTTCTCTGCTGGAAATATCCTCTATTGCATGGCTGAAACAGCATTAAAAAGGTCTAGTCACATTCTCACTAGACAAAATGCCTTTTTATTGGGGCTGTATTTGATATCTTTCCTTACCAGTGTTGATATTTCATAAATCAGGATACCTTCATTATAAATAATGTATGTGCTCACCAGTGCTTGCTGGTCTATTGCTGACAGAAACTGTGTGTAACTATGGAAGATGGCACAGCACAGAGGGGAATGCTTCTCTCCCAGAGGCAGAGACAGCCCTAATCCAAAGTGAGGTGCCTGCCCAGCGCACGGTAGTGAACACATAACAGAATATGAAGTTCTCCTAAGCACCTCCTTCCATGTTAATGAATCCACTTCTGAAACCTCTCTGTGACAATTTATTATAAGTAAGTCCAAGTCACCAAGGAGGTGAGAGAAAACAGAAAGCACACATTCCAAAATTATTTCTTGTTGCATGTAACTTTATTTGTAAAGATGAATGCCCCTGAATGATGCCAAACACGATGGTGATAGAGCATGAAGTCAAATGATGTCACTGAGTCACAATTTTCTTGAGGAAATCAGTTAGTTTTCCCTAATTAGGCTACTGTGCATATAACAATAGCTGAAATCCTGCACGTACGATTGGTGTAGTGAGGAAAAGATAATAAAAAGCAGTGTAAAGAGGGGCAACAAGTATACAGTATGCTGCCTTTTTTAAGAACATTTTTTCTTATTTTTGTAATCCTGCAAAAACTTTTTGAGAATGAAAATGAGCACAATAGCAAAACAGAAGAGGTAATGGGTTTGGAAAAAGTAGAAGGCCAGCTCCTTTAGCGTATAAATAAGATGAATAATGATGAAGCAGTATAGGAACAAGGCATACTGGTTTGGGGGCCGGAGTAGGTCTTGGAGTCCTTGGCTAAACTGTGGAAAAAGGAAAAGATACACATTATGTCACACGACTATGTTCCACTTGCGCCCAGTCCACGTGCTCCCCTGAGCACACCTGGCCTTCGGGCACACTTAGTTCATAAAAAGTTGCTGTGAGATAAGCCAGCATGTGAAATGAGAGCAAATCAGCTACGCTGTGTTAAGTCATAGGTGTCACATCCCCACCCATATCCATAGCACGAGCTAGGTTTTCTCTCTCTGAAATGAAGGTAAGAAACCTCATATTTACTGCAAGAATAAGTGTGCAGGTACACAAAGCAGTTTGTGTGAAGTAAGCAAACACCCATGGGTTTCGTGCATCTATCTCTACACATGTGACGCAAACTGTTGCCTGTGTTTTTTCACTGCATGGTCATTTTCGTACGTTTACACATGCTCATGGGCAAACTTTCAGGTCTTAATTTAAGAATTCAGTAGTTAATTTCCTTTGTCCGGGTGCCTGTCAGTCATTTAGCCAAATACATATTGGACCTGATTCTGATCTGTTTTTCTCCGATATAACTTTGTTGATTTAATTGGGATGTCATTTACTTCACATAATTGTGAGATCCTATCCAGGCCTATGAATTGGCTATATGGAAAAAAATATATATATGCAGATGTAAAACTTCAGGGCTTCTGTGGTGCTTAGCTGAGTGCCATTATTGTGCGTGATCTGAGCTCTTAAGTACAACCGCAACACAAAGGTTACAAATACTGTGTAAAACACATCCTTCTATCCTGTCCTGACTTAGAGCACAGATCATGCAAGAGAAGAAAAACATGCAAGTACCTCTAAAACACTGATGATTTAGATTCAGATACTCTGCTTACTCTCTAACTCAGTCCAATGATGATTTGTGTTAAATTGGAGTAGAGTCAAGCCGCCACAGACATCCAACATGATCACGAAGAGCCCAGACAACCTAGATTTGCAGCTGTCCCGTTTGCTAAACTCTGTCAAATAGAATGGTCTCTTCTGGGCTGGACTGCTCTTAACAACAGACTCATATGCCTGAACATACGATAACTTCAGTTACTTCTGTAAAAAAACAGGCTCGCGAAATCTGCGTAACTGTCTAGAAAATTTGCATTACTTTGGTAGATTCTGTCATCCACTTATTTATTCATGCATTTATTTTCTGAGTCATCTAACTGATCAATTTCCAAGCCAGGAAATTGATCCCACTGTAGAAGCAGGAAACTGATCAAAGTGGTGTTCAGAGCAATTCCTCTGATTTTCACGGCGGGGGGGGGAATAAGGAGAAAAAAAAAAATTCTTGGATCCTTACATCATCAACTTCATTTGTGAGTTAACTGTTCTTTTAACATATTTTATAGCAATGAATGTTACCATAGTTCACACTGTAGGGAGTAGAACAACTCCATTCTCCTAAAGTACGTGTACAAGCTGAAAAGATCACCTAGTTGAGTCTAACTTTAAAAGAAGTCACAGTACTACTCAACATGCAAAAGAATAAAACCTTACAAATTGCTTAACATAGAACGTGTATGTTTCAGTCTCTATCGCGTTCAACCCTTTTTCTTTTCTCTACTTACCGATCTTTTTACTGCCTGTTGATGGATCTGCTCCATTCTCTCTTCATGAAGCCTTTGCTTTTCATTATCCTCATGTTCATATTTCAGTTTAGCCAGCACAAAATCCCACCTCATCCTCTCAAGCTCAATATCAGCTGCTGTGACCTGCTTGCCACAGAGCTGTTCCAGCTCCTCTGCATTGGTGGATACTTCTGACTGCAAAGCACTGATTCCTCCATTCATGTCCAAATATGCCATATGACACTTAGCATCCATGCTCTCTGTTTTACTGTCTGAGATGAAAGATGATGTTGTCATGTCTCTGATGGCTCCCTGCTATGAATCGGAGAGAGGAAGGACAAATTTGTATTTAAGCTGACAGATAAAAATAGAATATTTTCATCTAAAGCTTGAATATTTGTTCAAGTGATTATTCACACATTTGTATAATGACTCACTAGTTTTCTAATATCCATTATTTCCCTCTAAAAAGTTTGTTCCTAGAGTTGGAGAAGAAATCTTCCATTGAACGTTGTCTTACAAAATACGAAAAATCCGCCATATAAAATTTTTCTGATTTGAAAATGTAAAGAAAATTCTAAAAATATTTAATTAGGGCCTGGCTGATCTAAACCAAACACTATAGCTCTTTTGACCAAATAAGAGCTTTCACAATAAGGATTTCACATCTTGTGAATTTGATGTTAGCCCATGAAAACGGGAGCCACTGAGGTTCTTTACCTCTGAGAAGTAACTCAAATGTCTTATGATCCTCACTTTCCTTTGCACACACTCAATTTCCTGTCTGGTCTATGTGTTCCATGATGCATTGTAGTTTTACCTCTAGAAGAATTGTATCTTCCACTTACCATCTTTTCATGCAGCTGCTTCTTGTTATCATTATTCTGGGGTTCCTGTAAAGTGAGATGATTGTCTTTCTGATTTTCCTCAAGTTCTTCCATAGTTGTTTGGAATGAATATTCTGATCCCTCTAGATTGCTGAGTTCTTCCAAATCTTCTTGTATTTCCTGCTGTTTAGCAAACAGAGTTCCTGTCTCAACACAGGAGACCTCCACTGATGTTAAAGCATCTCCAGCAATGTTCTGGAACAGAATGGGGATATGTATGTGCTGACAATGAAGCAGGTGAGCCGTACGCCAAAAAAAAAGAGTGACTCTGAGAATAACGTGCGCACATACACATAGGGCATATTGGAGCCTATATGAAAGTGGCTAGGAGCTTAACTCTCATTTATGTTCCACCATGTTCCTTGCCTAGACGTGAATAAAAAAGAAAAATCACGGCATACAGGTCTGTGGGTAGATCTTCTGAAGATCTCACTTGTAGGCTTTTTAAGACGAGAATTTGTCAGCAATTCCTGTTAAAGTAACTCATGGAGCTGGCTAGGGGTGCCCAGGAAGTAAGAATAGTATATCATACTTCTTTAAAATGTAGCATAATCAATATCCTTCTGCAGCTCAAAGAAGGATGGCTTTTCTTTCATGGAAATAAAACTTGACTGAAAATCTACCTCAGACTGGGGAGTTTCTTACTCCCTCCAGCATAGTCAGATCACAACTTGTAGGGTTCATCTAGTCATTAGCTGGAAGTCAATACTATCCTTTTAACTGACTGGAGCTAGGTAGGCATTTCAGCATGTGAACTAAGAGTTCAGCCTCTTGTTTCCAGGCACATAGTACTTGCTGCATTTTATAAAAGTGATACGAGGCATAAATTTCACATCTGAGAAAATATTTAGGCAAGTAAGACAATTAATTTCTTTCTTATTCAGTTTGAGAAAGAGAAGCATAAGAGGAAGAAAGTAAAGCATGCTGATTACCATGTGTAATTGATATCCAAAGACAGGGCAGGTATCAAGCTAAACATAAGGCAACAGTCTCCACAGGATTTCCATACAGAAAACGTGAAAGCAGCTGTCCCAGTTCAAAGGCGAGAACACAATGACCACAGAGATTCTGCCCTTGGCTGACTTCCTAACTGCCCTGTTGCTACAACAAACTGATGCTTTTTGTTGGCAAGGTGACATTCTGCCACATTCCGTGTTCGACCACTGGCGCAGTATCCAGGCTCTTCAAGGGGGACTAAGCTTACCTCCTCCTCCGTCACAGACCATCCTATTTGGTCACTGTTTTCTCCCTTGTAAATACATCTACATGTTGTGGTGAAGCTTTCTGCCAGAATTTGTGGACTCCCAGAATGTCCAAGTGCCCAAGCCAATTAGCTCTTTCTGGGAGGCAGGTTTATCGGACCAGATAAAGCACCATCATAATAGCTATCCCATTTCAGTGTTCCTGGATAGTTTCTCTTCAAAGTGTTGCACTGACTCTCATGGATGTAATTAGCCAAGGAATCTCTGCACTGTCCTCTGTTTCCTACTGTAGATATGCCAGCATTTCAGTTTCCCATCTATGAACTGGAATCCCTTGCAGGGACTGGTAACAAGCTCACAGCGGCTTCATGATATAGTAACAGATGTCCCTGTAGTAAGGTAACATGAGCCCTTTAAGAATTTTATAGAAAGCTTTCTTCTTCTCTGTCATTCAGGAGTAGGGAAACAAAGTTCTTCTACTGTTACTAGTCTGTATAAAGCACCTTTCAGAAAAGGATCTATCAATTACAGTTTATATCATGTAAATAAACCCAGGGACCTCAATTGCTTTTTGCCCTGTTCCATATATCATAGACACTAGCACTAAGTCAGTGTATTTGCTCAGTAGGTGATGTGTGCACACCTGGATGACAGATCCAGTGAAAATAAGAAAGACTAATGAAGTTACTGAGACCACTTCCTGTCACATCATTTATCAACTGTTTTGTCAGTTTACAGCTGGATTTTCAAATCCCAAGGCACACTGAAGACAAAATGATACACAGGGCTCTGGAATTCTATCATTAGTTTTGACCAAAAATATTAGAGAGTTTTTAATTGCTTTTGGTGCCAGTGATCCAATTACCTAGTTAAATATAGGTCCTAGTTATTGAATAATCAGAGCAAGAAGGTGTGTAGGATATTTGTGTGTACATGTGTATTTGCATATTTACCTTATGCTTTCCAAAGGTAATGTGTATTTTCTAAGAAGACACTGAAATGGAGCTGTGGCAATCTTTCTGCTTTTATTGCAGTTAAGTTTCCTGAATTCCTGGTGGACAATGCAGATATCATAATGCCTTAAATGCTTACTAATGATGCATTTATTCGGACAGTCTCAAGACACCCTCATGAATGTATATCCCAATAAAGTACTTGCAAAATCACTCACTCTCCAAGTACCAAACACCTCTCAATCTTTTGAGCGGGACTTACCACAAGGTACTTCAAAGAGCTGTGAAGTTCTCAGCATCTCACATGCTCCTGTCCTTGATTTATTAATTATTTATTTACTAAAATATTTGCCTTCACATTCAAACCAGAGAGAGAAGGTAATGTAGTTTCTCTTTGCACTTGAAGAAGTGGAGGCTGCTACTTCCATTTTCAAATGATGGTATCTTTTGCTCTGTTTTGCTTTCTTCTTATCTCTCCAAATGTGCTGTCGCTTTGCCAGCAGAGCTGAAGTTAACGCATAGCAGGAAGGTATACTGCTGCTGTCATTTGTGCTGCTGTTATTGCCATATATTGCAAAATTTTACTTTCATCTCCTCGATATGATTTTTTCATAGTTGCAAGGACACAGTAGGGTATATAAAAGCTGGCATAACTATATATTTATAGAGTGAGGAATGTTCATGCCTGAGTAGAAAGTCTCTTTTCACAATGTATTTCAATATCTGGAGATAATTTCTCCATAAAGACTAGTGCATCTCATATGGGCATCTGGAGGCCAAATTTAGAGCATGATGTTAGTAATAAGGGATTGTGAGCTGGTGTGTGAGCTGGTGCGTGAGCTGGTGCAAAGAATTCCAAAGGAGTTCCAAAAGTCGGGGTTTTTTTGGTACTCAGGCACTGCAAGTTCCTACATAATATTTAAGAAATGCGAAGGTCAGCAAATTGAGTAGTATGTAGACACTTAACAGCTGTTTCAGTCCCCTCCGGTTAGATGACCTTCCCGTACACTGGATCACAGCACTGTTGTTTGGAAAAATGGGAGAAGACTGGCAAAATTGTTCCTTACACTACAGCTTTTAGGTTGTCAAAGTAGTCAGGTAGTCTTCCTTAGATGCCTATTAGGAAATAAACGAGTACCTGTTTTGTGGCGCACACACTATTGCTATAGATTTTTATGCGCTTGGATTAATTTGTGAATTAATGTTATGGTAAGAGGAGTTATCTCCTCTTTACATATGAGGAACCGAGTCACTGGCTAAAACAACTGACATACCCATGCCTGATCTTTAGTCTTATGCCTTATCTGTGCAACCACCCTTCTTTGCTCATATTTTCTCCTTCCGAATAATGCAGCAGTAGACATGATAGAATTCTTAGAAAAGAAACAAGTATCACATTTCTCCTACATATATTGCCTTTTGAAAACAGATGTAGTTATAAAGTTACTAATGTATAGAGGCATTCATACCAGAAAGAACAGCATGCATAGGAAAATCCTGAGTAGATAGAACAACTAACACATGCACAATCATTCTCACATTGTGATCATGCTGGAGGTCTTGTGCATGCACTGGACAGTCAATCTGTGTATAGTGGCAACGTCCCTAGAGCTTCCAGGATGTCAAACATTTAGAAATTCCAGACAAAGGGCCAAATTCCTCTTTTTCTGGTCAGACAAAATTTACATGCAAGAAAAGAGTACGCGTTTCAGTGAAATTAAAATACATGTAACCCTCATCACATATAATGGCCAAAAAAATGATGATCAACAACATTCCCAAGCTCTTGAAAGGCTAAGCTGCCTCCTCTATGTATTTTTTGATCAATTCCAATGAACCATTTTAAATTATCCTAACTAATTGTGCTTCACTGTTCCTTTTAGTGAATTTTGATGACCACTCAGAATATACATTTGAATTTCGTGAAAATAAGCATAAAAAACATCGGCTGCACATACTGGATAACAAAGACAATTTTACTTAAGCTGTTTTGAGAGAAAGTGGTCTAATTTTACCGCAAAACTCATTCTTTTGCTTTTCTCTACAGCTTGTGTAAGAAACTCATGATCTATTCCTGTGTCAGCACCGGGATATGTAATTTTCATGGTTTCTTTTCTTTGTGCACCAAGAAAAGAGCTCTTCCATTTTGTTAAAACAGTGCAAAACTATTCACCTGTGAGATTTAATTCTTGCATACAAACATACATGCATACATACATATCTACATGCATGATTATTTTAAGATATTTGTTTGTCATGAAGGACAGAACAGGAAATACAAATATTTCTGCGACCATTAGGGCAAATTAATTTTCTGAGTGATGGTTTGTTTAAAAATATGGGTGTTATAGTAATTTATGATGATATGAAAACCCTCCAGGGATCAGATTATCATCTAGAATAGGTTAGCAAACCTCATTTTCTTCCATGACATTCTGCTATTTTTTATCATCTGAGAATTTGGCCTAGAATATTTCCCAACAATTCTGAGCCACTACAGATAAAGTTCTCTTCTTTTACCTGACAATAATACTGAGACCGCCAAATCCGCATAACTTCTTACATAAGTATTTCACGGAACACCAACAGATCTGTTTCATTAGGCTTACATTTTGGAGCATCCTTAATTTCAGAATTTACTCAGCACTCCTTAAAATTCAAACTATACACTAGCAAAGATAATTTCTTGAAGCCTGCGTCCAACCCCACTTGCTGTGGTGAAAAGGTGCAGCCTGGCTTCTCCCAGGACAGGTATTAGAACAATGCTGTCAAGCTGTCTAACCTTGAAAAATAGTTGAAATATGAGAGTAGAAGGCTGTGCGTGTTGTGTTTGACTTCTCCGAGTAAGCAGAGAAAGCCAACAAGTACCAACAACCACTGAAAAAGCACCACCAGTTTGATTTTCCTGAAATTTTATACTAATTTTGCACAGCTATAATTGACATCACAAGATTTGAGACAGCACAGTATTGCTGTCATGATATTTAAAGGCAGCTTTTACTCAGAAATAATTATATGGGACTTCAACAATATCCAGATTTTCAGTAAGGAGTTGGTGGTTGGGTTTTAAGTATCATGAATGCATTTAAAATGGGAAAAGGCTTTTTTGAACACCTGACAGGAACTTCTGCAGTTATTCCAGGTATTAGAAATAAGCTCTGAATAAACATCAAATTATCTGCAAAACCTGAGCTACTTTTGCTGCTGGTTTCACTGCAGTCAGCATACCAATCACTGAAGAATTAATGAAATTTCTGCTTCCAAGTGAATTGCTCCAGTTGCCCCCTTGGTTAGGTTCTGAACCATGGATGGAGTCTGAGCCAAGCAAAGGCCAGTCCTGAAAGACGAATGCAGTCTTTCTTCTGTTAGCTTTGGGCCATGACTATAGAAGACGGTTTCTCCCATTGCTTACGCCTACATGAGTTTCAAAACTGCCAGCAGATCTGTTGGAATATAGGATCCCTTCAGAGAATGACAATCAACTGACAAAATGTCATTTCTTCCCATGTAGATGTTGGTTGGGTGGTGTCTCATGTTCGAGGTAGTTCAATAGCTTTCAGTAGCTGGCAAATCTCATTTTTTGAATATTCAGGATATCTGTGTTCAGATGAGACAGTTCACTAAAATTAGAGTGTACCGTATCTCTGCTTAGAAAACTTAGCATGTACACTGAGAAAAGAAGGAGATGGAAACATAGCTATTTGAGAAGCCATCTCCAGTGTTCTGAGAACAGAGAGGTACCAGGCATGCTGTTAACAATTGGACCTGTGCTCAAGCCTGTAACAGCATCACTGAGCTGACACCATGATTTATTTGGATACCTGCTCTTATTCTCCTACCCTGGGAACTGGCTCATGATGACAGCTGTACTTAGAAATACCCCTACTCTAATACTACTCACATTAAATGTCAGCCTAGTTACTCAGCCTGCTCCATCTCATACTATGTGGTCAGAACTGTCTCAGTATGACATTAGCATTTGAAATATGTTTCTCAGCTATCAGCAATCCTCCTCCAAAAAAAGATAGCTATTGCTTCAAAGAGAAAAAATCGGTTCTCAAGCCATAAAGACTACATTTCTTTTTCATTTCTTTTAAATGCACATCTGACACTTCTATAAACTTTTTGGGATGGTGCTTTCCTCTTTATAACTAACTACTGAACATTAATAATAAGTCTATCTTGATAGAAATATGTAGATAAGTCCTTTCTCCCAGGATATTACCATATAAACCAAGGTCAGATGATTCAGTTAAAAGCCTGAGTTGTTCCTGGCACAGCTCTACTTCTGTAAACGGAGCACATTACTTATTTACATTAGCAGACTTTTTTTTTTTTTTTTTTCTTGAAAAGGAACTACAATTCAAGTAAGAGCAATGGAAGCACAACAGTGCTTGTTAGTTTGGTGGGTAGAAGTTGATAATACAGGACACACATATAAAGAGCAATTTGGGAGATGACGGTCGGTGTTTTAGAGAAGCAAGGCAAAAAAGAAAGCATGAAAATAGTTACAGGACAAAGATGCAAAAGAAGAAACAAGTCAAATACATGGACTGAATAAAGAAAGGAAGCTAACACATAGCTGTAAATGGCAATTGCTCCTGAAAAACAAAGCAAATTAATATCACCAAGACTGAACTCCCTCATGGAGAAGCTCTAGGCACAAAGAACAATAGATGACTCATAGAGGAGCGAAAGAGCAAAGAAATATTAACTGAACATAGACACTCTTGATGTGAAAGGCAGTCTCTGTCTTCAGTCTGCATTTGTGCGTATTGCATGGGGAGGAAGCCAACATTGCACCATCCCAGGGCACGCATCCCCTTGGCAGGGTGTAACCCTGCCAATGTCAAGTCTCTCAGCTCCCTTCACATTCTCCCAGCAAATTAGACAAGTTCTAGAGAACATTTCCCTTTGGGGGATTTACACTTACTGAAAAACTTAGCAAGCAACCCAAGAATATCCACCCAGCCTCCCTCATTGGCTCCAGATCTTCATGCTTAGTCCTTAATATAACTCCTGCTGAGGTTTTCTACCAGCATGACTCATCTTCATCATACAGGCTATCTGCCTCCTGTTCCCTGAAGGCAAATACTTACAGATTCTCTGTCAGCTAAAATCTCTAAAGAAGCTGCCTAAGCACACCCTTTTTCCAAGAAGCAACTCCCAGAGTTTCCCCTTCAACACTTCTCTGAGGTACCAAACAGCTGTTCTTCTAATGTTAACTGGGAAGTGTCTAGCTGGTAAGGACTTGGCCCCAATTCTCCAGCTCCTCTGCTGCTGCTCCAAGCAGCCATCTCTTCAAATGGCAACATCATGCGATAGCAAGTAGGGGAAGAGAGGAAGGTCATATCATAGCCTACACAGCACAACTCAGGAACGATGCTGACCATCATAACATAGTCAAGTTTCCTTTATCCTGCAATTTTAAAGACAATACTATAAGGAACGACAGTCTTGCATAACAAAGAAGAAAAGTGCTGTATTACCCTAAAGTGAGCTGCTGTAGTTGTCATTCTTCCTGCCAGATAAACTACTGTGGCAACACAATAATGGCAAAGAAAACGTATCATTCTGACATAAGGCTTGGCAAACCATTCTGGAGTGAGTCCAGGAACGGCCAATGGGTTTGAACAGCCAGATGTAACAGCATGAAAAGATTACGCTGTACCGACAAAGGCATGACAAACTTCAGGGAAGCGTCTATCACCAATACAGTTACAAATATTTGTAGTATTGGGAGATGAAGCACATACAACACAGAATAGTCTCATGCTCTGTGTCTCTACTTAAATAGCAATTCGACTGCTCTGGAATGGATATGTAACTGGACAGGAACAGCCTATAGGAGACTTTTCTCCATTACTGAGCTTTCTGCAAAAACATTCTCCATTCAAGAGGGTGTGTTTGGGGCTCTGTGTGTGTGTGTGTGAATAGTATGCCTAATTATAGCCTATATTGTCTAGGTGGCCACATAATGTATTATCAGTATCCAGAACCAGGCAACAGCAACACTAGATGTGGGAAGTTCATAAACTTACTCTTAGACACAATTTACTCCTCCTCACCCCACCCCCAATGGAGAAGCTAAAGGAGCAATACCTCAGCTACAACACGAAAAGGAAAAGGAAACCCAGAAAAACCAGCCTCAGTGAGACAGCACAGAACATCTGCTGCAGCACTGGGCTGCATCACCACCAGCTCACCAGGTGAACAGGATATTTGGTGTTTGCAGACAAGTTGAACATGAGTCAGCAATGTGCCTTAGTGGGGGATGAGAGCCAACACCATACGAGGCTGCATTAGTAAAAGTGTTGAGAGCAGGTCAAAGGAAGTGCTCATTCTCTCTGTTTAGCACTTTTGAGATGACATCTGGAGTACTATACCCAGTCTGAGCTCCCCAGTACACAGAAGACACTGTCAAACTGAAGGAAGTCCAGCAGACGTATCCTAAGATGATTAGGGGACTGCAATACATGAATGGGAGACCTGGGTTTGTTCAGCCTACAGAAGAAAAGTCGGGGGGGGGTGTGGGGATCTACCTGCTATATTAACTACCTAATAGGCAGCATTTAGCTGACCTGAGCTTTAACCATCACTTTGTGAAGGGAGTTACCTTCAGCCCACCAATTAATAACAGCTTCTTTCTGTGTGTGCTGGTGGCTCCATGCTGACCAGCTGCTTCGCTTGCAGTGCTGGCTGCAGGGGCTCAGGCTGTGCTGGGAGCTGCACTTCTGGTGCAGGACTTGGGAGGATGTGGGTTGCTGATGTGTGAATGAGAGGGAGAGCAAGGTGTGAGATTTGAGGGTGGTGCAGGTTCGCATACCGAGCTGAGATGCCAATTTGTAGGAGTGAAGAAATACAGTAGGAGGCTATAAAAGAGGGCTGTGTTTTTCTGTGTGTATGCATTTTCTCTCATGGAAGGAGTCAAACATACACAGAAACTCCGTGTCTCATGAGTCAGATTCGAAAATCTCGTGATTTTCAATCACCTACCATGGAGAAAGGGGAAGAAGAAAGTACATTTATGTTATTGTGAAAATCAGAGAATCCAAAGACTATTTTGTAAATATTAGAAAAATATCTTGGTCACTAGGACTGTGGCCATCAATGGCATGCACTTCCTTTTGTGTAAATCATGGTATTCCCCAGAAATCAACTAATTGGGAATGAGAATAAATCTTTTCCACCCATAATGGCTCTTGATTTTAGTACCAGTTTGGTGATAAATGCCAGTTCATATCATAGATATATGATGTGTTAGCATTATACGTGAGTTTTCAGAAACTAGAGGTGAGGTTAAAGTTTTTAAATCAATACATACCAGAACAAGGAGATATAATAGCTACTAGTATATGACCAGCAGGTTCTATGCTGGCAGTTGTAACAGGAGAGAAAAAAGAAAATAGAAGGGAAGAGATCTTGAAGCAGAGTCACAGCTGTTTTACACTCAGTATCAGAAGAAAGTTGAAACAGAAGTGATGCCCAGAAGGAAATACCTATCAAAGAGAAAGGAACCCGGGCCAGCTCTTAAGAATGGATGATAGGTTCTCTGTTAGCTCAGATAAGCTTGTTGCCATGAACAGTGTCAGAGGTCATTCAGTCTTTATCTGTATGGTCCAATACTTACCAAAAAAGAGGGAAAAGCAATGTGACTAGGTCATTGGATTTACCTATTGGTAACTCACTAGGATAACATATGGAAAAATGTCTTGAATGAACATTTGCCAAAGCTGCTTAGAGAGCTTTCGCTGCCAAACAATCTGGAAGACCTGGAACAGCTTTGAAGCATGACAATCACAGAAGATGATACACAGCTGGCAAGGATGTGGTGGGATTCAGAAACAAACAAAAAAAAAGATAACCAAATGTAAAAGGTGTTTGAGGAGGAAACGGAGGAGGTATGTCAATAGTCAGCCCACAAATTAGTTAAGCAAGGATGGGAAAAGGAAGGTTGGGCAGGACACAGAAGGAAGTATCGTACCCAGATCAGTTGTTAAATGCTTCTGCATTTTGCTAATGTCTCATTCCTTCAGAAAATACTCTTCAGAAATCCTCTTAGCCTGTTTTTAATTAGATCGGGGAATGTGCCAATAGTGCAAATGTATTCACAGACGATGCCAAAACACTCCTTCTTGGGAAAGCTCAGGTAGATGAGGTAGGTTATTAAAGTATGATGAGTTCTGCCCTGAAGAAGGAAGGTTAAAAGTTCAGTGGAAAAAGAAATAAACTGAAAAAATATATTCAGACTGCTGAGAAAAATTCATTTGATGGATGACTTCAGTGTTTTTACCTGCTTCCTAAGGGAAGTTAGCTCACCACAGTGATCACCTGACACCTGACATAGACTGTTCAAGACTTTATACCATCAGGTACTCAGGTCCTCATTCCCAGCTCTCTGTCACAGCATCTAAACTCTAATTCCTGTTGACACGGGTGTAGCATTTACTTTCCCTGTTTTGTACAAAATAGAGCCAGAAGAGCTGCCTCCCTCTTTGAAAATCCTATTATTTACTAGTCCAGCGATTAGACTGCTCATTTGGTGAGATATGGAGATCTAAATTCATATCTCCAAATCAGGTGAATGATTCAAACAAATTCAAATTCCACTTTTCAATTTTCTGAAAAATGTCACAGCTTGAAGCCCTCATCTCCAGCAAATGTGAATCCTAAGGGGAAAATGAAAAGCTACCTCTGAAGAAACAAAAGACAAAGTCTATTCCTCCCCTTAGCATTTCCAGATGGCTATCCTGAAATGTCAGAATACCAAACAGCAACTTTTAAATTCCACCGAGTTACTGTTGAATGCTCCTAAGTTCCTCTCTGGATTTTGTCCTTCATATATCTGCCTCAAAAATTTAGGGGACAGGTTTCTAAAAGTATTAGGGCACCTAATGACAACTCTACAATCACGTGAAGGGTTAGTCAGTATAATTTTTCAAGAGCAAATAACCAGCTTAAGCGTTTGGCACTCATTAGCTAAAAAAATAGAGACGCCAAAGTCATTAACTGGATATTTGCATCAGTACAGTGAAAGAAGACAAAAAACATGGATCCTGTAGAGCTAATAGGCATCATTAAGAAGAAATACTACTAACTCAGTGTTTAACAGATGAAGATCTGACACAAAGCTCTCAGAACTCAATTGATTTTCGGTGGTTGTTAGGGTTGACCTTAGGTTGTCCAAATTGAAGAGAAAGTCTGGGGGGTCTGGACAACGAAACCAGAACAACCAAGTCTATTCTGTTTTTTTGCCACATGATCATCTAATGAGATCCACGACCGAGCTGACACTTAGTTCAATTTTTAAAAAGGCTAAAAAAATCCAAACAATACCACTGCTGTATTTAGCAGCCCTATGTAATTTACTGTCAGTCAAAAATGTAACACATGGTGGAGAGGCAAGTAAGATTTATTTTGAAATCTTTAGAGAATGATTCAGTTACAGTAGGTCATTCCCCCCACAAAAGGCTATATTATTCTTTGTCCATAGTGAATTCTGTAGAAACTTCTTTGAAATGCTTTCATGCAATTTATCAGACTCTCTGCTGCCCCTTTTTTTTTCAGGTAGTGAAGGTTATTGGGCATTTTCTTGCTCTTCCATGACTTTCATATATATATACTCCGAGAATTTTTATCTAGGCTTTCTTTTATCATTGCTCATGACATTTTCATACGAATAGTTCTTAGCGCCATTGTTAAAAATGGGAGATGTCTGCAGTCCCTCGTTTGTATCTGTCACACAAAGTCAATTGAAACTACCTCTTTCCAATTGAAATTTTCCTTGCCTGGACTCAATCCACTAGTGAAGCATTTGTACGTTCTAAAAAGCATTGGTAATGTTTTTTGAATACTGAGGTATTTTTTCCACAAAGACTGATACACACTACTTTGAAGACAAGGAGTCAGCAGGTCAAAGCCTGATCCAGTGACCACTGAAGTAAAGAGAAAGGTTTCCACCAAAAGCAGTTATTTTGGCAGAGATTCACTTAAGTAATTGTCCGTATTACATGAGCTCTGTTCTACACTGTTTAGCTGATGTCTACAGCGATGTCATCAGTTTTGGTAAGATTTCCCATTCTTGTTCTGGCATAGCTCTAATGTAGGTGACATTCCCTGGAAACACTGTTTTCCATCTGAGTCCTGAAAACAGACTCTTTCTCCAGCTTGGGACAGCAGTCATCTACACTGAGCATTTAGCACCTGCTGTGTACAGTGTGCAAACCAATGTCATCCAAACTGAGTGGGTAGCAGCAACCCCACATAGAATCATAGAATCGTTGTGGTTGGAAGAGACCTTTAAGATCATCAGGTCCAACCATTAACCTAGCACTGCCCAGTTACCAGTAAACCATGTCCCTCAGCACTATATCTACACGTTTTTTAAATACCTCCAGGGATGGTGACTCAACCACTTCCCTGGCCAGCTTGTTCCAATGATTATGTCTGCTGTTCTGGACACCTCCCATGCACAGGCTTTTCTAGTACCTGCTTCTTATAATAAACTGACAGCATAAATGATCTCTTCCTTTTAATTTCATTTGATTCCATTAAGTCCAGCCTACAGCCTTCACCTATGGGTAAGAGAGTTGGCCTATTTTGCCCCACAATGGTTCCTTCACCTTTTCTTTCACTCTCAAATATGCCAGACACGGTAATTTATACTTCCTTAGGTTTCTTCCTCAACAGTGGTTACTTCAGTGCATGTGTGTCAGGCTCTGCATTTAGAGATTTCAGTGATGCAATGTCACAGGAGATACACCTCCAGAAATATTAAGGGAACGTTCCAAAAAAGTGTCTTCCACTGTGCAATCCTCCAAATGACTCCACTGTCATTGGGACCTAACCAGCTTTACAGACTCGAGGCCTTTCAGTACCATGCTTTTTGCTAGCACATATTAATTACACAGAAACCTAAGTTTTGGTGTTTTTATCTTTGCATATGCCAGCTATATGGAATAGGTATGTTCTGTATCCTGTGAGTCTTGCTGATACTGGTAATGTTAATGTTTTAGAATAGGCTATGCTTCCTACTTCCTGACATGCTATCTCAGTTTATTTGTGCCTTACTATGGTACTCCTTCTACATCCATTAAAATAATTACACATACTTTGTCACTGCTTGATAAAAATATGTCAGTATCACCGTCGCTGAGATTCTACCCCCTGAACTGTTCTCCAGTTATACACACTCTGTATCTTGTGTTTTTCTGCATACTTGAGGCGCATTTGTGAAACAGTGAAAACCATTTCGCACTTCATATTTCCATATTTTCCCATGTGCATGACCTTTCTGTTGCTATGCATGAGGCAATTCACATCTACTGTAAGCCTTCTGTCTCTATGGACTTACATGATTTTTATCGTATAATGATGGATATGGCTGGCACCTACCAGTTGTTTCCTTATCCCTTTCTTCATTATGAGTCTGCTGGTTATATTCACGTCTCTATTCTATGTACATTGTGATGGTTTCATTACATTGTGAGTACTTTCATCTGCTCTTCTGAAATGGCTTTGACACTATCTTTTTTCCTCTTTTAATAGTTTTTTCTGTATTTCTTTTGGACACCCATGAAGCTATCCGGCAACAACTACATCTGTCAAAGTCCAAAAATCACAGAATCACAGAATCTTCAGAGTTAGAAGTGACCTCTAGAGATCATCTAGTCCAACTCCCCTGCTAAAGCAGGATTGCCCAGAGCACATTACTCAGGGCTGCATCCAGGCGGGTCTTGAAAATCTCCAGAGAAGGGGACTCCACAACCTCCCTGGGCAGCCTGTGCCAGTGCTCTGTCACCCTAACCGTAAAGAAGTTCTTCCGTGTATTTGAGCGGAACTTCCTATGTTCCAACTTGTGCCCATTGCCCCTTGTCCTGTCACTGGGAACCACTGAAAAGAGTCTGGCTCCATCCTCCATCAACCCACCCTTTAGATACTTGTATGCCATAATAAGGTCTCCCCTCAGCCTTCTCTTCTCCAGGCTAAAAAGCCCCAGCTCTCTCAGCCTTTCTTCGTAAGGGAGATGCTCCAGTCCCTCAATCATCATAGTTGCCCTTCACTGGACTCTCTCCAGCAGTTCCCTGTCCCTCTTGAACCACATTGCTGGCTCATGGATAATTTACTGTCTACCAGGACCCCCAAATCCTTCTCCTCACAACTACTTCCCAACAAGTCCACCCCTAACCTATACTGGTGCTTAGCATTCTTCCTCCCCAGGTACAGGACCTTGCACTTGCTCTTGTTGAATCTCATTAGGTTCCTCTCTGCCCAGCTCTCCAGCCTGTCCAGGTCACGCTGGATGGCAGCACGGCCCTCTGGGGAGTCAGCCACCCGTCCCAGTTTGGTATCATCAGCAAACTTGCTGAGGATACACTCTGTCCCCTCATCCAGGTCATTAATGAATATATTGAACAAAATTGGACCGAGCATTGACCCCTGGGGGACACCACTGGTTACGGGCCTCCAACTAGACTCAGTGCCACTGATCACAACCCTCTGAGTCCTGTCACACAGCCAGCTCTCAATCCACCTCACTGTCACCTCATCTAACCCACACTTCCTCAGCTTCCTAGTGAGGATGTTATAGGAGACAGTGTCAAAAGCCTTGCTAAAATCAAGGTAGATGATATCTACAGCTCTCCCCTCATCCAGCCAACCAGTTACAACATCATAGGAGGCCATCAAATCGGTCAAGCATGATTTACCCTTGGTAAATCTGTGCTGACCACTTCCAAAAACTTCCTGTTCCTCAACATGTTCAGAGATGACATCCAGAATGAGTCACTCCATTACCTTCCCAGGGACCGATGTGAGACTAACCGGTCTGTAGTTCCCTGGGTCCTCCTTCTTGCCTTTTTTTGAAGATTGGAGTGATGGTTTTTATAGCTTTCCCTGTGGAAAACAACAGGCTTTGAGCAGTCTGAGCATCCTCATCAGTTCATTCTATCTCCTTCTGTGTGCTTACCAGCATAGACTCACTGTCTTCCAGGATTTCTTATTGCCCAACATCTATTAAAAAAGAAAACTGCCTGCCTGTCAGATATGTTCCTGCCTTAGTTCCTGTGAAAATCAGTTCTCATAATTACTTATTCTTTGTTCGGTACTCAAAGTCTGTTTCACTTCATATTCTGCAAAAGGGAGCACAGCTCAGGTTTTCCTCTTTTGATGTTTTCTGTTCTCTTGATTAAAACTGTTCATAAGAAACGGAGACTCTAGGATGGGACAAAATAACCAGATATTTCAAAAGTACATTTGTGCTTAGCTGTTCAGTTCACAGGGAGGAGAGAAATGGCATGAAGGAATCAATACCTTAGAAACACTTTGTGAAACTCAAAAACATTAGCCATCTATCTAACTGTGACAACACTTCAGTGTTTGCTGCAGGTCTATTATTTTAACCTAAGACTCGAACTTCTTCCCATTTTCCCTTCTCTCTTCTTCTCTCATCAGGGATGACAGCATCATCTTCCTACTCACTAAGCATAAACAGGGCACCATCTTTCCTCATGCCCTCTCCCAGCTTGCCTTATATCTTGGCTCTGTTTAAATCTTATCACTCCTTCCTCCACAGCTTTGCAAAGACCATCATGTTTTGCCTGAGAAATTGCCAAAGTGTTTGTCGGTGGACTGATAATCTTGTTGCTTGACTACTGTTACCTCCACTTTTCCAGCTCTGTTGCCTCCAGTCCTTTTGCCACTCACATCTATGCCAAATGCTACTGCTATTTTCTACTTTGCCTTTTGGTTATGTCTCCAGCTCCACTTTGCTTTCTTTTTACCGTCTTACTACTTTAAACATAAGCTTCTTGCTTAAGGCTTTAAACACTGCTATGAGGTAACATCACTATGATAATTAGATCTCCTTTGATACAAAAATGACAACACCAGTCCATATTATTCTGCGAACAAACACCTCTGTGAATAACTTTCCTGATCTTTCATGACTGATATGTGACATGATACGAAAATCCCTATCAGAACCCAGGAAAATTTCACCAATGCATTCTCCAACTTCCTTCTTAAGTCTTTTCTTCTCCAAGTCTTCCAGTTAATCATGAGTATTTTGGAGGGTGAACTAAGACCACCCTGTAGCATGCAGAATCACGTGGATGAAACTGCATCTCCTCCACCAAAGAAGCCAGAAAACAGGAGGCAGGCAGGAGAGAAAAAAGGAAAGATTGCTTAGTAATCATGACTTTAAACCAGGTCTCAGGTAAACTGCATCCTGACCTGGCTCTACTTCAGACTGCTTATGTCGGGGAAACTCAATGTCATCCAGTTTTCCAGGCTAGAGAGACAAAGGGCTCCACAGCCCCGCAGGGACAACCTTGGGGCAGGAGGGAGGCAGCAAGGATAGTACAATGGCCAGTGAGGTTAGCACAGTCGCTCCCTGTGCTTGGCGCTGGGCTTGGACGTGGGGCACTGAGCTGACCTCAGACAGGCTTCACGGAGTCCTTCACAGGGAGAATGAGAGGTTTGAGAGACAGAGGCTACTATTTATAAGTCCAGCATTAGTTTCTCTGATTTTGTACCTAACTTGTCAATGGCAAGAGTAATACTGCCTAGTTTCATGTTTACTCACTCTTTTTTATGTAGACTTTGAACTATGACAGAATTTAACACCTGTGACACGGAGAGTTTACCTTTTCTGTCTGATCTTTTTTTAATGAAAGCCCTTGTCCACGTTTCCCGCACTTACTTGTTAAATAAACAGATCTTCAGACAACATCCATCAGCTTACCTCAACTGACATCACTTTGAAAGGGCACAGAACTATGCAAGTTTACACAGGATGATGAAAGTACTCAACAGTCCTTTCTTTAAAACTTTATATGCAGCTCTAACTAGACACCTCCAGTTATAGTCAGTATGAAATTGTTCTCTTCCAAGAACAACAAGAAAGACTTTAAAGGTTTAGTCATGAGGATACAGGGCCTGGACGACAGAAGAAGGTCCAAAGCAGAAGAGTCCATGTGATATAACAGGACTCAAAAGTAAGATAGGCGTCAAAAAGCTAGGTGGGAGAGAAAACAGTCCACTTTTCTCTAGCTTTTTTTCTGCTTATAAGCACAAGTGACCTTCGATTCGAGAAAAGGAAGGTAAGCATGCCATAGTCATCCTGCCAGACATTTGTACCATCACTTAGAGCTCAGTCCCACATTGCTGGTTTGGCATTTGGCACAGATGACAGGGGAAGACATTTCAAGCAAGGGAAGTGACAAGAGCCTCTTAAATTGATTAAGTTTGTAAAAGTGATAGTCAATAAACTGGTTAACATTGACACGCTCTACTCCATGCAGCTTAGAGATGCTAAAATATTGAGAAAAATGAAAAAAAACAATGTAAGAATATAAAATACGTAGTAACTCCAGTTAAAAAATGCTGTAGCATTAATAAGCTACAATTTTCTTATATTGAGAGGACAGACATACTAATGACTCTGGTTTCTTTATGGCTGGCTCCTGCTGTACCAGAACTGTAAAGGGAAGGCCGTGGGTTAAATCTGCACCCTGCATAACACCATTCACTAGACTGGTACTGATGACAAATTTGACTTTTATCTCATTCTCAGTTTCATTCACTGTGACCCCTCTGCCTTTTCCATCCTGATGTCAGGAATCTGGGTCTTCAGTTTAGTTATCCTTATCTTATCCTTATCAGTAACAGAATGGATAAAGGACAAAGCAGCAGAGAAACCAGCAGAAGCTCCTCTTTCACTTCTCAGCATGGCTTCCTCCTGACAAGCAGTGATTCCGTCTCTCCTGTAGCCCAGCAGAGCTGGAGGAAGCTTCCTCTTATGTGTCACAATCTTCAGCTCTGAAATTGGACTAAAGGAAGCAAGTCCCTTTTCCCTTCCTTGCCCAAAACTGTTGCTCTTCCTAGATGCCTGACAGCTCATTAGTGTTCTCCAACAGGCAGCTTCACTACACAAAAATCTTCTGTATCTTCCTTTCCAGCTAACTTGTGTGATAACCTTGAAGATACTGCCATACCCTCTGCAATGAGGAACAGAGGCCCACAGCCCATTCTCTCCTACACTCCCTCTGGAGTGTTTACATACAGCCACTCATTCCAGAACTCCTTGCTTAACTGCCAGCCTGGAGTGTATAGCTCCAGATTTCTTTGACTGGAGGGGAATATAAGCAAGGCACAGCTGAGGTCAGAACCTGTATTACAGAGGTCACATTTTTTTCTAAGGCAAGGAAATACTCATTCAGTCAACTCAAAAATACCCTGTGACAGAACAAATTCTGAAGAAACTGAAGAGGAGATTAGAGGACCAAATCCCGGGCAAGCAAAAACAAGCAGTTGTGACGGTTAATAGACACAAGGACAGCTCATAGGAAAAGAATAATGAGACATGGAGCATGATGTAAAAGAAATAGGCCAGATGGCAGCACAGCTGTGGGGAATCTCAGCTAGCTCTGAAATGAGTCTTCAGTTATTCAGACTGCTGACTGTAGTTCCAAGCCACTGACTGCAAAAAAAGCTCTGGTTGTCTCAAGGAAGTGGCAGTTTGTTAACAATTATCCAATTGAGAGCAAAGTGGAGCAGGTGATGCTAAGAAATTTACTATGGCGTGTCTGATGAAGAGCCGTACAAGAATGTTTACAGCTTCTCTTTCTTCCAATAGCACGGATTTAGAGATAACTTTAGAAAGTTGAGTTATAACTTAAACCTTAAATAACAGAGCAGTTAATAACTTTACCCTGTCCAGGATTATCCAGTTGACATCAGTTCCAGGAAGTCTTTTGAGATCATGCAATACCTCCACAGATGACTCAGTATGAAAATAGGAAACTGAATCCATAAAGTAGTGTTGTGAAATAGTTTGAATATGTAGTAGTATGGAATTTCTGTAAGATCATACGTTTCATGAGCACTTGTAGTCTACCAGTGACAGACCACAAAAGAAAAACTTAACACTAGTCTAATTCAATTCCCATGTGAATCAGAATAATTTTTCAGGGACACCAGAGCTCTCCTAGCTCTCATGCTATATTTTAAAGCAGCTACTAGCTACCTAATATACAGCATGATGCTGTTCTTACAATAGTTAAATGGAGCACTATTTCAGTCTTGGAGCAGTGTGCTGAATGGAAGTCCAAGAAGTCTCTTTTGGGTGACTGGGCTATGAACCAAAACCAGTCTCCAAAGGAGTAAAAAATGAGTAGCAGCAATGATCTCAAGTGACTTCACATGCAACTTCCTGGAAACTATATTATTTGATTCATCATCTCAAATTTAAAGAAAAATTCTGCAGCTGATATAAACATGTACAGAATACTGCTGTTCCTGCCTATGCTACTAGAGCAGAAAAAATAGCTTCGAGCATAAGAAAGGCAGAATTCACTGCCAAAATATTCAGGTATTCAGAGAAATTTTAGTGTACACCATCAAACACGAGCAGAATGGTTTGCCTAACTAAGCAATGCTATCAGTCTGCAATTCATTGGCACTCTCGCATGCAGTTCTAGCGGTTTTCAGTGGATCATGACAAGTGTAAGTGCCAAGGGCTTGTCCTTGAAATATTAATGGCTGGATCAGGCTATAATTCAGACAGGAGGTCAACTGCCCACCACTGTATGAGCAGTGCTGGGGAATGCAGAAAGAATACATTGGATTTCCCCACCCGATTAAATCCTCCCCTCTCTATCATCTATTTTTGCTGGTTTTCCTACAGCCTGCTGAAACACTACAGGACATCTATGTGCCCCAAGACCAAGATTGCATTGTTTTTGTACTGCTTCATCATCGTGCTCCTTATCTACATAGGAAACGAACTGCTGTTCTTTTTCATTGAGACACATCAGCTGTTTGTTACTGTACTGACTCTGTTATATCTAATTAAAAAGAATTATTTGCTTGCTACTAGATCTTCCTCTCCAGTATCAGCCTTCACTGAAATTCCTGACAGTAGTCCACGATGTTCAGATGTAAGGATGAAAGGCACTTTACAAGAAGGATTAGCCATGTGATATGAGCCATTGGTGTTTTTTACTGGTACTTCACTTTTGGAGAACTCATCCTGTCGTCTTGATGCCCTATCAACCCTGTAAACTATTTCAATGATAATAACCTGTTTCATTTGTAAAAAAAATCATTTAACTAATTGAGTATGGTGTAAGAATGGAAGAAACAAATATGTAGTACAACATTTTGTCAGCTTCTTGGGAGCTAAAAAACTGTCTTCTCCAATGCTATGTGCAATGCCATCCTAAATATTCAAAGCAAGAGGATCTGTCTTTACCATGGGCGGTTATTCTAGAATATAACAGATATTGCCAGGAATGTCTGACATTGTACATTTCTCTCTCCATACTTCCATGCTTTCTTTTTCAAGTATTATTTTTAAAGTAAACCACCACCAAGGAAAGAGACCATTACTTTTAACAAATAATGGCACAATCTTGTGCTGTGCTCACTTTAGATAGCACTGACCACTTAGATTCTAGATTAAAGAGATTTCTGTCAGACTCCTTGATTCTAGATGATTGCTAAGCAGAAAAAAAAAAAAAAGCAATCACTAAGCAAAACAAGCAGAGAAAGAGAAATTAACAGAAAATCAGGGGAGCAAAGAATAGACCAAGGAAGAAAATACTAGGAAAGATCTGTTTAAAGGAAGTCTGATGTTCCCAGGTAAAGAACTGCTGGGACCAAAAGAGCATGGCAAGAGGTTATTCTGGGAGCTGAACCAGTCCACTGAGCCACTTTGCATTATTTTTATACTGATTATAGCCAACTGAAGGGTATAAAAGGGATTACACGGCACGGCTGCCTACAATAGCTGAGAACAAAACTAAGGAAGTCAGTTCTAGTTTTGTCTTTCTAATTTAGCCTGCACTAGACAAAAGCCCCACCGTGAGCCTAGAAACCATTTAGAAAGAGAATATTCATACCTCTCTCCAGTCATAAATCATACTGCTAATTTTAGAAAGTTCTCTATGAGCCTCAGCTTGGCACCACTGTAAACCTATTTAGATTATACAACTGTAGACTTTGGCTCAAAATTAGCAAGCAGAAAGAAGAAATCTATATCAAAACCCCATTCCCTGCTCCCAAACTCAAGTTGGTAAATAGAACTAGCCATAAATCCTGAAAATGTTCTTGATTGTTTCTTTTTTATTAAATTTTATCACCCATGCAAGTTTGGGTTATCAGCTAGACACACACACTAATAGAGAGGAAGAACTCTTACATCAGCCTGAATGTGAATTAGGAACGTTAAGCTTGATTTAGAGTTTGATGCAGAAGAAACAGATTTCTGCATTGCTGGCTGGATGCTTTTGCTTTGCAGCTAGGCTGGCATTCTTCACTTCAGGAAGAAGAAAGTTACTGCCATGTTGTAGTTCCAGTCCCCTAATTTGCTACTGCAAGGTGTAACCTAGACACCCACTATTCAAGCATAGCATTCTCCCTGTGAAAGTCTTTGTGACTTCTAAGATCTCTACAATGTCTCTCTCTTTCCACCCCTTCCTGGACCATCCAGCTGTTCACTGTCTACTAAAATATCTCTCTCCTGAGGAGAAGTGAGCATAAAGATAAATATTTAATAATCTGCAAATCTCTTAAAGTCCTAGAAGAACGAGGAATGGTAGGCATGGTTTCCTTGACAGACTCTGGTCTTCCCACACAGGCTACAGATTATTTGCTTTATTGAGAGAATAACCCCGATTTCAATAGAAGGCCATAAAGAAGATTCCTAATTGTGTTGACAATCTGGGTCCTGAAAGTATTTCTTACCAGGCATTAGAATTAACTCTAGCTGATCTAGAGGACCATGGATGGCAGTGGAAGAGCTCTGCCATTAGTTAAAGAGTGAAGACATACGCTCCCAGTTGCCGTTATGGCCTATGGCCTTATTCCATCTTAGTCCTTTTTATGAACATATCATCACACAGACTTCTCATGGAACAACGCCACTGATGAGGGTTTGTCTTATCATCTCACTGAAAAAATTATGTTCTTACACAGAAACTGTGATCAGAGCTGAGGAAAGTTTCATACATGCATATGCTTCTCAGTGCAGACAACCACCTCATTATTATCTACAATTATAAACAGCTACCATTTTTTTTTTTTTTGCAGTCCAGTCCTATGACTAAGTAGCAGCTGAAACACAACTTATGGTGGAATAAAGGGTAGGCACCTTGCACTGAGCAGCATGCAGCGGCAGGAATTCTTAGCGATTTTCAAGACTACAAACTTTTAGGCACACAGTAGAGTGAAAACAGTGAGACAGACAAAAGCCTAAATATTTTGCCATAACAGAAAGCCAAATTTGTTTCTGGACAAACACCTGCCTGTTACCAAACAAATACCCTGGCTATTAGAAGAACTTCTTATATGGTGAGATGTACAGAGACTACTTCCTTTCTCTTTGCAGGGTAAAAGATTGAGAGGACCTAACCATACTTAAACCAAGAGATTCCTATAATCACCTTGGCAACTTAGAGACAAGACGAACATTAACTGTTAGAAAGCTAAAGTCAGAACACATGAAAAACATGCAGAAAAAAAACAATTCAGTCTCTCCAAAGAGGTTTTCCTATATTCGTCAAATCTCAGGGGCAGGAAGGATCCAGTCTGGTCTCTGGCATGATTCAGAGCAGCCAGATCTGCTTAAAATTAGACCCTGCTTCACTGAGCCAGTGGCCTTTGTGGAACTGTCTCCTGTCCTACTTCCTTACTCTAAGGGACATCACCTTTGTGGGTGAGTAAGGGTTGATTATCTCCCCTCAATAGAGCACTTTTTTTTTTTTTTAAATTTATTTTTTTGTTTAGGGAACCCTGTTAATTATCCAACTTTTATAGCTGCAGAGTGATGGCAGCTGAAGCAGACCCCGGAGTCGGGTCCTACACATGTTATTAAGGATTCCTTTCAGGACAGGAAACCAGCTTGCTACTCCTCCATTGTTAATTCGCTTTCCTGGGTGATGAAATGAGCTAAATGGCAGGTGCTGGCATGTGTAGTGGAAGTGTGCACAGTAACAGGAAAAGTGGATGAAAGCTGCTACAATAAAGGAGAGAAGAAATTAAAAGAAGGAGCAGCGCCATGTGGACAGGAAAGAATTAAGCAGCAGATTTAAGGTGACTGGCACGATGATGCTATAAGAAAAGAGGAAACGACATGCTGTTCAGCATACATAACTTATGCATAACCATAAAAACAGAACTGAAAGAGCCTTCATTAGAATGCCTATGAGGCAAAGCAATTCCTATGGGACATAAGGATAACAAAGCAGAAGAAACAACTGGTGATCATTTTTAAGTATTTTTCACCATTTCAAGTCAAGTGATTTCATATTTTCTAGATGCCACTTTTTTTGAGAGGTTACTTGGCGTAAGACAGGTGTATGTGTATAAAACCCATGCTACTAAATGCACCTGACACAAAATCCATTTTGGAACCTATTTTTTTATATTAGGATGCATTAGAAAGAGGCTTTACTCTGCTCAACATGCCTCCCTGCACTCAGTGGAGTACAGGACTTTCTGGGTGAAAATCAGCCATTCTGATGCAAGAAAACTGTGCGTTTCCTAAAGATATTGGAAACAATAATCAGAGTCTTTTCAGCCACAACTCCGGTTTCCCGGTGAAACGCGAAGGCCCTTTTTTCCTCATCCCGGGCGCCGGGTGGGTGGCTGGACAGAGCAGCCAAGCCCCGGGCCGAGGCCTCGAGGGCAGAGCCGGGGCACGTCACACCGAAAGCAGATGGGGAGAGCGGCAGGTTCCGGCAGCCGGAACGACAGAGGGGAGCAGACAGCGGCAC
>NW_009647437.1:2912320-2946752 GCF_000708025.1 Charadrius vociferus
CCGACCGCAAGGCGCTCCCCTCCCCTCCCGCCCGGTGCCTTCGCCTCGCTTCATAGGGCTGCCGGGAGGGAGCGAGGGGCGGAGGGCGGCAGCGGCACCCGGCGCTTGGGGCCGGTCCGAGGTGCGGGTTGGCGGCCCTGGGGGGAGCGGTCGAACCCCGCAGACGAAATCTGTGTTTGAATGTGAGTGACCAGAATCGCATGACTGAGCCAGAACTGCGGGGTGCGGAGCCGGGATGTGCTATCCGTGCGCAAGGAAGTGGGCATCAGGCAGGAAGAAATGGTGGCCTGCGGAGACCGAGACAATAGAAATGGGATGAGTTTAGGGATGTTTAGGGATGAATAAGTACGGTTTAGATTAGAAACTGCGGCACCGTTCTGTTTGGAAGTGAGTGTGAAGGAAGGATCCAGGCTACGAGCTGCCACTCTGATGCAGCTGTGAAAAAAGAAAATGCAATCCTAGGTCTTTCCAGTATGAAATGCCACAGTAGAAGTGCATTCTGGAGACCACAGCTGAGATGCTACATGCAGTTCTGGTTCAGTCAAGTGCTTCTGGTCACTCACAGGTGAACCGGGATAAGCATACTTGCTGAGAAGACTATTTATAAAGGAGATAAAGAGAATGGAGAGCCTGTAAACCTTTGCAAAACAAAGACTGAGAGCAGATACAATCACTTTGCATAAATACCTTGGGTGAGTTAAGCCCCAGATTGGGCAAGAACTATGTAAGCTAAAGGTGAAGTGTTTGCATAAAAGCAGTCAAGGTGTAAATAGGTCACAAATATGCTTTGGTTGGAAATCAGGAGGTTATTTTTTCCTGTAGAAAGTGATAGTCTGCAACAGCCTTTCTATGGAAGTGGGAGGGGGAAGAATACTGAATACTTAGCTAGCTAAAGGTCTATCAGTTGGTGACAGAAATTCTGTATATATATGCAGTATTGGGGGAGCTGTACTTGAGCAGGGTGTCCTTTACAATCTTCTTTTCTTAAACGGGCCAGGAGTGTCTAGATACCACAGGGATAAATCATGCAAATAAGTAAATATATAAATAGTAACGACATTTCTAGTGTACTTAACCAAGGCTCTCCAATGGCCATGCAAATGTGAATGCCAGATACCTATCTATCACTCAGGGAAAAGCTCGGCAGGTATTATTAGCTTCATGTCGAGCTGGGGAGACTGAAGTATAGAGAGGCTGAGTATTGGCATGAGCCAATTCCAAGGGTTTTATTTTCAGTGACTGCAAAGCTCCATCGGGAAAACAGAGGCTCTGGAGTGCAAGTGCCCATGAAGAACGCTTTCCTTCAGCAGTAAGTGAGAGCTACACCTGCCTGCTTTAAGAACTGTTACTTGCTTAAGACTGGCTGAGGGCCCAGTAAAGGTTACTGGGAGTGGCTTATGTTGTACTGTAGTACAGTTGTCTTTATATCCTGGAGATAATAGAAAATAATCAGAATCAGCTATGCCAGTTAGAACAGCCTGGAAGTGGTTCTATATTTCACTTAAGGACATCACAGTAATGGAAGAGTTCTCCCCTTGAGTGAAAGAACAGTGTGACTGAAAAATAGGCCATGTGAATAAGTGGCAGAACTGAAAGAAAACCACAGTAACCCTAAGTTCTCTTCTAACCACAATGAATGCAAGCGTTCATTTACATTCAACCAGCAGCAAAAATGAAAAAGCCTGTTACTTTGCATCAGCCCTCGTTCACTGGCCCATACTTCCAAGCTAATTGTCCATGCCCTCAGCACAAGCCCGTAAATATAGGCATTCTGGCAAAAAGGCAGACACTTTCCTTTGCTAAACTTTGCCCAGACAAACAAAAACAAAACCAACCAACCTGGCAAAACTCAGGGACAGGCTTTTAAGAATTTATCAAAGGAAAAGCGTTGGTCTACCTGTGTAGGCACATATCTCATAACAAAGGTCAGCTCTCAGAATGCTTATCTGCAGTAAGGAAAAAGATGAAGTCTGTCCCTGCTCTTGCGCGATCCTTTCTGTTCTACACTCCAACACCATGGTCTCAGGCAAAGCTAAGACACTTACAAATCTTCTCACCTGGAAAATATTTGTATACAGCAAATAATACATCTGTCTACTGGGTTCTCTGTTATCTTCATTTTTCCCCTGTGGGTTATTTTTCTGTTCCTTAAATGCCCAACTTCTTCCCTTAAGCATTAGAACAGAGCCCAGGAGAGCCCTAGCACCTTAACTTTCTGGCACTTCCGACACCTGCAGCACTCACTTAGTGGTAAGCTGTCCCAGACCTCTTCTATGATGCGGGGTAAACTTTGGGGGTTTATCCCAGTTCTTTCATTGATTTGCTACAGGGTTTGTACAAGTGAGTTCCTTTGTGTCACTTTTCCCCACTGGAAAAATAATAGTTCAGTTTAGTCTCATGATGTATGAGTGCCTCTTGAATCATGAAAGGCTGTCAATCTACTGGAGCAAAAAGAATTCCCATGGAATGGCATCTGTTTACATGCAGTTCTGTTACAGGTGAGTTATTGGACAGCTTCACCTTATAATTTCTGATACTATCTATTTATCTTTCTCCAAACAAATCTCCATGCTTTAATCCTTTACCTGGGAAATGAAATGGAAGAAATGAAAAACAAAACAACAAAACAGCTTTAAGCAACCTGTTTTCTACATCAGACACCAGCATGGCTTTTCTTTGTTATCATTTTTCCTTCCTGTGAGGCATTCATCATGTTGACACAGCACATATGGCAGAAAATTCCGGGCTGGAGTCTGTACCACTGCTGTTGAGTCATTTACACCATTGCTAGCAATCACCAAGTGAAATGGTTGTGTAAACCTCCTCCTTGGACCTTTATAAATAATGCCAAATGCAAAGCACTGGAGCATCATATATTGTGTACTTTCTCATATATTTTAGGCTTCACATTTTGGCACATACATTATAATTTCCCCATATTTCTAGGCAGTAGTCATATTTATATTTAGGCCTGCATCAAACAATTCCATAAGCTCATGTGAGGCCAAAGCTTATCTTAAATATCTAAGAATGATGGGTAGGAAAATCCATTTATTTGGAATTTATGAATGCTGGATAAGGTTGTAAAATTGCTCTATCATGGAAAGGTTAAGTTTCTTGTGAATCAGTAATTTGCCACCACAGGTGGTGTCATAAAACTTACTGAAAAGGGAAAAAAATTTAAGTGAGTCACTGACATTAATAGTCTTCCATGTAAATAGGACTGTTTTAGAAGAAGTGTATGGCTGCCCTTGCACCCAGTGGTCTGTAAGAGCTGGGGGGGTGTCATGGAAAAATCCCAGCAAAAATGAAGGAACAAAAAGCAGGAAGTAGCTTTTGAAAACACAGATGTTAAGAGTTCAGGGGACTCAAAGGAGCACACTTTGACTGAGGGAAGTCTTTTGACCATTGTATTGGGAGAAGGAAAAGGTTTACTTGTTCTGGGAAAGGAGACAGGTTTTGAAGCACACACAGCCAGCCTGTGGCAGACTCTTTCTTCAGAGGGAAAGGGGCAGGAGAGAAAAACATGACGCTAAGCATATTCTCCATGTCACAAAGTGTGAAAAAGATGGGGCGCAGGAATATGGCTCTTACAGAGAGATGCAAGAACTCAATGTCTGCAGTAAAATCTTTCCACAGAAACTAAAGGACATGTCTCCCTTGTCAGTAGAATTATATTGTTATCCAAGAGATCTGAAAAGTTATGGATCTTTGTTTTGTTGTTTTAATTTCAAGAGCTTGCTTTCTTCTGCCTTCCAGTTTCCTGTATATTCAGTCTCACTGTATTAGGATGTCTGTTCTAAATTACCCAGTCTTGGCCAACAGATCCACTTGCAAAGTACTCTCCAAGCAGTGTAACATTAGGGATAAGCTACAGACATCACAAAGTGGCTGTGAATAACCACCTACTCTGGCTGCATTTCCCTACAGAAAGCAGAGTAAATGCTGGGCTGTGATAGGAATCCAGACAGCAAGGTAATAGGAAAAGAGCATCTTCACATTAATCTCTTTCAGCTGGTGATTTCCTGGTGTGATGAGCGTGCACTGAAGCAAAACAGAGCACAGTTTAGGAGATTGTTTCTTCAGTGTTGCCATGGGGCTGGAATGAGCTACATCCTTTAGCAGCGGAAACCAGTTTTATCTTCACCTTGTTGAGGAAAACTGAGCCCTGGTGCAGCCAGTACCAGTGACTGGGGAACACAACTTTGCTTGCGGAGAGCAAGCAGAGAGAGGGCGGATGGCGCTGGTCTGGCCCCCCTGTGCAACCCTCAGGCCCAGTGAAGACTTGCCAAGCATCATCTCAGGTTTTCAGTGCCAACACACTGGGGACTGGCAGGCAGTTCAGTCCCCTGTTCTCTGGCTAGTGGGAACAGGAAGGAAGGAGAGGAGAGGTTAGCTATGCAGTTTTTATGGACTGGCAAGACTGTACCCTCTGCCAGTGGTCAGAGGGATAAAAGCAGCTCAAAGCTTTAGGGCAAAGATGGTATCAGAGACTTAGACAAATTTCCTGGGTGGGTGGGGACTCCAAAACATCAAAAAACAGAGTGGTGCAGCTGCGCTTGGTTTTTCATTATCTCCAGACCAGGCATTAGATTTTAAGAGAACCCATGGGAACTGAGCCACCAAATCAAATTGCTCATAAATGTAAATTAAAGCACATCTAATCACAGGTGCAAAATGTGCTTTTTAGCTGTTCAGACAGTACAGTTTAGGTTGTATAGATGTCTAAACATTTCTTGTGTAAGAGTAATAAGGTCCCTAGGTGTCTGAATAAATAAGGTGTATTTCATAGAAATCATAAAAAAGGCAGATGCAAAACCAGCACATGGTCACCAGCCTGCAAAGGACACAGATGTGGGGAGGACTCAGTAGCTGATGTCCTTGTCCTCTGCATCATTGCAAGGAATCCTGACCAAAGTGCCGGAATACATGTGTTTTGGTGCCTGTGTGCTGGACAGACTGCTTGAACATTTGCGCACACACCCCCAGTGCCTGACTGCTCAGCAGGTTGCTTGGATGCACACATCCTGGCGCTTGTACGCGGCTGTGAGTGTGTGTATGTGAATGAATGGCATCTGGTTTGTTTCAGGTTTTGATTTTACAGTAAAATCCCTTCCCCTCCTATAGAGTCTGGTATTGAGATTTACTACACTGTTACCAGAGTGTTGCAAAATTTCCTACACTGAGTATTTCTGAAAATTTAGACCATGTGGCTTTATGGTCTTAAGTGATCTCCAGAATTTATTTTTTCTGTGTTTGTTTGAGTTCACAAAGTGATTTATATTTAAATAGTTTAAAAGGGAAAGTTAGATCATTAGTTTCAATTACAGCCACTGGTTTAGGCAACAGTAAGCAATCCCCATGGGTGATGCCGAGAATTGTAGCTATCCAATCAGATAATAAGAATGAATGCAAATGGAGTCATTGAGCCTGTGTGGTTTTAATAAAGCAGAGAAAGATCCGTGGCCACCAAGATATTGCAGAATACAGTTTGCTGAGTGAACAGAGAGACTTGTTGGCTACAAAACAAAATTGAGGGGTGCTATGTGCATTATTGTGTCTTAAATTAATGACAGACTCTCTTACTCAAACATGGACCATCAGTGTGGGTTTTTCATTGTGGACATTGGAATGAGTGTTGAAGGCAATGCCTACCAAGTGAAAAAACAGATTTGTGATTTCTATTAGCATTGCACAGGAGATCTATATGTTAGCAGGAACACAAAGAGCCTGATCTCACTCTTGGATAAAAAGGGATAAAGTTTTTTTTATATATATGTTTGTGTATATATATATATACACGCATACCCGTACGTATAGGCATCAACAAATACAGCTTTTACTCATTAGAGTTATGAAGATGCCAGTAAGCATAATCATGACTCAGCACACACCTTGCAGTCTGTGTTTGAAAGGATACCAGCATGGCAATAAATAACTAATGAATTTGGACAATCTAGAATATATGGTCTTTTTAATCCTTCATAAAATATGCCTGGTTATAGCCTTCTTCTGACCTTAAAATGAGGTTTAAAAAGAGAACTGACATACATCATCTCAACCTTTCTATATACCCCCTGTCATAACTACTGGATGTCAGACTTGTTAAAGTGGCTAGTACACAGGCCTCAGAATTCCAATACTTGAGCTTGGATTTTGCTTATTCCACTGGCTCCTTTACTTGTTCACAGACAAGTCATCTAAACCAGTTTCAAAAGTTTCAAAATCCTCAGCCTAACACTGGTATTGCACTGTCATTAGTGCTCAGATACCTCTTTGTGACCTTTGATCCAAAATCACAAGCTCAAATTCAGCTTTGCCTAAGCAGAGCTCTGACACTCACAGAGCTCATTCTCGTACTGCGGAGGAGCTTGGTGGCATTATTCAATGGCATGCTCTCATATCAGAGAGTGTATGTATAAGGCAGAGAACACGTATCAGGATAAAGATCAGAAAATCTAAAATCAGCCATCACCATTAAAGTAATTATTTTGCTGAGACTCTTTTATCGGAACCCACTGTTAGTGGCACCCCTACCTGGATGGCAAGACATAACACCTTCCCAGGAGAAACACATACTCTTCCAGGCAACTTCAAAAGTCTGGGGGCTAACCTGTGCCTCAGATACTGCTGTCCTGCATCACTGCTCTTACGCTAAACCAAAATGACTCAGCACCTCCTGTTGCTTTAGAAGCACAAACCCAAACCTTGTGTGGAGTCCAGAGGTGGTATTTTTTTCTGCAGTTGCCTCACAGCAGCAGCCAATGGTGAAGACTGTCTGCAGTATAACAAAGCTAAGAGGCAGGGCACTGAGGCTTCACTCCTTAAAGTACCACGAGTTCCTTCTAGAAACCCTTATCAAGTCATTTAGATGCAGTGTCCAAATCTGTTAATTTCTAAAACAGATCCTGATTCAAAGCTCTCAAAATACAGCAAAAAAGAATACCTGATGACATTGCCTAATGTGGTTAGACTTAGATCTACACACGTCCCTTCCTTCAATCTGTCTCTTTCAGATCCTGTGGATTTTTGCCTTTCACTGCCTGACAGGTTCACCAGATTTACAACTGACTGTTTAGTGATTGCTTCATTGAGAAAAACGTGTTAAAATACGGTATGGAGGGCAGGAAAAATTACCAAATCGATTGCTCAGACATTATTAAGTAAGATACAGAAAATGATACTCTGCAGGAACATAGAGGAAATAGGTGGTGATAGTTAACGGTATGGCAAGGTCTGATATATGAGCAATTGCTTTAAAGAGGAGAACTGCAAAGGTGTGCCTAAAAACAGTCGGTCTCTCAGGATGAAGCAGCAGGCAACACAGCTCATCCCCTGCACCCGCAGAAAGGGGGTATGGAAACACCCCTGGCCCCCAACCTCCCCGGGCTCCAAAGGCCATGTCTCCCTCCCATTCCCGTTGCGGACGAGCCCAGGACGGGCCCTGCCTGCCTGCCAGGGCTGAGCAACTTTCGGAGCCGCCTGCGCGAGCAGCCGTGGGGAGCTGAGCTTGCTTGTGCTGCAGAGGTGGGTCATGCACCTCTGGGCAATCTAAATACCCAATCTAAACCTGCCCTGGCGCAACTTGAAGCCGTTTCCTCGATATCGCGAGCAAGGCCCGTTTCCCAGAGCAGAGCAGAGCCGCACGCAGCCTTCTCCCCTGGCATGGCTGCTCTCCGGGGGTTCGGCCACACTTCAGCAGCAGGGCCGTGGTCACCCAGCACCCCTCCGGGTCACCCAGCACCCCTCCGCCTGGCCGGGGACAGCAGGATTCGGGCCTACAATATTGCTACAAGCCACAGGACTACACGCGCAGAGGGATGCTGATGGAGTGGGAGCATCCAGCAGCTACAAAAGCTGTAATGCAAGGCTAAAAACATCCCTCCTACTGTATAGGAGAGGTACAGCACTATAAAGCTTCTGTACACTGTAAAGGTATGCAGAAGAAAGCATTAGTTTTCTCTGCTGAGGTGCTGGAAAGACTTTCTCATGAATACCCTGTGCAGGTAGGTAAAGGAAGATCGCTGTTTGAACAGCTGTTAGAAAGGGGTTTGCTAAAAATGATCATTTTTGGTTCTCATGCTAGGAATCAATTTATTACACCTGTGACAAATTATCATTATAGGGTTTATCTGTAAATCTAGCTGTACTACATCAACTTTTTATTCAATGCTATTTTATAGGATCCACTATGGCTTGCACTGTAAGTTGCTCCATACACTCACAGTTTCTTTATTTTTTTGCTAATTAACTGAGTCTTTGAAAGCACAACCTGGAAAGATCTTGGAAATAAATGACACTTTGTGCTGATCCCAGCTGGTACTGCTTGTTCTTTTCCCGATTCCAGGCGGCTCTGAAGAGCTCTTTGCACACAACAGGCACCAGGCATCTGTTTGCACCCTATCCGATCATCGACGAGCTCTTCCCTGAGCTGCTCTGACCACACACCGCCAGAGTAGTGGTATACCCTTGCCAGGCGCTCTCCAGTGCCCTTGACCAAGATCACCAAAGACCTCTCTAAAAAAAACACATCCTCTTCCTAGATGAGCAAGCAAATGCATCCACAAGCATACCATTCTCATCCTTTAGGAAATATTTTGAAAGACTTGAAATTGGCATACCGGGGTTCACATTTTGTAAAATGCCTCTGATAACTTTCATTTACAACCAGACTTGCATTTACCACTGCTTTGTTCCGGATCTTTTTGTCCTTTTAAAAGGATATGTGTGTGTGTGTGTGTGTGTGTATACATTCTAAAATGCACATGTGTGTGTGTGTGAAATGTGTGTATGGGATAAAAAATTTTGAGCTTTTATATGCAAAATTTAAAATAAAATGTTCTTTCAGAAATGTTCTTTCACTTTTATCATAACTTTCTGGCTTTCAGAAAGCTTTTTTCCTATCTCCATTTCAAAAAGAAACTTGCATTAGAAAATACATAAAAAAATAAAATGCAAAATAATTGGCATATTTCAACAAGCTCATCTAAGAACACTGCAGATTTCACTTGGGTATTTCCTGCCTTGAAATCTGTTCTAGTACCATCACACAGAGAGGAATAATCTGCCGAGAGTACCCTCTGCTCCAAGGGGCCCTCTGGGCTATGAAGAACTGATTTAGGAGCTCCACATTGGCTTTTCTCCCAGCTCCTGCACACAGGGAAGATCAGGAGCACAGCTGGTAGGCGCTAAGCCCTGGGTAGTCTCTGCTTCACAGGACCTTAAGAGGCACAGCGCAAATTATGCTAGCCCTGGGGAGGCTCCGGCTCACAGTAAGAGTTGTTGCGGCCCCTGCAGGACTCCAGAGTATGAATCCAAAGGTAACTTCAGATAATTTTGCTTCCCTGCCTGCAATCATTCCCCTCCTGCCTAAAGTGCAGGAACGGAGTAGCTGAGCATAAGATCCATTATGTCCCTCTTCAGCACTAGGCTATAAAAGCCCAATTTCTTTTTCTTTTCTTTTTTTTTTTTCCACTGTGAAAGCTGGATATACAAATCAAAACCAGTAATGCTGGCTCTTAAAGATTTTATTGTAAATCACAGCCACTAGTCATGTGATTACATGATTAAACAATAAACACTTTCTTTTCAAGTTTCCAGTTCTCATAATTATGAAAACTCCAGAACAAGACTTGAAGCTCAGAATCCAGATGACAATTTAAAGACCTCTAAAAGCTCTTATTTGTTTAAAAAGAAAATTAAATTCTTGCAAGTTTTAAGCCAATAATGACTTTGAAATCTGAGTCATTCTGAATATTTGGGTTTAGCAAAGCTGGGCAAAGTACTGATTTTGTAGCACTAAAAATATTGTGGGTACAGACCTGAATACAGTTTTGGTGCATACACTGTTCTTCAAGAAGCATCCAGCATATATGAGAGGAAGAAGAAACAAATATCAATACAGTGGTTTTTATGGCAGCTGCCCTTTTTTTAACTGGATTTTGTGGAACGTGTTATAACAATAGAACGTTCTCACTGCAAAAGTTGCAACTGTCTCAGGGAGGCACTGTCTGAAATGCCATCCTTGTATAACAGTTTGTCAAAAGTCTGTTCTTTCATTTCAACAGATATTCTTTATGGCTCAGTTTTTGCTTGGGTCACTTCTTCTGTCCCACTATTTCTGCAGCACTGCAGAGGCTTAGGATCATAACAGACAGGAGATCACTTCCGTATGAAATAAGGTGGTTCAATAAATCTTGAGTCATAGTTGACCAAAAATATCCAGTTTCCCTTCTGCGGGTACGTTCACAAACTGCACTCTCAGCACATAACTTCTAAAACTTATGTTCTTTACCTCAACTTGCTTCAAACTTCAGGGTAAGGGACATCTCTTGACATCACAGAAATGCACATTGGGTTGTGTTTTTGACAAAGATGAAACTGGAGAAATTCCATAAATGTAGCCAAACAGACTGTTGCTACCAAAGATACACATTGGGGTTAAAGCCATTGTTTTCTTTCTAGCTCTGTGTTATACTTTGAAACACAGGTTTGGTTCTGTTCTTAGTAATAACTGTTTGATCAGATGTGCTTGAACAGTGACAACGCTGGGTCAGAGGTATGGATAGTTTGGGAAAAATTCAGCAGATGCTAAAGAGCCAAATGGTCAAATTCTGCAGTTAAGACATACACTTTTGGACTGAAATTTTAGAGAACAAAGCCTGAAAGACTGAGTGCTCCATCTGCTTTCACAGTTCTCTGTGACCATCATCAAAATGCTGTGCTGCAGAGACCATTTAGACATGGAATATCTTTTTTCTTTTTTTTGTAAGGCAACTGGATCAAATAATCAGTTAATAATAAGCACAAGTAAATCTCACATGAGTGTCTAACCAGAAATTCCTGAGGACTAGAAGTATAGTCTTAGAGATCAGTTGCTTCCCAGTTTATGGCTTTCCACCGTATGTATAGATATCCACAGAATCACAGAATGGTCAGGGTTGGAAGGGACCACTGGAGATCACCTAGTCCAACCTCCATGACAGAGCCGGGTCACCTACAGCAGATTGCACAGGACGGCATCCAGGCGGGTTTTGAATGTCTCCAGAGTGGGAGACTCCACCACCTCTCTGGGCAGCCTGCTCCAGTGCTCTGCCACCCTCAAAGTAAAGAAGTTCCTCTTCATGTTAAGATGGAACTTCCTATATTCAACTTTGTGCCCATTACCTCTTGTCCTATCACTGGGCACCACTGAAAAAGAGACTGTTCCCATCCCCCTGGCACCCTCCTTTAGAGTATAAGTGTTAATAAGATCCTTGACCTTTGGTCATCCCTTCAGCAACTTCAGCTCTGTTCTCTTCCTCACTGGTTGACTGCAGTGGAGTTAGTCTGTGCAGCCTATAAAGCATGGATTTCATGCAATTAATGCATCTGCCAGCACAAATTTGGGGTGCTGAGCCTTGGCAGCCACAAGCAACTTCAACTCACAGTGTAGTGGCTCTGACTGTGTTTAGCATTCACCCTGTTGGCCTATATAGCATAGAAGGCAAAGCTTAGTTTGGTCATTTACACTCATCCAGAGCAGCATCATCTTATACAGTACCTCTGCTCTTCCAGGGGCACCTGAAGATACAAGTTTGTGGTTTATTTATGTGATACAATGTGGACAATACACACAGGAAGTGACATTGCTGAAGTTATCACTACAGGAGCATTGCTATGATGCATTACCATCATATATATATTTATAAACCAGAAACAAAGATGCTTTATCATTTACTGATACTTCTCTTTGGTCAAGTTTGACAACTGTATTAGGATCAGGGCCTAGGAATCTGTGTTCCCCTGTCAGGGAGAAAATCTGCTTACATACAAGTGAAGCCATATGCCTTTTGTGAAATTCAAGTGCAAACTCCAGTTTGTAGTTTGTACAGTTGAAGTTACACAAGTTGCTAACACAGCCTTGGTTTATTGCTCTGTGATATTTACCTTGCTCATCATGTTCTTTCAAGTCAGAATGGGGAACAGTGCAAACACTGCAGCAAAAGGAAATAATCTGATGAAAAGTGTCTGGGTTTTTGAAGGAACCCACTGCAGTATTAGGGAAACACTGGGAGGATAATGACTTTTCTGTCCTTTGGTGTGATTAAGTGCATAAACACTCTGGGTTTAAGAGCACGTTGGTAACTCAGATGTTCTGGTATTTGAAGCTTTAGAATATATGTCAGTTTAAATCCAGATAGCCAAGGATTAGTATCAAGGCTTATTTTAATACAGAAGCCACACAGGATTAAAGGAAATAGTTGCTTTTTTTCTCATACAGAGAGGGTGAAAATAACTCCTGGAGAGCTCAAGATTTATGCATGATTTAAGTCCTGTTCTGATGCTGCTAAGTAGAGCATTGTGATGTCTCTCTGCATAAAGGTGACCGTAACCCAGCAGGAGTACCCCAAGGTATTTATCTGTCAAAACATGTAAGAGAACTGAAAATGTTTCTAAGGGCAGATTTTATAGCACCAGGAAGAACCTGATTAAATTCTCCAAGAATTCTCCAAGGTTTTTTGGCAAAACCCTCAATCCAAATATTTTATTTAAAAATTTATTGAACTCCGGTACTGTGTTTCATGAAAGGCATTTGTATTATTTAAATGTCTTCCATGTGGCTATTTATAAATCTTGCTTCTAATCTAACCCTTTTAATCAAGTTGTCTCTATTTTAAATTAAGCATCTACATTGGGATTATACACTTTATTGCTGATTTATATCCTAAATCACTGGCTTTCTACAGGCTTCCAGAATATGACTCAGACTGCAGGAGACTGTCATGCTGGAGTTTTTGCTGGAGCCTGCACACCAGCAGATGTACAACAGTCTTCACTGCACACACCAGGTTAAACTCCCAGGAAGGTCAATAGCACCGTTGCCCAGTTGTTATTGGCAAAACAAAATCTCCGTCTCAAGGAGTTTAAATTCAGCTCTATCAATTATGATCCTCTAGTCTGACTTCTGCCAAAGGACTGACCAAGTAAAGTAACCTAGGAATCCCTATTTAAAGCCCATAGCTCTCCTTTGAAAAGCAAACTTCTAGGAAGGCATCCTCTCTTAGATGCATCTTCATAGACCATGAAGAACAGGGAACTATCCTTCACTCTTAAAAACAGGCAGCTACAGCCTGAACTGTAGCAAGACTTTCAGATACCCATAATAGGCTAGATCTCTCATTTCTAATTTTTTGGAGTCTTCCTTCCTGCCTTACAGTGGGGTTTATTGCCAGTCTATTGCCTACAAAAAGGCAGTCTCCTCCTATTTTTTTTTTTTACCCCTTAGAGAAATTTTGTTCTGACCAGCAATCATGACACTGAATAAAGGCACAGAATCTAGGAGCTCTGGATGGCTGTGACTCGTGGGACTCTCTGGGAGCAGAAAAAGTACATTCATGGCTACGAATGGCAATGCCTGGCATTCAAGCTACCTTTCCAGTAACCACTACCCTTTACTTCTGTGGGTCCAGAAAATCCAGGGTCAGTAGCGAAGCAAGCAGGAAGGAAGACACCACGCATGTTCAATCCCCAACCGTTTGTATCAGCACAGAAAACAGTCAGACTAGTTCCTAATGGAGACAAGAAAGCAGGATCAGTGTGTTACTATAGGTCTGAGGGACAGATAAATGCTACACCTAAATATTCATTGAAGAGTTTTAATGATTTAGCTAAAAATATGACATCGTGCTGCTTTAGTTCAACCAATGCAGCTGTGTGTGTATGTGCATACTCTGTACTAGTCTGGGGAAAACTTCACAAGGATAGGCAAGGTTTAAAGGGACACACAGTTAAACTGATGCAACATCATCCTTCTAATGAAACTGATACATTTCCTCTGTGTAATGAACTGGTTTTGAGACCCCACTGCCTTGTCTGCATCATCATTTACACCTACAAGAAAAGGGTACCTTACCAAATCAGCAGAGGGGATACTTCTTATCAGATCAAAAGTTCCCAAGGTGACTGCAAAATCAAGGCTAATCTAATAATGCCTTAATGCCTTTACTGGTAGATTTCTTATTTTTAAAGCAATCCAGGAAATGGCAGGGACTATAGGCCAGTATGATTGATCTCCATAAGCCTCTGAGTATGGGGGTAATTGCTTATTTGACATGTTTCTGTTTTCATCCAGGTTTCTTAGCTAAGCAAATTCCTCTGTGTAAATAATCTCATCAAATGACACAGGGCCAAATACTGTCCAGCCTGTACTCTGCATACAAGGTGCCAGCAGTTCTAGGACACTGTATCTGTGGATCCCAGTGAAGTGAAATCCTGTCTGAGAGTCCACGTGACTACTACCATCTGATTACGCACAGTGAAGGTCCTTGCTGCTTCCTCCAGTATAACAGCACTGGAGTGGCTCTGGGAGGCTGAGGCGTGCTGGTGTCCTGCCTACCAGAACAGTTGACTCCTAACTAGCTCAGTAAGCTACAGCCCTCAAAGGCTGTCAGACTGAAAGAGAGTGAGCGAGCACTCAAGAGGATACACTATTTCATGGATTCACCCCTGAAACATGGCAGGGATTGAGCTCCAGCTGTGACACATGCATATGATGTGCAGGCTTCGCAATTGCTTTGTGGTTCACTGTTACTGGAAGTGTCGAGCTATGGAAAACAGAAGGTAGGAGGAGGTGAAAATGGATTGAAGGCCTATTTCATTCCTTCTGCCAGTCCCCTGCCAAACATACTATGCCAGAAAGGTCTAATTCCTGTTCTTAACTCCTTCAAGATCTCCTATAATCTGTGGCACAGGCTGCATGGAGGAGGAGTATATGCTCCACAGATAGATAGCTAGCTGTGAATAAGCAGAGATTGTATTTATCTAAGAACTCCCCTTCCCAATGGCCTGTCCACAACGGAGTGCAAATTCTTGTCTTGCTGTCTCTATCCTCAGGAGCAGGGAGTCTAGCACACCTATATATTTTGAGGTAAACAGAGGCCACAATGCCACTTACAGACAAATGAGAGGAGCTAGGATCTGTCAGAGTCCATTTGGTTGTCAACTATATTCTGATACCTAGGAGAAACATTATCCCTTGCTTTGTAAGAATAAGCTTATTTGCTCACGCTTTTTATGAGGGATGACTCTAATGGTGTCTGCTTTAGTTATTCTGCAACGCAGGAAATCTGCAGTCTCTCACTGAAATTATAGCAAGTCCCACATTTGCTGTGTATTTGTTATGTAAGAGTTACTATTCTGGGCTGTGCTAAATTTAAAAGAGAAATCTATCAGGGACTCCTACCAGCAACTTGGGCATTGATATGTTTAGGAGGATCTCCTGCTTTGATTAGGCAGATTGTGAGCAGAAAAGCAGAGTTTAGAAGCTTAATTTAATTCCCAGTTCAAGTCAAAAGAGAAAATTGTAAAGCAAATTGTCAATGATACCGTCATTTATCTACTCCCAGAATAAAATTTCAGTTGCAGTGACAATATTTGTAAGGGGGCATATCTTGAGGCCCTTCACCAATAAATTAAATTCCTCACCTATACTGGCTGGGGGGGTGTCTGGTGTGTAAGTGTTATAAAACCATGGATGGTCTACACTCAAGCCACATCGGCTTACTGGAAACTTGTAAAATTAACCTTTCTCAACTCCTGAATGTTCATGGCTTAGGTGGGGCTCACACAGGGACCTTGTACTGCTTTACCTTATTACGTCAAACCAGGACGTTCATAAAAGTGTTTTTTAACTATTTTTAAGTGGTTAAAAGTGTCAAGTGAATACAACAGAATATGTGTTAGATTGTTTGATGCTTTCACCCTAACAGCATTTTACTAAATGACAGCAATAATTTTATAGCGACTTAATTTAAAGTACTAAGAAAATTAAGGAAAAAATTAGCTAAACACTAAGAGCTAGATTTTCAAATGTTTACAGGCACCTAAATATATGGCATAAACCTGTAGAAACTTAGATGTTTTGATCAATGTTTGTAACACTGTGAATACAGACTGTCTCTGAAAACTTTTCATTCACTGATATAGGACAAGGGATTGCAAAAAAGCCTAAATAACATTTTTTAGAAACCTTTAGCAAGAAGGCGGATAAAGTGAGACTCCCCGAGGGATGATGCTGTGACAAACAGGTCAATACCTAAAACCGTGACTGATCCCACTTTGCTATCTACAATACTCCAGGCCACTGTCATTCAGTTATAATCCAGCTCCAAAGGCTATGTAAGCTGTCAGAAGGTGCAGGAGTTTTCTCTCCAGTGTTACCTGAGCTGCTCTGTGCCTGCTGTCTGTCGGTGTAGCCCCGGAGAGGTGGAGGCCCATTCAAAACTGGGGGTATGTCAGCTTTCTCCACCAGCCTCAGGGTCACACCACCAACCACCACCACCATTTGAGGAATGATGGCACTGGTTAACAGATTATTTTTCCCAAATACTCACTTGCAATTCAGTGTTTTACCAGAAACCATATTATCACAGGCCAGGCTCTAGGTGAAAAAAAGGTGCCTGTGGATTTTAAATCTTGGTGAAATGCTGAGAGCTGTATTTTCAGCCCTGTGCACTTAGAAGGAGTTAGGTGTAGGCTCACCCTGAACAGGAATCATGTATTTATCACCATGGTATTTTACCTGTTGAGAAAGTGCTGTGTTGTCATGTGAGAAGTAGCCCTTTGCTGCTGATGTGGTTGTCACTGCAAAGGTGCCTTCCAATACACTGGGAAGGAGCTGGGGCTCGTCGAGACACCTGAAAATCCCCACACCAGGGTGGCAGCTCTCTGCACTGGTGTGGCTCCTCACCTGGGCGCACACCCAGTGCAGGGGGGCATTGCAGCGGGGCTGATACCAAGAAGGGCAACGGCTTCATCAGCCAGCCCCTTCGACGGGCGCTGGCAGGGCCACATCCCAGCCCCCTGTCTCCTGGCACCAGCCCTCAGGGACCACAAGATGGCACCCTGCCCAGCATGTGCCTGCCAACATGGCCGCCACACCAGGGGTGCATGGTGGGCAGTGAGAGCTGGGCTAACCCCGGCAATGTTGCTGAGCCTGCTCATTTTTTCTACGGGCAGGCTTCCTCTCTGCCTCGGAAAGGCCTCCTGACTGACAGCGCTGGCTGAAAATGTCCCAGAGCCTCGGATGTGGAAGCCTGGGCCTTTGGCAGAGCTGGGCAAGGCCAGGCAGTGCTGTAGCCATGGCGAGGGCTGTGTGGGCCCTGCTGCAGGGTCAGCTCCCCAGGCACTCAGGGGCGCACACGTTTAGTGACTGCAGCTGTTTTTCAGGTCCCCAGGAAAAACTCAAGGCCAAATGTGGCCTCCCACCCGCCCTTGCCCCGGTGCCTCTCCGACAGCACTTGTCAGTCACGTACCTGACACAGAAAACGGCAAGAAATGAGCTGGTTTTCTGCCCTAGAAGCTTAGGAAGGGGAAAAGGACCAAGCAAAGAAACCCAAAATACTGCGGTGATCTCCTGCAGCTCTGCAGAGCCTGAGCTGCTGGAGGTGGTCTCAAATGCCATGGAGGAGAGGTACCGTGCTTGCTGGGGATGCAGGCTCAGCCACCCAGGCACGCACTGAAGGACTAGAAGACCCTTTCTTGTTACAGTCAAGCAGTAATACCTAACACACACACACACACACAGAGAGCTCTTCTTGTCCCCAGATTTTCAGTTTCCTTTCATTTAGGAAACTAAACAGTCATATGAAGGTCTTCAGCAAAGTCATGTAATAGATCAGCAACAAAGCAGGGCACAAGCAGCAGGCCACTGAGCCGCTGGATTTTTCAGGAATGCTCACGCTTCATCTGGGATAATCAAAATAATGGGTGCTGTATCTAGCGAGAGCTTTTCAAGCAAAGGCTTTCCTGGAACTGCAACCCAAACGTGACTGAAACCCTGGGTATCAAAAGCAGAGAAATCCCATCCTGTTCTGATATGTTGTCAACATTAACGAGGCTAACTGGGATCTTACTTCTCCAAAGTATTACCACTGCAATTGGTAGATTAGAATAACTGTGCCACGTTTCAATCCAAAGAGAAGATAAGCAACATCAGGCAAAAGAAAAGAAGGTTTAGAGATGAGTGGTAGTACAGAAAATTCTTCATTTTTATCTTTTGAATAACACTGAAGCTGAATTGAAAAGTTTCAGGTCTGTAGTCTACAAATAGCTGCAAATTGCAGATGTATTAGTGAAAAAACTCTAAAAAATACAAAAATCTCGGCACTTTTAGGACGCTTTCCATTGGGACAACTCAGCAAGTAATTGCTATTGTCATTTCATGCATGGCATAACTTGCCATGGGGGTCAGTGCCAAAGCTGGGATTTTAATTTAGGACTTTTAATTCTCAGCTTTTATCCCTGTGTAACAGTGCTGTGATAGAAAATTATCCCCATGGGGCCGATTGCACCTTTGGAAAATTCCAAGGTGGGGTTCCCCTACATGCTGAAGTGGTGTCTGGCTATCGAGAGAGCATCATCCCATGTCTTTCTCCCAGAACCCTCCTGGGACCTGCATGATGCAAAATCTACGCAAAAAAAAAAGGAGTGGACAAGCTTAGGAGGACACTCAGTACCCCTGGAAAATCTCCAGAAAATTAAATGCTATTCCAAGCTATTCCATCCTCCTCCAAAATTACCCTGCCAGAGCATCCGGAGTGGATTCTGGGCCAGTGGCAGGGCAGAGATGACCTCCTCATTGCTGCAGCATCCTCCCACAGATCCCTGGAGGACATCTGAGCTTGCAGCAGCCCCATCGTCTGCAGAGTAATGCTGTGAACCAGTCATGGAAGCATTTCTTCCCCCTACTGCCCCTCCTGCAGATTTTTCCTTGGGAAGGAATGATCTAAGCCCATGTGATTTGGGATTCAGTATTTTTACCCTAATAGCAACTGTAGTGCACTTCCCAAGTGGAAAAAAAAAGAGTTTTGCTTCACTGCCACTCTTAAGCAGCTGCTTAATAGCCTGTACAAAGTATATCTCTGTGTCCAAATTCAGGCTTCTCCTTTAAGTAACTTAGAAACTCGCCTTCTGTAAATGCCTTCTGCTTGTTTAAGTGCCAGCACTGCCCTCATCTCTGGGGGAGGAGGGGAGAAAGCTGAAATATGAGGTCATGTTCTAGTCACGTGACTGCTGCAGCATCTGTCAACTGTGATACAATTACTAAGCCATAACTGTGCATTTATGACATTCAAACCTGCTCCTCTCCTGGCCTCTGGTGCCTTCACCCTTTCTGTACTTAGGGATCATCTTAAAAGTTGTCTAAGCAAACCTGTACCATGAATGACAAAGCATGCATTTTGGCAGTCGTCCGTTATACCAAATATTGCAGTGTACCACGAAAACAACATTCTAATTAAATCCTTTCCCTGCAAAAACCTTCAGGGCGGTCTCTTGGGTGGGACTGGAGCAGCAAATTTAACCTCTGTGTTTCAGGAGAGCTCTGAGCCTGCTCAGCTGCACCGGAGTGAACGCAGTCTCCTGCCCGGAGGAGCTGGGGTTTGAGACTCTTCTTCCAAACTATCTGATTGCACAATTCTCACCTCACCTGCAGTGTGGGTGCATAGGATATGCAATCACTGGATAAAGTAGTAGGTTTTTTTTTTCAGCGACAAGAATAGCCAGATCTCTTGCAAGTTATGTCAGGAGGTGCAGCAGCACACCAGTATTTTCTGTCTCTCTGTAGCCTGCCTTCTGTATTGCAGACTCAGAAGCATTGCAAGCACCGTGTGGACAGATTCCCCTTGTTTACAAGTTTCCATTTTTAATTGGTGGGCCATGGCAGAGAAGAATGGGCGCTACTGTGTAAACCCCCAATTATTAGAACCATATATATATTTCATTGCATAGGGTCCAGCAATGTCCCATTAGTTGCAAGTAGTAAATTCACCAGAACGGTACAAGTCCTTATAGATGAGCCCCTGTATGACACAGATTAATCGCTATACAAAACATATTAGCCAAATGCAGATTTTTAAGGAAAAAAATAAGAACATTCATGCCATACCAAAGCTCGGCTAGATGAACATCTTATCATCAACAGGGGCCAAGGTTGATGCTCAGGGAATGTTTCTCTCTGAAGAGTGTTTCTTCTCCTAGAACATTGTAGCACCTTTTGGCAAAGTTGAACAGTTTCCTGAGTCAGAGGTTGCTTTTGGATCATCACATTTAACAGCCAAGGATGGAATCATCCTCCACAAATCTTTCCAATCTTTTTAAAGCCCATTTATGCGTTTTTGCTGCCACAACAACTAATAGCTATAAGTCCCACAACAGTATTAAGCACCGTGTTAAAGCAGTTGTATTCTGTTTGTTTAAAACCTGCCGCCTGGGAATTTCTTACATTTCAGTTCACATCAGTTCACATTTATCTCATACATTAAGCACTATAAAACTATTAGTCACATTTGATGAGTTATAAGCTGATGCATATACATGACTCTCTCAAAGAGTCAGAGAGAAAAGTAAGCGAGCTATTGAACTGGTGGGAAGAAGGACTAGGATCTTTGCTGGCAACATTTGGGCTGTCTCTGAAGCTGGCACTGGTGATGTGGGAGATGAGCTGTACTCTGTAGCTACCCCACAATACAAATCACATATCCCCAAAGGACAGAAGAAATCCTGTAAAGGGGGAATGCAGAACCTCTAAGGCTCTTGTAGCTGTTGACTGGAAAGGGTGAACAAACACCGACAATTCCCCTCAAAGCTCTGAGTCCCCTCTGCTTCTGCGGGCCTATTGGAGAAAAACTAAAGATACTCAGCTCTAAGCTTTTTCCCGTATTCTCTAGCTTGAAGGAGAGTGCTTACCCAGGTGGTGGCAAGCTGAAGGTTAGGGCAGGCTAAAGATCACAAGTAGATGAACATACTGAAGTGTCCTGAGGATGTGTTCGCCAATAATGCTTCAGGATAGAAATTGCAATTGCTGGTAAATTTGTGATCCCCAAATAATTTTTACAGAGCCTGCAGAAATTGGCAGAGGCTAATTGATTAAGCTAATATATAAGGGAGAGATTTCTGTGAATGCTGGCAAGGGAGTTGAATGGGCCTTGAATACAGTTTGCTAGCAAAATCCTTAGTGACTAACCCAGCTCCAATACAAGTATCAATAACAACAAGAATGAGACCATCCTTTACATAGCCAAATTTGAAGCAGCCTCTCCAATTCTTTAACGTTTTAACTATGATGTGTGCTATGAATGTGTTTGCAACCAACAGGAGATAGGAATTATATCACATCCCTTGGCAGAAAATGGAGTTGTATGTCTGTAGGCACTTGGTATACGAGAAAATTAAAGAAAAAAGAACAGCATAAAACAAGGAAGGATTTCATATTCACTACAAGGTGGGTATAGCTGTCTACTAGGTGGTGTGTAAAATGTAGCATGGAAGCTGAAGTCATCCCTACAGTATTTAATGACTTAAGAAGTGGTGTGAGGCCCATCTTCTCTTTGGACTGTACGTGCAATTCCGGCTACAGGCAGCAGGCTGTGAGTTCTGATTTCGTCAGCTCTAACAGTTTGGTGTGCACTCTTCTGTCCTCTGCTTTTCTCCTTGTTCCTTCTGACTCTCCTCTTACACTCTGCATCCCTGTAATAGCTGTTTTTTTTTTTCTCAGACCGAAATCTTGAAGAAGGCAACATCTTACTGTAGGCCATAATACGACAGAGCCTGCAACTGCAGCAAGGTGTCCATGAGTCGTTGTATTACTATGAATGCCTTCGTTTGTGTATGTCTTCTTTTGCATTGGACAAATAAGCTGTGCAATGAAAGAGATTTCAAGTTGCAAGAAATTCTGAGAGAGCTCCCTTCATAGAAAAAGCATTTGATGCTTGAAAGAGCATAGTAACAAGTTGGCACTGCATCTAAGCCTTTTATAACAGTTTAATTCACACCCTCTCTCCAAATGTAAATTAATCCAGATTGGGAAATGTTGGAAATCTGAAGCAATGTATGTAATTTGGTACTAGTCTAGGGGTGGGGAAGGAAGAATAAAAGCAAATATCCTGCTCAAACCGTTATATGAGCATTAAGCCAATTTTTAAGCCTTCAAGTCTTGAGGCTAATAGTGCTGCTAACACCAACAATCAGAAACTGAGAGTCAGACCCCAAACTTCCATCCCCAGACTTGCTGAAAGTTCCTCTAGTGTTTGAGACTTTACAGTTCACCTTTCCACCTTTTCTTCACAATCAGGAGGGCAAAAATTTTAATGAAACCAAACTAAGTAAGGACTTAGGAAATTATGACCCCAGAGCATGGATTTTGAGGAAAAATAAACCTCTTTAGGTTCTTAATAAAAACAATATGGGAGAAAAATATTATTCTTGCAAAAAAGAGCTTGCTATACATGCATAGGAAAAACACATATAGACTGAGTCATGTTTGGAAATGCTTTGTGCCATTTGCACGAACATTCTGTAACACAATTACATTTTATTGTATTTTTACCAAAATTTTCCCCTCTAATGATGTCTCTTTAAAAAACAGGCCACTTCCCATTAAAATGTTCTTAGGCATTCCCTAGCAGAGCACAATGGCTGGTGTCCTGCAGTCAATCAGACAGGTGGCAGGGAACTCGCATAAAATCTGCCATTAGCATCAGCACTCCTCTTTCGTTTCTGCTAGTGCTTTTTGCACTTAACTCTTTTCCATCCTATTTTGGAAGGATGGGTGGATCAGGCCCCTAACCTGGGAGCTGTCTGGAGGCTGTGCCCATGTTTGTATAGGTGATGCAAATGAGATCGAAGGTGTTTTGGTTACTGCAGATTACCATTTGAGAAATGCACGACATAGCAAACAGTACTGATTCACTGTGGCTACAAGAGAAGTAAATTAATGCAGGGAGCAATAATTTTGCAGTCCTTGTGTTACTGCAGCACTGTTGCATGCAGACACACAATACTGACTTCCACATAGCTATGCTACATCCAGCTCTACTGCCAGGAAAGGACTTGAGGTTTTTAACTCGGTCGAAGTTGTCCATGATTTTAGAGTACTCTGTAAAGTCACTCATAATTATGCATTGTCACTATCTTAGGGGGAAGGTGACCTATATTACTTTCCTCTGATGTCTTTACTGTATGCGCTGTTATTTCTGCAAAAGCTTCTGTCCCTAAGTTCCTGTCTGCCTCTTTGGGTTTCTCGTGGTCAGTAAGATGCTAGAGGTCCACACACAGGAAGCAGTAAGTTCTTTATCTTTTCCAGCTAGAGGATGACACAAAGAGTGCAGTTCCCTGTCTGAAAACATTAAGTAGAATTTTCTATTGGCTTTTCAGATAACCTGAAGCAGGATGACCAGTAAGGGAACTGGGATTTGGCGGAAGCCAACAGACAAATCTAGAACAACTCATCAAGCTTGAAATTAAAAAGATGTACAACCATTACTCCCGGCATTTTGGCAGTCATTCTAGTGAAAGAATGATTGCATTACTTATTTCTAGAAGAGGAAGGGGGCACAAATTGGAACATGTGAGAAGATGTCGGGTTTCATTTCAGACTTTGTGAGTTCAAAAATAAGCCCATTTTGACTTGGGAAGAAACAGCTCTCTGAAAATATTTTGCCTGGTTCCAATCACACTTAATCACTGGTTGCCACAGAAATCTTCCTCGGGGGGAGTGCTGGAGTTGCCTGTGCCTGAAATCCTTCTGTTCCTCTCTTGCACTGCTCAACAGCACAAAGGCCATGTAAAATTTATTTCTAAAGCAAGAGCTGCTTTGTTTGGATTTGTCCACTGACCAAATTCAGACATCACAGAAGCTGATGCAACTGGGCTGACTCATGCCACCGTTGAATTTTTTTCAAAGTCTGTTACTATAAGGTAAAGTCTACATCAGTTTTATCTCCTTGAGTTCTTGTTATTGCCTAGCATCAACCATCACTTTCTGATGATGGTTTAATGGGTGGAAGGAGCAGTGAATTTGGTGGCAGTATTGTTGCATATTCATGAATATGTGAACTGCTGAGGTGTTTTGTCATTCCTAGGTTGGCATGGTAATACCAGTATTCCAATGGAAAATGTTTCTTCATGTTATTCTTTAAAAATTTCATTTTAAATACTTGAATTGATTTTTAAAACATTTTTGTCATTGCCCTTGTCACCACAGGTTTTTCCAGCCATGCTGGGAGGAGGTTTTTCAGGTTATGGAAATGGAAGGTCAAGAAGGTTGCAGCCACCTTTAAGAGACAGCTGTGGTATATAGATTACATCACAAGATGGAGGGGGCAAGAGGTATGCATCCCCTGTTTCCACTGATCCTTCACCCCTATTATCCTGTCAACGTTACTAACGTGCCACAACATTTCCATCCTATTTTAGACGTCAAACTGAAAAATTAAGTGATGAGTTCATGGCTGAGTTTTGACAGACCTTGGACTAAAGGATTAGATTACCTGTAGTCCTAGACCAAAACTTCAGCTTCACTCTATCTTTCATCTGTACACAGCTGGGATCAGAGTTTTAAAAGGTGGTCATGTACCACCCAAAGAGCCCACTCAGGTACTTCTGAAAATACAGCTGTAAAATGTAACAGTGAGATCCACTGAGAACTTTGGGATCACTATCTTTTTTACTTTTTTTTTTTTTTTTTCCCCAGAGACATAGAAGCTGAGCTCTGTTGAAACTCGTGCAGTGTTTGTGGCTTCAAACAGTTACACATACACTTTTAAAAGCTCCTTTCTCTATATATACCTGCTAAAGAAGCCTGCTCTTCCTTAGCTCGGTGTTTTCTGACTGCTATTAAAAACAGAACCCATGAAAGCAATAAAGAAAATAGCAAAACGGTGGTGAACCCCACCACCGGTATGAAAGAGCCAGTCAGCAGGAAAATGTTCAAAACCAAACCCCCACCCCACACACAGCGAAAAAAAAATACCCTAGCCTACCATTCCCTCATGCATCTGGTCCTTACTAGAAACTTCAGGACTCCAGTAGCTTCGTATTTTTTTCCTCTTCCTGTATCACAGACCAACAAATGTGTTTTTTGCAATGGCAAAGATGCTCCCTGAAGCCATATTTTGAGGATCAAGGAAAGAGAGAATTTCAGGTCCTTAAAGCATCTTTCCTTCTTACTGACTGACAAAACTCCTTAATTAATGCACAGTTAGGATTTCCTGGCAGTAGTTGGAGCCCTTATAAAATACCAGCTTCAGCAAAATTCAGACTTTGGAAGCCAGGAAATACAGCGTTTAGGTCAACATTCAGGCAACCTTTATTTTTCCCTCCTGGGAGCTGGCAGTAGGAACAGGGAACTGGCAGTATTTGCTGAGTTGAGTATTGCTGTGTCAAATGGTAGCGGACTTGGTAAACTATGACAGTCAGAAAGAAGGGAAGCCATACCTCTCAGATGGGGCCACAGCCCCATCACTTCTGTGGGTGGGTTCAAAAGACCAACATATATATGTACCCCGAGATAGGTGCATGCTTCTTTTCACAACGGAGTTCTGTATGTTCAGTCAGTGCTGGGAGGCAGAGATGTTTTAGACGTTTTAGCCACTGGCCCTTGGGCAAGGTAAAGTAGGGAAAATATTCTGTGGGCTTAATAATATATATCTGTGACCAAATGTTGTTATCTGGTGAGTAGTAGGAAAGATCAAATTTAATTATTATGGAATTGTTTCTAGGAAATGTGATCAGCGTGCATGTAAAGGAAGTGCAAATACAGCCCCCTTTTCCAGAGAGAAGGTGTGCCTGGGTTATAGTAGTTATATACAACGTTCTCTCAAAGACGCTCACTGCAAAGGTGAATTATTTCTATTACAGATATATTGAGGCATTGCTATGAAGGTTGGAGTTATTGCTTTATTATCCTGTGCATTGCCTGGTTTCTCAGAGGTTTGAATTATGCTGAGCTCAACTTTCTGGAAGCAAGTGAGCAATCTTAACCATACGTTAGCAAATCTTTTCAGCAAAGTAATGTTTTTAATAGGGACATATTTTTTGTATATCTTAGAGGTTCTTTAGGTACTTGTAGTTACTATTGCAACAACAGCAGTACTGAAATGAAGTAAAGGGAACCCTGTGACTCTGAAGCCCTGTTCTCTCCATTGTTATATGGAACGGGGTTGTCACCACTCACTGAAACATTCAGAGGATGAATATATCCACAGTGTGATGAGAGAATCCTCAGAAATTATGATTTCATGTTGATTACAATAAACACCTGAGATTAAAATGATGGGTCTCTTCTCCCTCCCCTCCATTTCCTATCAGGATATACATAACCCTGCCTGAGAAAATTTCCAGCACGCTCTTCTCTTCCAGCCTTATTAAGCCATTAGCATTTTAGAAGCCATTAGCACTTAAAGAGTTTCTCTTTGCTCTCTGATACTGTGCTGCTGCAGGCATGCTTCATAGCGAGCCACTTACAGCCCCATGCTCCCCTGCATGCGCCAGGTTCCCCAAGTCTGGATTTCTGTCCTCAGGTCTGGTTTTGGATCCCCTCCAGCATTCTCTGCATGCCAAATTACATGACACGTTGTTGAAGAGGACAGCCAAGGAAGGACTTATACTTTCCCTCCTAGTGCAGGGTGGGTTCAGGTCCTAGAGCAGGACTGAGTGGGAGGACTGTAGGGTTCCCACATCCCCATTCACTTCTCCAGTTCTCTGCCATCCAATCCCATTTCCCAGTATCCCATCCATCCCATTCTTTACTGCCACCTGACACTAGACTTTACAAGGCACTTCACTAGGAAGCCGATAACTGGCAGGGGTTCAAATATGCCTATATTTTTCTGTGTGAAACGTCATCAAATCAAGAAAGATGTTTGTTTCAGCATTTGGCTTTAAATTGAATCCTACTGGTGTAGAGAAGATTAACTAGTTTTGGGGCTTATTTCCATCTATCAAGCAGATCGAGAATCAGCTTCAAAGAAGCTGATGAAAAAAGTCCAGGCTTCATGAAAATTCAAACCCAAATCCAGACTTCATCAAAGGTTGGGGAAAATCCAGAGGTCATCTTTAGGCACAGATTCATTTGTAATAAGTGAAATTGAAAAAGGTTTTTTTTCATGTATATATGTTTAGAGCTGGAGGATTGGTTGGTTGGTTGGTTAGTTCTCTTTTGCATGGAGGGAAATATTAACCAGATTTACCAGAATTAATCAGTAATAAATACTGGTAAGAACCAAGGGAAATAATTTGCATTGGAATTAGTCCAGCTCAGGAAAAATGAAATTTGGAACACATCTGCCTTGCAATGATGATATCCATCCTAGTAAATTACAGAAAGCCAGGGTGTATTCTTGAATGATAAGACTCAGTTGTCAGCACTCCGACATCCCTAGAACATTTTTGGGGGTAGTTCTGGGTGGAGCAACACTAGGACTCTCCCAGGGAAGACTTCTCCCACACAGAAGTCAGCTTTGACAAGGCAACATTCCCAAAAGAGCACAAGACATCAGTGTTGTGGACATGGCCCGATTGCGCCTGCTGGTCCCAGAGCCATGGAATAGGCTCAGGAACAATTTAGTTTAGTTGAAGGGTTATAGCTTGTGGCCTTTTGGCTCTTCGAAGATAGTTTTCATTTAGCTGAAATGAAAGATTGCTAAAGCTTTAATTTTGCTTTCCAAAAGCCACATCTGGGATAATCAGAGGCATGAGCAGCAAACTGAGACACAACACAGCAGTGATCCTGGTGCTCTCTGGAAGTCTAGTGTACAGCCAATACAAAACAGGAAACCTGTTCTCTCATGGATTCATCAGGTTAGCTTCCAGTAAGGCCAGTAGAACTGGAGGAGGATTTGTAACATACAAAATGACGCTCAACTTTAACTTTCCAGAACTAGATGTTTCAGGGGATTAGTTTCATTCCAAAATACATGGTGTCAGGAAATAGTCAGTATTCCCTATGCAAATCCTGCCCCATTCCTGTAACAAGAATACCTCTTCTGGTCTCTGGTTCAAGATCGAAAGGCTGAGGGAATTGGGTCTCTTTAGTCTGGAGAAGAGAAGACTGAGGGGGGATCTTATCAACACTTACAAATACTTAAAGGGAGGGTGCCAGGGGGATGGGAACAGTCTTTTTTCAGTGGTGCCCAGTGACAGGACAAGAGGTAACGGGCACAAACTTGAACATAGGAAGTTCCATCTAAACATGAGGAGGAACTTCTTTCCTTTGAGGGTGGCAGAGCACTGGAACAGGCTGCCCAGAGCAGTGGTGGAGTCTCCGACACTGGAGACATTCAAAATCCACCTGGACACCATCCTGTGCAGCTTGCTGTAGGTGAACTTGCTCTGTCATGGGGGTTGGACTAGATGATCTCCAGCGGTCCCTTCCGACCCTGACCATTCTGTGATTCTGTGATCTTATTTCATTCTCCTTTTTGGTACACCGTGGTACATAATAGCCATGCCAGACTATGCAGTCTTCAGCACTGGAATGAGTCAGAGGTGTATATTTCTTAGCAACCATGAAAGGGATGTTCTGATGCTATGGTGCTTTATGGAGCCATATAGGTAGCATCAACAGAGGATGTTAAGTGTTTAGAGGAGGTGCTTGCTTGCTTAGCCCTCTCTTCTCTGCCTGGGAATGGTGGTGACTCTAGCTGTACAAAAAGCCCCACCATGATACAGATTTTATTTCCAACAAAATGTCTGGTGAACTGCAAGTAACTGTCACCAAGTTGGCCTGAGGAAGAGAATTGCTTCTTTTTGACACTTAGCCCAGTGCTAAATAGCTGGGTAGTGATTTATTCTGTTCAGGCTCTTTCGCTGAATAGGGAATAGCACCAAAAGAACTCTAGTTATTTCATAGTTTCATACTATATCTTGGAATCCCAGATTTTTCAAGAAACCTGTGGGAGGTAGGTGCCCTAATCTCACCAAGTTTACAATGGATTTATTCTTTCTGGTGCTTTAAATCCTTGTGTAGAAACTGCAATTTATGTTGGCCTGAATAAAACAGAAACTTAATTTTAGGCATGGGCCTGTGTCTGTGGACTTGTCATATTTGAAGTGAAGTACCCTCTCAGAGGCTAACTGAATCAGACACTTTTGTTCCTTTTTTGGCTGGCTGTTTCTTTTCTTTTTGTTTTTAATATCTCTTCTACCCCTACTTTCCTATCCATCATTTTTTTGTTCTTCCATCTCCCTCCATTTCTTGCAGCATCCTTCACCCTCCTTTGGCTTTTCTTCTTCTTTTTCTTTCATTCTCCCTAAGGAATCTTCTTTTCCAAGTGTAGTAAAGTAGTGTTATATTTAATTTCTTCTGTAATTTCCTAAGAGGGGCTGGTAAATAGCACGCTAATGAATTTGGCAGCAAACACTAATTTGGTAGGTATTACAGGGGTCAGCATGACATAAATAACTCTAGAGAAATCAAGATACAAACAGAAAAAAAAATTAAATAAGATCTTTAGAAACATGTATGGAGAAAACCAACCCAATCCACAGCTATTTCTTAGGACAGAGAAACCTGGAAAGTTGGGCATGTACCCACAGTTTGTATCAGCTTGATCCTGTAAATTTTAACCCTGACTTCACTCACGTGCTGTCCTTTTATGTGTGGTGTGCTGGTTGAATTTCTTCAGGGATTACACCGTAAACTGCAGTAGAGAAGCTCTTTTCCACTCTATATTTTAGCAACTCCTATTCAAATCAATCACTGACCTTAATTATGGACATAACTATCATGATACAGTAGAGTAATTATTAGTAATAGTGATGCAATACAGCATTGCTGCCAAATTTCTTGGAATGTGTATCTAAGAGAATAACAGCTCAAAAGTGGACAGCACTTGTTGGGTGCTTCTACTTGGACAATAATCTTGAAATTTGGGCACTTCATTACTGACAAATGAGATTTCAAGGGGAAAAAAGATACCATGAGTTAGAAGGGAACATACTATCTTATCATAGTTTAGTGTGCTGTGAGCATGAGGGAGTGCATAAGCTGTGCAGAGGATGAAAATTGAGTTGTATGAACATTTTTGAGATTTGTCTTCCTAATTAGGAAGGCCACCTGCAAATTTTGAAATCCCTTAAAAAAACCCTTTTAGAAGAAAAATGAGGATGATTGAGATGTTTAATGATGTCATCTTTTCATTTATGTTTCACTATATTCTAAGACTACACTAACTTAAATTGAAAACAGAGATTTAGAAATGAAAATGCTTTGCTTTTAAAATATAAAAACTGGGTGCTTTGAAGCTGCCAGAACATTTTTCTGCCTTTCTGAACACATTTTCAAGGAATTCAGATGATTTCAAAAAGTACTCACCTCAAAGGAGCTGCCTTTTCAGAGAAAAGTGTTCTGCTGATGTATTTTCTTTATCCATCTTTAAAGCTCCTGCACTACAGTTATTAAGTAAAAGCACATCGAGTAGTGATTGTGACACTTTCCAGTGGCTAGTGATAAATTTATTTTTAAAACATCGTCTCTCATTCTCAGCAATGAGCTCTAGTTTTGGTCCTGGTGCCACTGCTTTGCTACTGGCAAGCCATGTATAAAGTCAACTGAAGACTCCCATCTCAGACTCTCCCATCCGTGCAAGAAAGAAAGAAATTATTTAGTGTGGTTAATACAGCATCGCGAGCTGTAATAGCATAACAGAATAAGATGAGACCGTTCAAGAGACCTATGCCGGAGATTTCCAGAGTGGACCACACGAGGTTGCTCCCTGAAGAGAACAAGTGCTGTTTCTCCTGCTTGCGACGTTCAGCCCCACTCTGAGAAGAGGCCCACTACAGGTACATGGAAGAGCCAGTGTGCTCCAGCAATCAGATGACTACAGCAGATGACCTAAGATGTGTCATCCTGTTTTATTCTGATTTTATATACTGTGTGCCTTTGCTTGGAGGCCTCACCATGTTCACAAAACATATTATGAAGGAAGCAAGCACACAGTCAGGACCCTTTAAATAGAGAGGAAATTAGTACCACTGCTCTTGTAAATGATTAAAAAAATGTTTGGGATAGAGTACAGACAGACATTCAGAAGGAATTGGATGTGCAGCTACTGAATTGCCTATCCATTTTTGGCACATTAGAAATATGTGATTTGTTTCCTCTATTACCTGGGATACATAAACATTCTCTGCATTACATAATCTCGGGCAAAGAAGCAAAACTGTAATGATCAGATTCATAAATTGTAAAAATGGCATTCTCACTATTTATGACAGCAGTAAATCATTCTGACTGAACGTCCCCGGCTTGCGTTCTGTCCCTTCGGGTGTTACCTTCTGCTGCTGAGGGACAGCTCTGCTCGAAAATGAGAGATTGATTGGTCTGAAAGACAATATGCTGCAAACATGGCATTCAGATGACATTGCCCTTTTCACTGACTTTTCTAAAGGCTTAGCATTCCTTGTAAGTCTAAAAGTTTTTTAGAAGATCATAAACCACAGCTCAAATTTTGCACTGACAGGGATGCCCCAAAAAATTAATCCTCTGATGGACTTCTGTGGGACTGATTTGACTGGTTTTCACACATCACTTTGGGCTTTGGCTGTGACTTGGCATTTTTAGGGGCGTTTCCTCAAATGTTGGCTACTCCCGTGAAGTCCTTTCACCACACATGGGAAGACATCCACCTCTGTAGTGAGATGCGTGGCCACTCTCTAGTGGTGCACATCAATCTGGTGACAAAGTGAGGCACCGCGGCTTCTCCAGCAGGGTGAACAAGAGGGTTCGGACAGAGAAACGCTGGAGTGTACTCACAAGACAGAGCGGCAGCACAATTGGTGAAAGTAACCGTATTGTGTAAATTTTGAAGTTAAGTTTAGAGACATGTTAATAATTGAGATGGACAGATTTATCTTTTCAAAATGTGTTAAGACGATTAACAACACTTATTCCCTGGTTCCAAACAGGTCTTTTGCTGCTTACTAAGGCTTCACTCCATCACTTTCTCTTCCATTTTTCCTGCTGCTGGTAATTTCATATGAAGGACTTCAAGATTCTACTTTGCGGTCCCACTCCATGTTCTCACCTGCAGCAGCCTGCATACCCCAGAAATTGCTTCCAAGAAATGTTTATCTTCTGTCATCTATGGGGTTTCATTAGGCTTGTGTCCTCACAGGCTTCCCATCATTTATCAGACCTTCTCCTCTATACACTTTCCTCCGTTACTGACCTGAATTATTTGGAACTGGCCTTATTTCTAAGCGAATCGAGCTGTGTTTCTTCCTCCCAGTGAGTGCTCAGCCTCATATGTATACAGAGGTCTTACAGAAGTCCCACAAAGCAAAATTTTAATTCCTAAAATTAAAAAAATGGACTGTTTAGCACTCATATGTGATGCGAAGTAACTGTTCAGTGCACAAGCTAGAACTAGTCACAAACTGTCCTTCAAAATTATTCTTTTGTGAAAAATTAGATTGAACTGTTCTTCATTTCCCAACAACTTCATAGTCAACAAGAAATAAAAATACATTTTAAATATCACTAAGATAAGAGTCTCCTTTTAACGTTTCATACTGGGTTTTTTTACTACCTTATGAAAGAAGTTAGGGGGAAAAGGTTAGATTTACTGTCTTTAATACAGCTATTTAAAATAATGTTTGTCATAGGTAGGTAATTATTGTAACACTTTTTTTTATATTTGTACTGCTGAAAAATGGAAGTGTATTACACAGAACAGATTGTTAATCTATCTGAAAGAACAGTGTGATTCCTGGTAAGGTATTCGTTGTGCCAAGATAGAGCTGAGTGGAATTCCTCCACGGAGCCATGTCAGTTGACACCAGCAGAGGCTCTAACACATTCTTAGGGAGCTGTTGAAATTCAGAAAAGTTTAGGAGAAGAGATCAATTTCCAGAAACTCCCAGTGAGTATATTCTCCTTATTGTTGCACCCTCCTTATTGCACTGTTGTGGGTGCTTGCCAGAAAACAGCACCTGCAAAGGGTGAAAAATGAGCCCAGGAAATACGCTGTGGATGAAACCACCAGCGCTGACAGCCCTGTGCCCCTATGGGTGATCCTGTGGAGCCATATCAGCCGTGGGGCTCGTGTCAGGTTTTATGGGGTCACACTCCTGCAGCTATGCGACTCCCCGTGGCCGTGCGACCAGCCGGGCTGGTGCAGAGAGCCGAGGCGAGCGTTTCAGTTTACCAGTTCTGTATCTTCATTTTCTCTAAATATTTAGTGCAGACTAATTGGCCATCCATTGTCTGAGAGAGATGGGGGACTGGATGAGAATCATTTGGCTGAGATTGTGCAAGTTCAGACTGATGATTACAGGATTCGAGAAGCAACGCTAGCAATTAAGCAAGCAGCAGACCGGAGGAAGTATACTTCCCACCGATTGCGCAGGCGGTGGCCTGGGGTGCTGTCGCCCAGGGTTGAAGGTGTTGGGTGCTCCTAAACCTATACATTGGCAAGTACAGCAAAAAGGAAGTGGATGTCACCTGGGCCCCCACTTTTAACTCATGGGTACTGGGAACCTCTAACCCCAGGTAGCATGAGTCAGACCACTGTAAAGCACTTTTCCCAGACCTAGTCCCAAACCCCATCCTGAAACAGCTGCTCGTGCAGGTCGTACCTGCTCATTAGGCAAAGCTGCTCTCCGGGAGACCTGTGCACTGAGTCCTGTGCTGGCTGCCAGCTGCCTTCTTGGTAAATCCAGCTTTCTTTCACAGCTGGCATCTTCCAAAGGGATGAGGAAATACCTCCTGAGGCAGCCGCTGTCTGCTCACAACTTTGGGTTGAATCAGGAGATCGCAGCAGGGCAGTCTTGGGTGACCTGCTTTCCCCCTCCGTGGTTTGAAGGCGTGAAAGTTCGATTGACTAAGCTGAAAAAGTTGCAAAGTAATAACTTTTCTATTTTGTCCCAATTTGAAAACATGTTTTAATGAATATTCAGATAAGCTTTGTGCAATGTGGGATTTGCATTTATTTTCTCCCTCGAGCGTGTCAGATCAAATAGAAACACAAACTGTACGACACAGAGGTCTCCTCGTGGCTTGCGCTGCTGCGTGCCATCCTTTGTCGTAATTGGATCGGGCTTATAGCATAAATCTGCAAAAAAATACGGACCAGAAAAGACAATTGTTTTCGGTCTGACTGTAAGTGTATTTCACACCATTTGAAAATGTGAAGTTGGAAACGGCTTGCTAGGGTGAAATCCCAGTGTCACTGAATGGTGGGATTTCTGCCACTGACACGAGTGGGAGGGGGCATGATTTCGCTCATTTCTCACACAGTAGTGGCTCTCTCTCTTGATCTTGTCCTCCGGCCCTTTAGTCTTTCAAATGGGTACCCAAGCCTGCTTAAACCACAGACGTTAGTGTTCTTAAACCCACGACCACGCCTGAATTTCAGACCCAAAAGACAATAAACTCAGTGCAGAAAAAAATAAAATAAAATAAAAATTAAAAATCCTTTCTCGTCCAGCTGATTGTTTTCATACTTACCGGCTCAAGTTACGGGCTAATTACACCCGAGGAGCCACCGAAGTTTCCTTTGTGGAAACCACACAGGGGGATGGTGGGGGGGTCGGGGTGAGCCCAGGAGAATTAAGGACCCCCCCGGCGCTGTGGCGGGCGGGGGGGTACCTTGCGGCGCCCACCCGCTGC
>NW_009647437.1:2947764-2951250 GCF_000708025.1 Charadrius vociferus
GCAGGGCAGGACAGGGCATCGCCCGGCGCTGGGGCCGGCGGCGTGCCCGGGCCGGGCTGTGGGGGGCAGCGCTGCGGACCGGGAATCACCGCCCACGCCCGGTCAGACGACCACCCAGTCCGGAGTGCCGACACCCGCGCCCGAAATGTGTCTCCTTCAACGGGGAGGGGACGCGGTGCCCCAAACGCCTCGGGTGGGAGGCAGAGCCGGAGTGCGGCAGCTTGCCTTGTTTTACGCTTAAGAGCTCTTAAATAGCGAGAAAGAGTTGCTCGACTTGAAGGTGGGATATAATAGTATGTAATTCTCAGCCGCTGCCTTTGAGATAACCTGGGTTTCTTTTGCTATGGAGTGATTCATTTGGTTAAGATTGGCACAGCCTGTTGTGAAAGATGCGATGGCAGCACCGTATCTTAAGTAACTTCAATGACGGATAAATGCTTGATGTTCTGGAGGAATCACCGGTGTAGCGGTTTCTCAAGGGCTCCGTTATTCACGTCACTTCTCAGTTAGCTTAACTCGCCCGGCACCAGCCGCCGGCCGAGCACTGGGGCTCCAGGGTTAAAGTGCTCCCGCAACTCTCCAGAGCTGCCTTATCCGAAACAAAATGGTTTGTGAAGGGCTCGGCCCCGGCAGGTGCAGGGCCTCTGCCCAAGGGAGCATACGCGGAAACGCTGCGTGGGTTTTTGTAAAGTTGTGTATTCCTTATATTTAAACTTCTCCTTGCGATGTGAGCATGTGTTTCGGTCTCACATGACCTCAGACACGCTTCCTCGTTGGAAAGAGCAACTAGTGAGATAATCGCACTGGACTGGCAGAGAAAGAAAACCTGTTTTTTTTTTTAATCGTGTTATTTCTTATACTTAATTGAGCAACCGCTGCGTAAATTAGTATACATTTTTAGATCTGCACACAGCCTTAAGTAAGGGAAGCAGCGTTTAACCGGTCTTCAGTATCTTTGTTAGGCCTGAAATCAGGAATTAAATTGATTCCATGAGAATTGTAGGAAACAGCCGCATTTCCAGAAAGCTGATACCTGAAGGGTGAGACTGTCCCAAAAAGGCTGACTGCGTGATTGTCGTCTCACTGACGTAAAGACAAACTAGTCAAGTTCATGCCAACTAAGTGCATTTCTTATTACTGTTATAGTCCTGTTTTTCTGTAGTAATTGGTTCAAAACACTGCTTGTAAAATACTGTTTAAGTATGCTACAAAATGAGAATCTAGTGCTCAGGAAAATAAAGCATTTGGTTAATAGGCATCTATTATTTTTTTTTTTATATAATGAGCATTGGAAAATGTAAAAGCAACCCTAGCACTACTGTACATGTGCATAGCTTATTTGTGGGTGCTGTCTCAAACTGCTTGTGCTGGCTTGTTGCTATTAATGGGAGCATGTGCTGTTAGCACTACGTAACCTTAACGAAGGTGGTTTTGTGGTATCCCACTCTGCCTGAATGTGCTGAGTACAAAACTGAGTGACCTTTGGCCTCCTCAAAAGCTAGTAGGGTAAAGTAGCCAGTTTGCAGCTAAACAGCAAGCGAAGATACTCCTGTTACACTGAGAAAAACTTTTCAGTGTGAAATTTTATATCCAGGTGTGTAAAAAGTTGAAGTAAGTTAAGTTTTTTGGTGGGGTTTTTTTTGTTTGTTGTTTTTTTGTTTTTTTGTTTATTCTGAGAAGCCAAAATCTTAAAATTGAATTACAGAGCAGTTTCTGATGTACCTAGGACCAGAGCTTGCTGGTCTAACTCAGAGGAGCCTTAGCTCACATAGGGTGTTTTAACCTTTACAAATATATCTGCTCTTGGCAAAACTCCCCTTTTAGTCAGTCTTGTGGTGCTAACAAAATCTTTCCCATTAACCCCATCCCACTTCAGCATGTTTGGGGAACTGGCGGACATCTGGGGCTGCCCACGGGAGCCCCATCCCAACATCCAGCACAACCAGGGAGATTGTAGAATCATAGAATTGTCGAGGTTGGAAGGGACCTTTAAGATCAAAAAGTCCAACCACTAACCTAACCTGACAGAACCACTAAACTATGTCCCCAAGTACCACATCTACCCTTTTTTTTAAACACCTCCAGGCAAATCCACCACCTCCCTGGGCAGCCTATTCCAATGTTTAATAACCCTTTCAGTGAAAAAATTTTTCCTAATATCCAATCGAAACCTCGCCTTGCATAACTTGAACCCATTTTCTCTCGTCCTCACCTCTCCAAGGCCACGCATCCCTGAGAGGTCCCCTTGTGAGATGCTCATGGGGAGGCTGTGTGAAGATGCCAGTCCAGCAATGTCATTCTTTTAGCTGCTACGTCAGACAAGCTCATCTTCCCAGAGCTATGCGATAACAGAAAGCTTACTTTAAAGTTTAAATATTTATAGTAAAGAGCAGAAGAGACAGGAGTTGATGGTGCCTTCTCCGTGTTGAGGAAGCGGCGTGCTGCATCTGGTACACGCCTGCTGCTTGCACAGACTTCTGTACGGCTCAGATTCTTTGCTGCTCAAAGTCGGGTTTTCTATGCCAGCATACATCAGTGCTTTTATTTCTAATTCTGTGTCGTGGTGCAACCCCTCTACGCTTTTCTGCTTCTGACCCTCCAATGGGGCAAATAAAGTGAGCTGCCCGTGGGTGTTACAGCAATCAGTATAAGGAAGAGCCTCTCTGCGTACCATGCCTGGGCATCAGCTATAACATAGGTCTTACCACCCTGAGAGCCACCAGTGTCTGCACAATATGCTGTTCATTTCAGTGGTTGGAAGAAGCTTAGCTAAAAAGTAAAGTTACTGAACAGAAAATTGGTTCTGTTTTACCTCAAACCAGAACATTCTGTCACCCCCAGATAGTGTAACTGTAAAATACTGGTGTAATGGTATCATTTTATCAAAACTTGGCAGTGCATGATCACTGTGGTATCTAAGCAGTTCACAGTCTTCAGCGTGTTTCAGAGCACATAGGTACAATCTACAGATCTCGTTTTGGGGGAAGAGGAGTGGGGGGGTAAATGGAGGTTCAGACAGTGACCTGCTCCAAATCCATGCAGGAAGGCTGTAATGGAGCAAGAATTAAATACCTTTTGATTTCTAGCTGGTGCACAGCAGGCTCATCAGCCTGAAATACTGACTACCAGCCTGTGGGTCTCTTTAACTTGCATGGTTACGTATTTAGCAACTTGTGACAGACTTCTCTTTGGCAGAGGAGTTGCAGGCTTTTGAGTTCATGGCATACCGTACTCTTTTCTAGCTCGCTTCTTCACAACACGCAGAGGATCACGTGTAGGAACTATACCGATGACATAATGCCTCACATCTTTGTGAGTTTAAAGTAGGTTGAGAATAGATCTATTGAAGTCCCATTTTTTTCCCAAGTTATATGTAGTAGGGAAAAACGACACTAGGGGTTTGCAAACTGCAGTCTATAGGCCGGCAGACCTCGCCCCCTTCGTGTGTGTATGTGTGTGTGTGTGTGAACTCAGGCAGGCTCTCCT
>NW_009647437.1:2951272-2980172 GCF_000708025.1 Charadrius vociferus
GGCAGAAATTAGCCAGTACAGCTGTTGGGCAGTGGAGGCTCTTGGAGCCCGTTTGGGTTTGCAGCTGTGGAGGCAGGCTCCCGAGCCAGGGAAGCGGGTGGGAATTCGGGTGCCGGTGGTGTCCGAGAAGACATTCCTCCAGCAATTCCTCCCAGAGGTGGAGCTGGCAGCTCCTTTTAGCCTTGCTGCTGCTGCACATAGCCAGGCACTGAGACGGGTGGGCTTGGAGCGCGTCCTGGTTTCCCCAGGAAGATGAGAACTGTGGAACCTGCCTACGTTGCCTGGAGCTGGGAGCATCAATTCACTGAAGTGTAAATGTGAGGCGGTTGTGATACTGATGCTTGGATGCCTTTGGCTTTGCAGGAGCCTCTCCTGCTCTGGGAAACTAACTGTGTGTCAGTACTGCCCTTCATTGAGCAGGGGTACATGGCAAAGGCAGCCCGGGAAGAGAACCGTGGCTTCATCAGGGTTCTGCTAACTTCACCGTTTTTGGAGTGCTTTTGAACTAGTGACAAGTGATTATCATTTTGATTGCCCATAATACCAAAAATAATACTGCCAACTCTTATTAAAACTTTTAGAGAAGCATCTCCAGGCACTAACGCAGAGGTGTGCTGCATGTCCCCTCGCCATGTCCCAAGTGATCAGGACAAGTGGGAGGACACACAGGAGTTACCTCTTGGGGGATTTTGCTCCATACTGAAGGCTGCTGCTTAAAGTGGCAGTCAGGGCCCATCCTCCTCTCCATCCCCAGTGCTGGGGGGGGGGGGGGTTGATTCGTGGGGTGGTCCCTTTGCTCCAGTCCGTGCTGACCACATACAGGTGGAAGCCTTGCTCTGCTCCTGTGTCTTTGCTGTGAAGCACTGTCGGGACCTGGAGGGAGGGTGCTGCTGCTGCCCTGGGAAGAGAGATGATGAGGGACAGCCTGGCTGGCTGGTGCAGGTTTGGCACCAAGCCCCCATCTGGGCAGCGCAGAGCGGGACACAGATGGGGCAGAGCGAATCTTACTGTGGTGCAGTGCCTAATAATAACATTTATATCCCTCAGCTATCACTTACTGTTGTGATACTAGCATGGCCTGGTTGCACAAAGCTGAGGTAGACTGCGTTCCTTGGCCTTCCACTTCTATTTCTCTGCCTTAAAGGCCCTAATACGTGTAGGGCAAGCTGTAGGTCTGATACAACAAAGCTCTTGGTGCCTTCTCAACACTCGCCAAAACAGCAGCCACAAAATATGCTAAGCACAAGAGCAGGACAAACTACTTTTGGTTCTTCCCAGCTCAGATACTGATGGCTACTCGGATTGCAGCTGCAGCCAGTTTAATTCAGATACACTGATTTTTTGGTTGTAATGGAAGCCCTGATGCTAAAAGCAATTTTATATTAAAGCTGGTGGGGCTGCTGAAGTGCGTAAAGCTAACTCAAATATTAGCAAGATCAGTGCCTGTGTTAAGGCCAGGTGTAAAAACAAATGGTTATAACTGTGAATGTGCCTGTGGGAAAGAAGGGGGGTAGAGGTGTGGTTATTAAAATGGATGGTCACCAAACTTGCAGTGGTTGCTATAAATAAAACAAGAAATAGCAGTAATCTTGGAACTCCTTGCTGGCTATTTGCCGTGGCTTTGGTAGGTAGCCCTGGTCTAGCAGTGTCCCGCTGAAAGCAGAGGCAGCAGCTGATCATTTTGGCTGGTCCCTTGTGAAGTAGGAAGGTCTCTCCTTGGACCACACTACTCCTTCCCAGTTGCACCCACCCCGCAGCCGTAGCGCCAGTGCAAGCCTGGAATGCGCAGGCACGGTCTCCCGCAGCACAAAGCCTGCCGCCCCTTACTGCAGAGTTGTAAACACCAAAACCCACAGCGTGATTTTGGCAGATCTAAAAATGAAATGTTGGCAATTAACATGCTGTCCCCTTTCCATTCCCTCCTCCCGCACGCGCTTTCCCTCGCTCCCCTTCCATTGCCCCAGCTGAGCTGGCAGCAGGCGCTGGGGAGCTGTGAGCTCTCTCGCTCGCTCCTGGTCGGCGTGCTGGGCTATGAATAGCTCAGCCTCCGCTGAAGCTGCTCTCTGCTTCAGGACGTTGGCAGCCACGTAGATTTAACGGCTCTGCAGCAACAACTGGATGTGTGCAGATAAAATGAAGACGTGCCTAGATTCTCCCTCTGAAATTTAAGTTTTTCAAGGCAAAAGAATGAGGTGAAGTGCCTGAGCTTATGATCTCTGTGTCGAAAGTTTTCTAGACAGGTATTAAAGCAAAGCCAGGCTTTCCCTTTTAAAGGAAAGGGACTCTTACCTTCAGATCGGCTTTTAAAAATGGCCTTCCAACAATAACATTTCCGGTGCAAAGCTTACATTCAAACGCCTCTTTGTGAGCTGTGACTCACGCTTTGAAAGCATCGTATCTTTCCTAGAAAGGTAGGTAAGTATTGTTATCGCCAGATGGGGAGTCTCAGGACGGGAGACACTGCTCTGAGTTCCTAGAAGCATTCACTAAATATATGTGGCAAACTCAAAGACAGTTATGTTTCATTTTCAGAGTGTCAAAAGCCCCACCGCACTTCTGAATAGCGGCATTTAGTTATGTTAAAGTCAGATGTAAGGGATATGTTTGAAAATGTAGATCCAGAATGTCTTCACCAAATTAAACAGTACCTTAATGGCAGACCAAAGTAAAGAACCCAAAGCAAACAAAGTTTGAGAGGTTCTCTGAAACTTCAATTTTTGATGTTAAAAGCACATTTTTATGGAGACTGCTGACCTAGAGAGACTCTTGCTAAACACTGACTGTGTGGTCAAGTAAAAATCCCTTTTTCCTGGTTTAACAGTCAGTAGATATCCTTTAGTTTGTGACAGAGTTCTCTCTGAATTTTACTCCTTTATAATTTCTTCGTGGTACAGTGACATCTTTCAATGCTATCCAAACATTCACCAGCTAAAAAGCAACACTGAATACATGCAATAATTACTGCTCTTCCAGCACAATGTTATTGCATGTCCTCTTACTTCCTGACTTCATTTTAAGACTCATTTGAGTATCATATACTCTACAGCTGTACTGCAGGAGGCAAGGGTGGGGGAATGGGACAACTGGGTAAGCTGGCATGAGCTGGCAGATTTTTTCTGATAGAGAACATAGGAGACCCTGGGAATTTTTGGCAGGTCCATAGTCAGACTTCTTGACTGAAGTCTGTTGCCATTGCAAAGAGCCCTTTATATTTTAGTAAAGTATGAAAAATACACTTTTTTTTTTCATTTATAGCCTAACCGCTGATTCATCCTCCGAATTCCATCTTAAATTAAATACAATTTAGACTAGAGTACTGCCTCTATAGCGCAGACCTACAATGCAGAAGGACTTACAATGTGTATTAGGGTCTGATCCAAAGCTCTGTGTTAGCAGGTACCCTATTGCTGATTTCAGTAGCTTTGTTCCAGTTCCTTTATTGAGAACACATGGACAAAGTGGACGTAAAACTTACTTCAGCAATACCGAGGTTTTGTCAGTTCCAGGCATTCAAAATGATGAGTCAGCTATTCCTATCCACACACCCCACTACCAAAAAAAAAAACCCGTCGGAAATCAAAATGGTTTGAAACTTTCTCTTTTGCCCTTTGCTGGATGTGGGTTTTCTTTAAGCCTTTGGGCTTCATGTATTCAAGTTTTCTCTGTATCTGTGGGAGACCAGAAATTTGTCTTTCATTTAAAGGTAAAAAGGATGTGATTTTTCTTTATATGATCATGAGACTGCAGGAATCTGGGCTTTAAGAAATAATATAAAGCACACTGATTCCAAATCCTGCAGTTTTATTGGGAGTTATAAAACCCAACACTACTAAAATGGATGCTTTGGGACAGAGCTTCAGAACTTTTTTTTAAACCTCCACATTAGCAGTTACATTTCTAAGAAACTGCCCTTCCTCTAATTAGAAAAAATGTAAAATCGGGGCAGAAAGGAGGGGAATTGTATCTTTTTACCACTCTGTTCTGTGGTTTTATAAGCAGTCTATCGGTTTGGACTGGTGACTGGATGATTTGTTTTAAGAAAAATGCGTGTGAACGCTACGTGACACTTGCAGCAGTTCTGAAGAGGTTGTGTCATTTGACGCGTTAGCGGCTGCTGTCCTCAGTCTTGTTTTAATTCGTCTCAGTGCTGCATGCCTGTTGTGGCACGTGTGCAATAATTCTTTGCGATGGCCGGCACTCGCTGGTGTGTGCATCAATATGTGGGTGGCAGCATTATTCTCCAGAGCAAAGGAACATCCGTCAGCATCCTAGGTGAGCTTATTGCTTCAGATGAATAAAACACAGACTGAAAGTGCCGCAGGCAGCTTGCACTCTAAATTAGATGTAGCCATGAATGCTAAAAGATCATGTGTAGGATTTAATGCTAGTTCCTTGTTGGTCTGATTTCCAGTTGGGATGGAGTGGTGGAGTCCACAAGGGATGGGTGTGACCTGGGCTGCACCTTTAGTTACGACCAACAGATAGCCCAGCCGAAGGCAGTGAGATGCCTTATATATTCCTCACTTAAGAAAGAAAAACCGTAGGCAGTTTTTCAACTGCCTTAGCATCTGGTGCAGTGAAATCGTTGAGTGTTTTACCGAACTATTCAGTGAAAGCTGTTAGCCCTGACAAATCAGGACTTGACATAAAACAAGGTGCAAAAGACTCTCAGCGACTCCTTTCATTCCAGAAACTCTTTTACTTCACGGTGATGTGTTTCTTCAATGTGCCCATGATGGCAGCGGTACTCTGGCACTTCATCTTCTGAGAAGTTGCGTGATGGGAATTAATCTTGAGGGGCCAGTGTGAAGGCTTATTCTTCTGTCTTACAAAGCTGTTGCTCAATGCTGGACTGAAGAATGTGCTTTTGGGGTTTATTTGTAAAAACTGAAAGGGAATGGGATGCCTAACTGATCAGTCTTTCTTACCTGGGCAGAATCTATGTAGTTAGTAAATGACAAGACATGTTTGATATGATATGGATAACTATATTAAACCATCTCTATTCCATAGTCTGTTTTCCATTTGAGAACAGATCTACTAATGGCCATATTCTCCTCTAAAAATGAAGTGCAAGAACCCATCTTTCGTAAGAGCAGGTTCTGCAGAGGATCTGACCAGGTCCTCTGTGCCAGGGTGATTTATTTTTTTTTCCTTTGATTGCCCGTATCTGGAAGAATGGAAAAGCGTGGTTGTTCATGGCTGCAGTCACCAAAACTGGGGTCAGTTCCTTTCCTGGAGAAAGTGGAAATCCTGTGTGGGAAGAGTGCTGTTCATAAGGTCACTGACGGTGAGAAAGGAACCGGCACGGGAACGCACCACAGCCTTGTGATTTCTCATGGGTAAAGAGTGAAAGGGTTTGCCCACGGCAGTTACTCTGCCACTTCTTAGGCGCTTCATAGTGGCTAAGCAACTGGTATGAGGTGTTTAAGTGAAACTGTGCTCCCCGATACTGCTTGCAGTCAGTTGAATCCAAACAGCGTTTGAATTTTAGCGTTCTTACAAACGCTAAAATAACAAGGCTTATAGAGAAAATTCGGGGACTTCTACTTTTAGAAACTCACGAAGAAGCCAGCAAGTTGAAGTTCCTGTGGTGATGGACAGGAGAGAGGGAGTGTTCTGTTCAGACTGTCTAGGCAAATAGTTTATCATCACCACATGGCAAGATGTAGGATTTGGACGGTATTTAATCTCACATTAAGACTGGGATCAATTCTGATCACTTAAAGGCAACTTTTGTATAATTAAAGGAATACTCTGTCCTTCTTGTCTCCAGTGCTCTGAAATCCATCTTACTAGGCTCCATCCTCCAGCTAGCTATTTCTCTCTATACAGAAAAGCTTTTCAGATGTGTAAGCAGCTGCGTAGTCCTCAAATATGCCAGAAGGAAAGTTTTGTCAAAAAAAAAAAAATCGTAATTCACAAACCCCGGGCTTTTTCAATGTATAATTCATACTGCAGTTGAACAGTCCTCCTCACAGGAATTTAGAGATGGATTTAGATCAGCTTACTTCATTTTTAGAATACAATGGGAGAGAGCACTTACCCTGCATTCTTGCAGCCATTTCTATAAATTAAAAATAGATGCTGGGCCCAAATCGGCAGCTTTTTGCACACTCCCTGGGAAATCTGTGCGAACCAGCCACAACAGGACAATTCTGCTTTCTTTAGCAATGCAAGCTGTATCTCCAGAAGCCTGTGAAGAGACAGGGGGTCTGCAGTGCGCTTTCCCCCTGCAGCCAGGGAATAATCACCGCATCTTGTTTTGCATGTTCAGAAGCTAGCGGCTACAGATGTAGGTGACTGAAAAATCAAAACGTAGTGATCAGTGTAACAGGGCTTGGATTGCAGAATTGGACAGGCAGTCGTTTTACAGCGATGCTGTGTCAGTCCAAATTGCCGCTTGCCAAATGCTCCTGCATTAGTGGTGCCTTGTGAGTGGCAGTGCCAGGAAGCCAGCGTCCTGGGGACGCTCAATCCTCCTTCCCTGAAAAGGGTTACTGCGCTACACAGCCCGGGCTGAAAAAATTCGGCAAGTTTTTTTAGCCAGGGAAGCAATTTGTGCTTGGCATGGGGCAGTACAGACCACTTCCCTCTGTCTCCTCCCCCACCCAAGCATCTCGTAGAATCAGAAACCACAGGGTGATTCAGTGGGGTGAAGTTTGTTTCCTGGTGTGCTTGTGCAGTAGGCAGTTGCTCTCGGAGGCTTTTCCTGGTGCTTATGGCAAAGCTGCAGATCAGCCTTTAATTCCAAATAATCTGGGGGAGACGGCAGGATGTGTCCACTGGGGTAAGGATGAGCTGTTACTAACTCCCTGGGGCACATGTTAGATACAACAGTTGTTACGGCTCACGTTATGTTTTCCAAAAATTACCGGGGGCCTTCTGAAATGGAAATTTATTTTCAGGCAGGAAAACTATGAAAAATGCAGTCTTGAAGGATAGCTTTGAAACGTACCTCAAAAATTAAAGCATGGTGATTCATACTGAGAGAGGACTTTCCACTGTTGCTACCAAGCCCTACTGTGAAATGGGTTACAACTTGGACTTTTAGTTGGGATTTTGCTCTGCGGAAACCAGCTAGGCACGTATGTGTGCCTCACTGTGACCCTTTGAGCAGCAGCAGTCATTACCCTTCACTGCATGAAGGTTGGATTCCTCTAGCAACTCTGCCTGATGTCTATTTTTGGCTTCCCCTCTAAAAACAGATGGTTGGGAGTGAGAACCTCCTCTTACGATTGCTGTTGTAAGCTGTGAAAGCAACAGATGGTTGCTAACACAGAGATCACAAACCTAGAGTTGTTGAGCTGCAGTTTTTCTTCCAGTGGTGCAGGCTTTATTTCATTCTCCATCCCCCCCCACTACTGTCTCAGAGCAGAAGAGAAAATAGACTTATCCTTTTGTTTACAAGACTATGTCAGTATGATATAACTGGAGATGTATCAGTAGCATTTCTTTCCTAAGCTGCAGAACACAAAATCAGTAACTACTTTGGTTCCATGACAGTACAAAACACTGGGCCTGGATTAAAACAGAAGCATGACATACCTTGCTCAGGGCCCCTGCCAATAATGTTAATGACATACCAGAATTCAGTTTCTCCTGTTTTCTTAAAGACACTAGCCCTCATATTTGCAAGGAAAAAAAAATAAATCAGACAAACACATCTAGGTTTTAGCATCTTCTTCGCTGCCTGTAGCAGCACATCTGAGAGGTATGAATTTCCCCAAAGGTCTTGGTCAAAGCATGGGAAAGTATTGACTCCAAAGGTGACTCTTCTAATCGCCTTTCGTCTCTCCAAATTGGATAGAGACCCTAATACCACTCCAGAGGAGAAAGAGGCCTGTGGTCTCACATTACTGAGGGAGAAGTAAGCACCTCTGTCCCCATCACTTTAGCCTGGGCAGGGAGAAGCATGATACCATAAAACAGGGGAGCTACAGGGGCTCTAGTACTGTGGGATCTCAGGATGCCTGCACCTCTTCAGTTTTCTAATAAATGCAAGGAAATAATGCTTTTTGTGGGTCAAGAAGGTTGTCCAGAAATGACCGGACTTTACTTTGTCTTAGTTTATTTAAAAAAAAAAAAATCCCACTGCACATAACCTATGTACATCAAAGGCTTTTGGAGTGCTTTGGAAAGACTAATGCATTATTAAGCTAGCAAACCCCTGTGGGGCACCCTAACAGATGGGAAGATGCACGTAGAGAGAGGATAATGATTTGCTCAGGGCTACATTTCGTGTCAGTGACAGAGTTAGGAATACAGTTTGTGTGTTTTTAACTATGTCTCTCAGCTGATATCCATGGAATTGGGCAAAAGTATTAATTCAGAATCAATTGTACAGCTTGAAATACGTCACTGCATTCTGCTTTTATCCTCAGCAAACCCTTGAAATGAAGAAGAATATAATGCTGCAGAATTGCAATACCACTCTTTAGTTCCTCAAGACCTCTGTTTTTGAGCAGGTAAATGTCAAGGAAGGAAATAGCCAAATTTTGGACATGTTAAAACAAATCTACTTGAACATCCAAAATGCAGTGAAAATCGGTGATTCAGTATTCAAGTACAAGGCAGCAGAAACTCTCAGAGGCAGATTATCAGTGACTGTAACATGGAAAAAAAGAGACCTAAAGGAGAGATTTTTAAGGAGCTAAGATAAAGGCAATGCTAGACTTACCTACTGAATATCAAACCTAGGGTGAAATGAAAATTTAAAAGTATGAATTTCCATTCTCCCATCTTAAAACAAAAAACCCAAACAGTCCCCAGTTTGTAGCAGAGAAGCCAAGTCAAGTTATGAGCTCCTCCATCTCATCTCCTTTCCCACATCTGTTCTCTATTGGCAGCTGTCCTGGGTTACCACTGAGATACTAGGTGAATGATGGATGGTCCTGCTGCAATGTACTATCTTTTATAGGGATCACAGCTCCACATAACATTAATTAAGCCAACACACGTGCATCCCATTTGCTTAAAGTTATTACAACTCTCAGCATATTTTTCTATCTGTATTTATCTGCTTCAGCAAACAGCAAACAATTTTGTTTTGAAGTCCAGAGTATGTTGGAGAGTGAGCCGTTTCACTATTTCTGAGACTTGTACTGCATATTTCGATCCTTAGTGGCTTTCCTGCCCATCTTATTCACATTCTTAAAATATTCCAGTTAAATTCTTTAAATATTTTTAATGCCTAAATATACACGCAGTGCCTCCCCCAATTAGATTGGAAGTCTAATTGTTGTACAGTGTGGTGTGTACATGCATTCAAATTGGAATTTACGTTGACTGGCTAGTATAATCAGATTTTGCCGTTGCATTTAATTTTAGAATAAACCACATTTATTTCCCTTACACTAGATTCAGGAAATAAATTATCATTGAAGCAATCAGATTTTTCCAGGCTTCTCTAACATTCAGTCAAAGTTCATTTGGTATTTCGGTTTCTTCTACCAAGCGCAGCAGTTATTTAGCCCCAATACATCAGAGTTTCAGGTTTTCAGGTTTGATTGGTGTTTCTGAGAGGCTGTTGGGGAGCAGAAAGAGTCCTTAAGCACAAATGACCTGCTAGATGCTGGTAACATTTAAGCCAGGGGGTCTCTTAGGAGAACTCAGGACCAGTCTAATCATGAGGCTTTATTAGAATTACCTGCTGTTATTAGTATCAATACAAACTTAATTTTCGTAGCACAAACAAGGTTCAAAGGAGAGCCTGCCAGCACTGCCTTATTTGAAGCAGCAGGTCTGGTGGGTATAGCCAAATTCTCTGTTAATTTAAGTAAGCATAATGCATTGAAGTCACTGTAGTGAATACCACGTACATCTTTGGCTGTGGTACATGATGTATCCAATCACACTGTACTTGCCTTCAGTGTAACTTCTTGATTATACGGGATGGACCCACAGCTTGCCCAGTGCAGATGGAAGAGGGTATAAATCAAAAGGCATATAAATAGATGCAGGGACAGGAAAAGAGTTCAGCAACGCACATGCCTTAACAAGTGGTAACGTTGCTCAGTCCCAGATGACTGCTGATGAATACTTGGGAAGAAAGGTGCAGTACTAAGACGTGGCTAAATGCACAAGGATTTGTACCTAATAGGATTTGGACAGAGAAGCTAAATATGCAAGTTTCAAAGTAAACCATGCAAATGTAACTCGGCTTTGAGAGCAGAAAATGATTAGTATTTGCTATGAATAAAAGGTCTGTCTGTAATTTGAAATGGATTAACTAAGAGGTACTTTAAGGTCAGTAGACTAACAGTAATTTCTGGTGACAATGAAATGTTTTCCCCATTCCAATATTTAATGCAGACAGTACTCTAGTTATTGTAACCCAGATGTGAGATTTTTAGAAAACGTGGAGTGTAGTGAAAGCAACTCTTTGATAGTAGGAATAAATTACGACTTTAAACTAATTTTTTCTTTTTTAAGAAGACCTTTTCAGTAATACCCTGCATATGATTTAGTAGACCTGAATTTGAGAGCAACTGATGGATCTGCCTGCATGTTCTTGCATGCAGATTTTGTACTCCAGGGACCAGTGTAATTTGCAGTTGGGAAGCTTCTTTTAGGATTTTGATCTCCACCCTAGAAAACAGAGTGGTAACCCTGAGCAGGGTCGAACTACATTCAGTAGTAGCAGTAAAACGTAAAATACATGCTTAAAAAAAAGGAACTGAATGCTAAGTAGTTTCAAATTGCTCTTGTGATTTTTTTTAAGTTATTTCTGCCTTCTATGATGAATGTCCACAGATGTGGAAAAGACATGGTTAATAGTTGAGTGGGTTTTTTTGAAATAGGAGCCTGACACTAGCAGGGAAACAACGGATCTTCAAAAAGGCCTGTCAAATGGTGTAGTTTCACAGGAGTTTCAGTTACGGTGGTTGTGAAATTGGTAGCCTGTGTTTACAGCTAAGCGTTCTCTAGCTTACTGACAAAACTGTATACGAGTATACAGACTGGCAGTAGAGTGTACAATCAAAATGGCACATGAGAATACTGATTACAAATAGGGATATTATGTAAATAGACACTGAAGAGTATTGGCCAATTTGTCTCCTTGCTAGTGCAGAATCTACTCCAGCGCTCGTTCCCATATGTCTTTTCTCCATTTCACGATGAGGGCAATGGCTGCCTTCCCATAGCTGCTGACTTCCAAATGAAAAGATGGGTCTAGCAGAAACCGTTCTGAGGAAGTTCTCACATGTTTTCTGAAATTCTAGTGATGCCACCTTTAAAACTTAACAACTAATCAATGAAAGGCTTTTTTGAGGGTGCAACTATAGGTTAATAATCTGGTAATGTGACAGTTGCCAAGGAAACAAAAATTTAATTTTCTGGCTCGTTTCAAACATGGAGTTGAATTACATTTCTGTCTCTACATTTAATGAACAAATCGTTCCCGTATTTGTGAGATTTAATTAAGACAGGGAGCGTGCATGGGGAAGAGGGAAGCTGCTGCAGCAGCCATAATAAACTGGTGTTTATTGTGGAAGAGAAGGCCGAAACCCAGCATTCTTTGCTGTCTCTGCAGTGTCTGGGCTTAGTTATATATGTGGGTTTTTTTGTTTTTTTTTAAAAGCCTAAGGCAGGAATGGTAGGGCATTGGTTCACTGCCATAGACTAAAGGAAGCCTTGCAGAGAGAAGCTGGGGCATGTTCCCTCCTACTCTTAGCTAAAAAATATGGCAAAATCCACTTTCTCTCAAAATCCACTCTTGCTAGAGAGACTCTGTTTTACAGTAGGGACAACGCTCCTGGGTACCTCTGTTGCCAGCATATTGTATGCCCTGGCAGTAGGACTGGTGGTGTTAAATGCGTTGATTCTAAATGACCTAATAATCTTTTCACACTGCCTCCCCTACCCCCCACCCCCCAAAAAAGGCATTAATGTTCCCCTGATAATGTTCTCGATCTTAAATTTCTGTTCCTTCCCAGTCTTTGCTGGGCTCACTTACAAGAAAGCGGAGTCTGGACAAGAGGTCTCTTCTGATCCTTTCTCTGTCTGCCCTGATCATTAGCAAACAGGACAGTAGGGCTTCTAAGATGCAGAAAGAAAATTATAAGGAAGGACTTAAATAGCACGTCTACATATGTGCTAAAAGAGAGTATTTAAGTGTGTTAAATAGCCTAAATATGGCCTAGCTTTGTATAACCTGGATGGCTCACATCTGCTTACTGTCTTTGGGCAAACAAATGCTAACCTTTGATGTGCAAGTATGTTGGAACCATAAGTTTTTCTTTTTTTCCTTTAAGTGAAAACTTTTTAAAGGGTAATCCTCTGTATATTCTCATACAGAAGTAAGTTTTGGTCAGTGTCAATACACAGGGGTTTTTATATTTATATTCACATATAATTACCCTCATACACAGATTTTGCTCTAATAGCCACGCTAACTAACTCGGAATAGTTGTAAACATTCAGAAAGTTTGCTTCAACAAAATATGAAGAGTTTCTGAATATAACTGTTGAAATTAACAAAATACAATTTAATATTGCAGATAACAGAATTTTTCTTTCTCAGGAAGACTATGATCGTCTGAGACCTTTATCTTATCCTATGACCGATGTCTTCCTTATCTGCTTCTCAGTGGTAAATCCTGCTTCATTTCAAAATGTGAAGGAAGAGTGGGTACCGGAATTGAAGGAATACGCACCTAATGTTCCCTTTTTACTAGTAGGAACACAGGTATATCTGGTTCTGTTCTACTTTATGCAAGCAATTCAGATCATTGTATGCTGTCTTTTCTTTGGGCTGGCAGTTCAGGCCTGACAGGACCTGAGCAGCATCTCCTTCTGGCTTTGGAGGAATGACCGTAGCAAGCGGCAGAAGAACCTAGATCCGTGTTGATCTGTAATGAGCTACCTCCATTTTGTTAAAATACATGGATTGTAAACTGGGTGGCAAGATTAGCTGCATCTCTCTATGTGACTTTCTATAAAGTCATAGGACTTAAGGAATAAAATTGTCTATTCATAGCCATGTTACTGGAATTACTTGGGTCTGCAACTATTGATCACATCCAATATTTGCTGAAGCAAAGGAGCAAGGGGAGAAGTGAGACAATTCCCTCTTGCTTCTTGTGGGCAGTGGTCTGGACTTCAATTACAAAGTGACCCACATGTTAGTATTAAGTTTGTGTTAATCTTTCTGCCACTGCTGGATATACTTTCTGGTATTCCGAGATGATCACATCTCATTGAAGAGCTGAATTACAGGATAAACATTTGTTCCTTCTGGATTAAAGGTAATAGTTCACAGCTTAAATTTCCAGGGCTTTTGGATCAGAAAGGGTCCACAATCTGAATCATGACATGACTCCATTTTTATACATGTAATACTCCATTAAATAAATAATTCTGCTTTAAAAAGAGGGTATCGTATAGCCTGCTGACTTTTGTTTAGAAAATGTATTCCAACATGATGGCAATCTCTCTTACTAGATTGATCTTCGTGATGACCCAAAAACTCTGGCAAGACTGAATGATATGAAAGAGAAGCCCGTATCTGTGGAGCAAGGACAGAAGTTAGCAAAAGAGGTAAACTGGATACTCCTAAATGAAACCAAGTAGCAAAGAAGCAAAAAACCCTACTTCCAGTTGACTTTTTTTCCCCCTTAACCACTTAGCCCAATTCTTTTACCGGTCAACATATGAAACCTTATGACTGGTTACCAGTTAACAATATTTACTTACATTGTTGAATACAGCTAACAAGCAGACCTGTGTAATAGCACTTCCCTGTTAGTAATAGCTCTAATTTTCTGTGTAGACACTCATAAAAACTACATAAGCATTAGTCAGAGAATTAAAATCACAGAGTGGTTGAGGTAGGAGGGTTGAGCTTTCCTGCTCAAGCAAAATGTTAGAAGCATCTTTAAGAAATTATTTGAGAATGCTATAATAACCATTTTGACACACTGCATGAATAATGCGTATCAGGACACTTATTTATAGAGTCTTATTTTTGAAACATAAATTAGTCATGTAATTTGTTTTTGCTGTTCAGTTATCAAAAATACCTTATGACCCCACTGCCAACCCAAAGAGCTTATTTAGTATGCTTCCATTATAAACCAAAACAACTTAAATACATTCCAGATCTTTGGCCAAAAGACAAATCTCCTGTTCTCCTACAGGGGTAAGCACATTGAGATAACTTTTCTAGATCACAACCAAACATTGTGGTGTCACTATAGAAAAAAAAAATGTGGAAGTGCGCAGATAGAACTGAACAGCTGAAATATAGTGCTATTGAATTTACTTATTTTCTTGACAGATAGGAGCCTGCTGCTATGTGGAGTGTTCAGCTTTGACACAGAAAGGATTGAAGACTGTTTTTGATGAAGCTATTATAGCCATTCTAACTCCAAAGAAACACACAGTGAAGAAGAGAATAGGCTCAAGATGCATAAACTGCTGTTTGATCACGTGAGATACATTTGACAATGGCCAGGCTTACTGTGAAATTCTACTGAATTTAAATACAATGCATTAAGTACACAGCAAACTTGTTACAGGTTTGAAAGCTAAAACTATGATTCTGCCTTCTACAACCAGTGAAATCCAGAGGAATAAAATCAAAGTCAACGAACTTGTAAGAAGAAGCCACCACATCTGTTACAAATATTTTATTCAGACTGGAAGGTACAATCTCTCAGGGTTACATAGTCTAGAGGAAGCAAAAACTGCACCGTGTTGAAACGGCATCTGTGCGATTTTATTGAGTGGAGATGCTTGGCCTGAAATACTCTAAATGAATTTGGATAGTCTTCTGCTTTGACTATACATATATATATATATATCTCTCTCTTATAAAAACAACAACTTTTGCACAGTCTGTATGGAATCTGCACAAAGAAATACCTTGTCTCTCTTTGCTCCAGTTATCTGCTTTTGTATGTAAGCTGCTTCCGGTTCCAGTGTATCCACAGAGGTGCAATAATCAGACCAGCCATATAGCCAAAGGTAGCTCCGAGGGAACAGGAGATGGGCCATACCTGTGGGCAGAACACAAGGTAAAAGCAGACAATGAGGAAAATGTTTGTAGTTTTTTGTACTTCGTGAGCACAAATTCTCAGTGTAATTTAGGTACTGGAAGACAGTACAGTCTTACTCTACTTTCAAGCTTGATGCGCTTTCCTAAAAATGCCAAAAGTGTAACAATCATCTTCATGAACACTAAATGCTGTTGTACAGTTTTTCATTAATATGCATTAAAATGTAACCAGGCTTCTGGCTATCGCAGACTTTAGTTTCATATTCCCAAAATTATGTGAAAAACTTATGAGTATTTATATCCCCTGAAGCGTTCAGCTCACCTAACTTCCTGTTCCACTGCACACGTTTGGAAACCTACAGATTTCTTGGCAATTTCTCCTTCTAATTTCTCATGCCATTCTGCAATTTTTAGAGGTGTGTTTATAAGTGAACTAATATTCAAATAAGGCCAGAGACTGAGATGGATAGAGGGTTTTTCTTTCTTTTGGTCTTGAAAAGTAGTCAAAGGGATGAATTTCCCTCTGGCTAGCAGTAGGGAGGGAACATAAAATTTGGAAACTGACTGAACATGTTGCACCCAGTTCAGCAAACATGTAGTAAGCCAGCTGTGTTAAAGAGAGCCTTAATTATGAGCTCTATTTCCTAATACAGGAACAGGGAACTGACTCAATACAGTTGACTCACTTTCACAAACCATCTAGCACTTAAGGCAAAGAAGTAATGGGATTCTCCCCCGCCCCCCCTTTTTTTTTTGTTTTAAATTGCTATTGATTTGCAGGGAGGAGGGGCCAAAACAAAACTTAACCAGTCTGTCCTTAGATGTAGCTTGTACTACCAGTCAACTACATACTGCATTTGATGAAAGTCTCAACTAAGTTGCTGATTAAAAATTATTATTTATTGTGGAATAAACTGAATTCCCATCCCTCTCCAAAATTCTCCTTTACATATTTTTTTTGCAAGGACAGTTTTGCACTTCCTGCTGTACAGTGCATGTTCCTAAAGCAAGTACAGACTGCGCTCTCCTATTTTTTTAATTTTTAAATTACGGGGGATATTTCCACCTTCTATAGTACTTGAGACTGAGAAATGCACTAGACATTAAAAAACTATACACATCTCAGTGACCAGCCTTCTGTTCTACTTCATTTTGACTTGCAATTCATGAATATCAAATTAACTTACTCTTAATGGTACTGGTTCCTCCTTTCATTCCTTTCCCTAGCTCTGGTTCTTCTCTTTACTTCATTATCACTTGGAGAAATGTATTTATTCACATCCTTTGATCATGGGAATTTTAATTAGGAATGAAAGTAATGTATTTTGTCCTCTGCTGTTTCATCTTCACATTCTCCTCAGCTGTTCCATCTTCACATTCCTTAGCATTTGCCATTTTATATATTATTTGGAGGTCTTAAGGAGTGTAGCAAAGATGACTATAAACAAGGTGCCTTAGGTACTCTTTATTGACCTTGTTTCATTCTTCTGTTTCCAGACATTCTGTATTTGCTACTTGTTTTTTGTTGCTGAATATTTTGGCTGTTGCCTCTCAAACCAAAGAGTTGCTTGTTTTCATTCATTCAACAGTGGTATTGTAGATCTTCTATAAAAAGCCTTGAGATGCTTTGGCATGGTAAGATATTATGTATATTTAAAACTCACATGAGTTTGTGGCCTTGGCTAAACTTACGCTTCAGGTGGATCTTTTCAACTTTTAAATGAAATATAATCAAGTTATTTCTAGCATTTTGCAAGCTATTACACATGTCTAAAGGACAAAACAATAAAAAAGTCCCTGCGACCCAGCTGCTCACGCAGTAATGTTCAGTTGGAACAGGAGTCGTACTTTCTTACCCACTGATGAAGTCAAATACCACTCTAGTATCCAGAAAACTATGGAAGGAGGCTTCATAACTCAGTGGTCTTTTTGCATCCTTCATTAAATTTTACCTACATTAGGTGAATCTGTAGTTGCCTGTTTGCTTTTCAGAAGTATAGGTAAATGCTGGACCCCCAAACTTTTCCACTTTCCCTTAACTAGAGAGTCAATATCCCTGATGACCCATTGACCCTGTATCTTTTTGGTATTTTGTGTACACTGGGCAATTGTTGGTATGATTAAAAGGATCTCTGATGATTGTTGTAGCTTCTTTTACCTGACTGAACTGCAACTTGGAACATGTTTTTTTAACAGTTATGTAACTTTGAATATTAATTATGCCTCTGTCTGCCTTCCAAAACATTCAATTTCTGCTTCGCTTTTTTAAAATCAGTGTTACCTCACAGAAGTTTGAGGCTGGCTCACCTACCACATGAGTCTGACCTCTGAATCTAACCCTCACCAGTGGCAGCTGGCTAAGATAGGGAGCAAAGGGAAGAAACCATATAACACTCCATGACAAACAACACTATGAGTGAGATGCAAAAGAAGCACCACCTCATCCCTTCTAGTGACATAGAACAGAAGGGTACTACTAGGCCAGGTACTCATTATGCTGGTCAGATGGCCCAAAGTATTCTGAAGGCAGTTTGAGTGGGCTTTTGAAAAATCCCTATACACAGAAGTTAAAAGCCTGGACTTAAGAGCATTGCTGTCCTTACGCTATTTTCTCTAACCCTCAAGGCAGGGCAAAATAACCCTAACAAACAGGTAATCGTACCAGTTTTATTCTTCACTGCTGGCGTGTAGGTTACGTGCAGCCAGATGCAACTGTGTATGTATCTAAAGCAGCAAGTTATCAAAGAGAGATAAAGACATAGCTCTTAAGCACATCAGCTGCACTAAAATAACAGCCCTTGCATATGCTTTCTGTCCATCTATAAAAGTGGGTGCTTTATTTTGCATTAGCTGCTGGCCTCATTTTTCTGAGACCCAATCTTTCTTCTGGACCTTTTTAAATGAATTTAACTTGCTTGACTGGTCTGCTTTTGCCCTGCCTTTCATATTATCTCTTAAACATGGTTTAGCTTCCCTAACTTGGTACAAACTGCCTCTAAGTGATAAAAATCTAAGCAGCTAATATCCGTCTGCCTGTTCAAAGAGATTCCATTCTACTTGTTTCAAGTATGCAACTTTTAATCACCCCTCTCATCCCCTGAGAACTATTCAGCTCAGTTTCTTCTACTTCTCCCTTCTGCTGTGAGGAAGCGGACGTATCCTACTCCAGTACTTATGTCATGTCTAGGCTGGGTTAGCGGCAGGGGAATAAGGGGCTGGATAACATCGCCTAACTGTGCTTTTTTTGAGGGGGAAGAAGGTTGATCTGGAGAGAAGAATGCGGGGAGTCCAATAGACAGGGCAGAACATTCTTCAGGAAACTGTCATGAAATGCCTTGTCTGTCCCAGCAGCTGGGAAGCATCAGCTACCATCCTCACAGCCTAATACAAGAAGAGGCGGTTTACATATGAAACGCATGTGGAAAAGGGCAATTTTAACAATCCGTATATGATTCCTAGGAAACTGACCAGCAGCTTGGCAAAAACAAATCTCCCACTACATGCTTAATGAGCACAAAAATTGCATTTTAAGGGGCAGAGCATGAGCCAGTGGTTAACGCAAAACGATCCTGACTTCTGCTATTTGTTTAAATTTTCTTTTTGCCTTTTCTTTTCATCTGGCAGTAGTGACAGGACTTAAGAGATATTTCTTTAGGCTAGCTAAGTAGACACTGCAGAACTGCAAGGCTTCTAGTATATATTAGAACTGATTTTAAGAATAAGGACTCAAAATAGGAATCGCCAGCCTTTCAGGACACAAATGACTTTGTTTCCTCAGCGCTTTTTAGAACATCTGTGAACTGATGTGAGAATGCTTAGCATATTGCATGGAAAGCAGAGCATGTTGCAGGATCCCAGCAAGGTATCTAGCTCTGCTGTACTATGCATGTAGCTAGCTAAACCAGAATTCTGACTGCATGACAGTTTTGTCATCTATTACAAGTCTGTAACTTGCATCCCATGCAATGGGAATTACGCTGACATCAATAAGGACATAAAGGCCAGATTCTTACAGGCCAGAGCAGCCACACCCTAGTAAAGTTTTTAGAGATACTATAAAGTAAGCAGCTGACTGCTGGAACTTTAATTATACAAATGCAAATACAGTGGGGCAATCTACTGTACTTTTTTTTTTTTTTTAGTAAACTGGTCCCATTCTTTAGATGAGTGCTTTTATCATGTTCCTAAACTCAGTTTTTTATGTATGCTTACTATTTCAAAAGATCCATTTCTGCCTGTCAATTAGAAAGCTATGTAATAATTTTTGTTTCATTTTAAAACTGAATAAATGAGCACAATTACTTTCCCTCCCTGTTTCTAACATGCCTTAAATTTCTGGTTGTTTAGTCTGTACTGTCTTAACAATTTGAGCACATGCCTTTAATCTATTTTGGTTGCATGCACATGTTAACTGAAAGTGTCTTACCACATTGTACAGAATGTGTGTGTTGACAAGCACATGCCAAGGAAAAGAAAGTGTGAGGCTTTTTTCCGGCTGGCATTTGTAACTAGAAGTTGGTTTTGTGGATTTGTGTTCTAAAGTTAAAGGCAGTTATGCTTGCTCTAATCTTACCATTAAGGTTTACATTAAGAAAACCTATCATTAAATAAACATTGATAACCACACTGAAGTGGAACAAGCTTCTACCTCTGTTTAAAAAAAACCCTCAAACATGGGATATTATCCCTTTTACTCACATAAAGCTCATTTACAACAAAACTTTCACAATACGTAGTAGATCCAAAAGCAAATGCAAGAAGGAAGCTCTCTGAGCTGTGTTAAGAATAACGAAGTAGTGTGAAAGTTTATAGCCCTATTTCAGCTTACTCAAGTAACCACCAAGAACTGTACCCAAGACTCTCCAGATTATTTTTCAGGTTACAAATGTCTGAGAGGTATCTAGGCTAATATTTACAGTCATATTAGCTAAATTACATGGCAGTCAATCAACTCATTTGAGTTGTATCAGCACTATTTATTATATTTGCAGTATCCACTATAAAGTGGGAATACATCAATTTCACTTTTACTTAATGATATGAAAACACTGTAGGCAGAATATTCTTTCAAAGCCACTTTTTATCATTAGTAACAGGCACTACAGATCAAAACAAAGTTAGAAGATGGATGAGTGGGCAAACACACAGTAAATCCAGAAACGTGTTTTAAAAATTTGTTATTAAAACATGCAATAAACCCAGGAACTTCACAATTTCCAAAATTCAGTTGTTGTCAATGTTGAATGGGGTGTCTGGAGTACTAATCAATCGCATATAAAGTGTGCTGATAAGGTTTTATTGTATAATTATACCATCTTGTTCTGCAGCTAAATTACTTCGGGTTGAGTAGAGCAAGCATGTGTCACAATGTGCCTAGTAACACCTAAATGATCCCTTCTGTTTTGGTGGTGGTGTATTTTAAGGTGCCACTTCTCAGATGACACATGTAGCTAGGATCCTAATCACATGCTGTTATTAGAAGTACGCCCTCAACTTGAAATAGGTAATCTGAAAAAATTGAGCAACTGTAACAAAGGAAGTTGTTTTCTATTTCTTTGCTAGAACTGTATTAACTGCAACCCTTACGTACCCACTGTGCATCAGAGGGCTAGAGGCAACTAGAGATGGATGTACAATTCTTTAAACCTTTTGAACATCAGCTAGAACAGCCTTATTTAAATGTTCACAATTAAGTGTTGCAAAGTATTTTAAAAATTGTTTAAGAATTAGTAATCTCAGAACATTGGCAAAACTATTCTACTAGTCTGACATTTGTAATAAACTGAAACATGTCTTGCATAGTAAGTCTTTAAAAGTTTGGGTTTTTTTTGTGTTTTCGTTTGGGTTTTTTTGGGTGGTGGGTTTTTTTTTGTTTGGTTGTGTTTTTTTTTTTTATATACAGAAATGTAAAGACTATAGGGTCTAACTTGCATTCTTGTAAGGGAACTGTCTTTACCTTTGTCTGAGATAGGCTTAATTCTGCAGACCAATAACCAGGAACAACCCTAGAGTAGGCCTCCCTGACCAACTGTTTAGCATAGCTACAAAATAGATTTTTCTGAAAACTAGCAGAAGGGCAAGAGGCATGGCTAAATTATGTTAAAAAATTACTTTAAGAACAACAGAGTAATGAAAAACAATGAATCATCAGGATAGCAACTGACTTTCAGCACTGTATTCTATACTTCCTAACAGAAATGCTTTACATATTTTTCATTTCCAATCTGAAACATTATTCAGGTAATTAATGTCATTTTATTTCCAAAAGAATATTCTGTTCCTATTAAGTAATATTTACTTAGCATAAAAGTTGTTGTATGCTAAAAAAATGCATTTTACGTTATTATTTTTAAATGTAGACAGGCCCACTAATCTGAATATCCCCTGTATGCAATATTTTTCAAACATAAACATGGAAAATAAAGTGAAGATTTTCTGAGACACCTGTATGTATCTCAGTTTTGTTGTGTGTCACGAGGTATGTGTAAAGAACCAATATGTTTTCTTTGGCTTATGAATAACTCAGGATGAAGTAGCATTTTGGTTTTAGCCCTTAGTATATGAATTGGAACTCCTGATGATGAATTTCATACCAAGTTTACTCCACAGAAGTCTGAAGTACTCTGAAGTAAAAACAAATTCTAGTGAAAGACATACAAGACATACTGACATCTGATTTTCTGATCAGGTAAGATACAGGTAATGGTACTACAAACTTCTCAGCTTCTACTAATATATCTCAACCGTGATGTAAAGGGATGACTACTGTATAATTTTTCAGTTCTTCCATTAAGATTGCAGGAAATGATGCTAGTCCAAATACAGAGAGCTAAGGACTGGGAAATAGATTAGCAAAAAAATAACCTCACATTGCCCTAAAATGCTTTTTCTTTTAAGGGCACAAAGCAGCAACAATTGACATTGGAAGAAGCGCCATATATATCACTGTGGCAATTCAGACACAGGTGCCTTACAGAAAAGTGCAGGCAGCTTTATTCAATACCCTGATGCAATTCCAGCATCCTCAGTACTCTTTACTTCAACCTTGTTTGCTTCAGGTCAGTGACTACAGGCCATTTTCATTTAAAGCCAACAAAACTGACTTCACAGAAGTAGCTTTACATACTCCACTCTCTGAACTGGACTGCAGTCAATTTAAAAGTAGACTGCAGACACTCTGAAATTGTCTACAGTTTAAAGTTTAGACACTAGATTTGATAAAGTGCTAAATCCTGATCAAGTGGAAAAACACACCCATGCAAGACACAGTGCTTAACTACTGGATTGTTCTAACAGAGCTAAACGAATACCAATAGCCTTTTTTATTCCAAACTCATAGTACATTTCTGCACCTGCTGGATGTCAGATGTTTTTGCCAAATTTTGACATTTCAGAGCTACGTAGCACAAGGGCAGCAGCAGCAGCCCTTTGGTTTGCTTTATCATGTGATACTTGTCAACTACTGTTGACCCACACAGTTCTTGTAGTACCAATTTCACCTTGTCTGCAACACTCCTTAAATAATGAATTGTCTGAAGCTAAAGGTACAAATGCAGCTGTGTTTCCATAACGCATTGTTACACCACAAACACTAACCATAATAGAAACATCAGAACCAGATTTTGCAGCAAGCAGGCTTAAAGGCGTTAACACTGGTCTCTGAAATGATAATACCACTTTAGTCTTGCCCATATAAGATTTAAACCACATTTTCTGTTCTAGAGCATAACCATTTCCACTACAGAGTTAAAAAAAAAATAAAAAATGTTTACAACAAAAAGTCTAAAATATGAGAAGGAAAACAATCACTAATGAAACCTGTTCTTATCTCAAAAGCTGGTCGTGAGTCCAAAGACTAAGCTATTCTGTTTGAGTCCCTTTTTGGATCTGAGAAGGGTAAATCCAAAATTCTAACCCTCAAGCTCTCTGCTTTTAGGCTAATACGAAAAACAGCTGATGGCAAAAGTATGACAGCTTAATGCTATATTAATGCAGATGCCTAGAAGTAATTTGTTTTTGACTGGGCTCCGGTTACTTTTAAGCCTGCATTAAGATCTACATTATTTTTTTCAGACCTTGCTTGGACTTAATCTGTAGGTGTTCTCGTAAGCATGCCAGCTGGATTAGGTTCTACATAAAACACTGCCAGTCTTTTGAGGGGATTATTTTTTATTATTTTTAAAATAAAGAGCCTCTTCCTGCAACTCATTACGTACAGGTATTTTTTTATGTTCAGTAAGCCAGTGGTTAGATCAGCCACTCAAGAGATAGGCAATCTGCACTAAAGATTTTCTTCCCAAACAAAGCAGATCTGCAACAACAGCAGAATCCTTTATGAGAGCCATTCTTCTTTCCCCTGCCTTAGGCTGAAAACAACACAAAAAGCACCTCTCCTCTTTCATTGCTACAGTGAAAGAATCTACTGTGAGTTTCTGCAATCACCTGACATAAGGTGGCAAAAGGGAATGCTCCTGCAAAAAGGCATTTCGTTGCTAGTGCCCAGTGAACTGAAGAACAACAGAAATGTCTTTTGGCTCTGAATATTTTTGAGACGGCAACGCAGAGCTGTTACATGCAACTCAATACATGTGCTGTTGAATCCATACTACTCAGCAGGCAAGACTTCTGTCAACTGTTGCATGAAGTTCAGTGTTTCCAGAGAACCAGATTCATATCTCAGCTTGGCTGAAGTGGGAAGCAGTGTTTCCTGGGCAACTATTGAAAATGCCTGGCCAGGACACTTTTTTTTCATTCTGTGTCTTAGTGACCAATACTTAAGAGATCACCTTCACAAAAATATGAAATTATCAATAGGTGATTGAGAACTTCTAAGAGTTGTGAATAGGATCTCTAGCAAGCTACTTTAAAGAGGTTCATTTCTGCCTTAAAGATTTGTTACCATTTTGGTGCTTCACTGAGATAATTTGACTTCAAAATCTACATTACATTTAAAAAAAAAGAGTTTCTTTCATTTCCCCTTAAACAGCAGATCTTAAAAAAATAGTACTTAAAACTGCATTTTTCAAAGACCGTTGAAGTGGCAGCGTGCAGGATTGATAAGCAAACTTCTCTACAGCTGCTCTTAAATTGCTCACACGATGATTAAAGTAAGGATCAAGCAGTTCAGAACCAAAACAGAAAGCAAGATTTATTTCCCCACCCACTATTTTAAACCCTACAAGGTAGGAGGGAGAAAAGTGGAAATAGGGAAAAATGAGGGGAACTTAAGGGAAAGAACACAGCAGCAAATGCTCTGGATCTAGGCATAGGAAAATTGCTTTGACATGGGAACTGATAGACAGAAACTCTCCCCTGCCAACTCTGGTATCAGGAGTATGTCAGAAATGAGGGTGGAGATAGTGACGGAAAAGGGAAATGCAGGTATATAGTTTCTGCTGCTGCCCGAATTCTCTGGGGAGCACTTGTGCCCAGAAACAGCTAGTGACAACTTACGGTATTTGAGGTTTCTGCAGATGTTTTGCTGTTCTGAGGAGTCATATAATATCTTTTTAGATGTTTAAGTATAGATTCTAGAGCTTAACTTTTGTCAGTCATATTTGGCTTTCATTTGCTTGGAGGAGTTTTCAAATAGAAAAAGCTGCCAGACCATTACCAAACTTGTGTCTCCTACTATGTGAAGATGGAAGAATGGACAAATAAAGTAAAAAAATAACTGTACTTAAAATATCTATCTTAATCTATTACTGTCTTTGTTTTGTTAATCAGAACCTACTGACTTAAGTTTTCCTTATATCACTGGTGCATAAAGGGTGAAATTTTTATACATTTTTATCAGCAGAGTCTGAGATTTTGTGCATGTGTGTGCATACATGCATGTATCTGCACCTGCCCTAAAGAGATAAAGTAGTTATGTGTGGGTGGGATTCATTTGTCTAAATGTGGGTGTCCATGATTTTAGGTATAGTATTCTGTCTAGTCTCCAGCTACTGCTCTGAAAGGCGATGGGTATCCTTTAGGTCCTGTGCCTTCTCCAGCAGTCCCACATGAGTTTCTTGGATGCATCAGATGGCACTCAATATTACGTTTAGGTTACTGAATATCATCCAAAACACATGTACATGGACTTACTCTAATCCTAAATGCTGACTAATGTTTTCTGCAATTATTACTCATGCACACAACTGTTTCCATCCCAGAGGACCAAGTTCTATACTAGGAAATGCAATCCTTAAGAGTAGCTCACTTGCATCAAGCAAAGAGGAGACAGAGAGCATTTTTGGATTTTTTTGACAAATGTGCATAAAGCATGGAAATGGACAACATACCCTTATATGCTATATAAACACAAGTTTTCGTTAACAATTCTAGATTGAGTCAAAGCCCAGATGACAGTGAAGACACTGTGACAAATCTTGACTGCAAGAATGGGAATAAAACAAAACCTGCCAGATGTGACGTGCATAAAATCTCAGATGAACAAGAAAAAAGTGCTTGCCTTTCATTGAAACAGGAAGGTGAATAAGACTTCACAAGAAGATATGAGATTGCATTTCAATGAATCCCTTGATTTTTGGGTGACACTCACGTCCATCAACAATTAACTAGTGCCAATGCATACCTACGTCAGATTGACGGTGAAACAACTTGCAAGAGTAAAACCAAGTCTTTTTAGGGAAGAAACCCTTATTTTTTACTACAAGTATTAACTTACTCCTCTACTATTATTTTTGAATTAGAAATTTTAATATATCATTACAGTGGTGTAAAGAAAGGCTTTAAAGCACGCTGTTAGCTACTTACAGAAGACAAATTTCCATTGCAGCTGCAGGCCACAATGTCTCTACAGTATCAGAGAGAAAAGTGGATCGCCTGTTACACTGATTTCTGAAAGAAACCTTTGAAACCATCTGCTTAAGAGCAGGCCTGGTAGATACTACTCAGCTGAGAGCATGAGTTTGGTAACCTGAAGAAAGAAAATATCTGCTGAGGACATTAGGAAAAACTGTTACAAGTGTCATCATTTTATGGCAATTGCAGACTTCAGTTATATCTAATGGAATAATTTCTCCATGCCAATAAAAATATTAAGAAAATAGCACAGACATTTGAATTTATAAAAACGGAATCTGCAATGCCAGCTTCACATTTTTTATTGTACAACTACAAAGCTAATGCTTGCCTTCCTTTGAAATCAGAAGGTAAGTTTTTAGTACAGTGCTTTGGCCACACCATTTCCACAAATCAATCCAAATCCATTTAAAATGCATTCTGTTAAGTGCTTTTATGGAAGATAGAGGGGAACTAAAACACGAGGAAAGCATCTTTCCTTCCCCACCCATAAACAATAAAAGACACCAGACTGAAGGCAGACAAACTTGGAGCCACTTCATCATTTCACGTTTCTCCTCCTGCTTGTCTAGCTTCTTCATATCAAAATCCTTACAGCTCTATTTCATGATAAAATTGGCATGCAACAGACACTCATAAATCTATAACAAGGAACCTGTTAAAAAGGGAGGTAATACTTCTGCATTTTACCTCTTTACATTGTAAGCAGAGATGCTTCCAATAACTTTTTCAGTGTTTGGCATAATCCTGTAGGAACAACCTATGAGTAAGTATAATATACCTGTACAGTTTCAGAGCAATTTTATATAGCGTGCACATGCAGAAAATTCAATATTTTTATACTTATGATAAAGCTGCAGATACTAACCTGCCAAGGCCGATCCCAATCAAGAGGAATAGGAAATGCTCCAAACCAAGCTCCTAGTATACTGCACATGGTAGTGATCCGTAGACTGCTTTCCCAGATGGAGGTAGCTCTGTAGAAACAGCGTGTTACAAGATTTCAACAGCAGTAGAAGTTACCATCTCAGAATGTTAGATCTGATTTCTCCCAAGATTTCTGAGACTACAAACAGATATAAAAATCAGTATTTGATAAATAGCATGCAGGTTTCTCCTAAGAGATACACACTATATGTAAAATGTAAGTTGTATATTTTAGCTATAATCACAATCTTTCTATACCACACATTCAGGAGATTTTTTTATTCCCCTTAGATGTTTACTGCAAAAGCTAATATTTTTATCTGGAAATACTCCTATTGAGCTTGAAACACTGTATGATTGAGCAAGTTAAAATATCACAATGATACTGTGTGTATTGCAGGGAAAAGCAGATATGAAGGGTAATAGGGGATTGTATAGAAAAGTGGAAGCACAGTTGCAGAGTACTCTATGGTGGAGTCACATTGTTATTATTTGATGACTACAACAATTTAATATTTAAAATAGAAGTCCATTGTGTGAATATTCTAAAGCAATTTCCATCAACTGAAAAGAAACCTTGCAAATAAACGTAACCTGCATGCTGCAGCCCTTCACCAATATTGCATCCAAGTTCAAGTACACTGGCTGCAGGATAAATTTATTGCATGTTAAAGAATTCTTGCATCACCACTCATGGCACATATATCGTAACAGATTAATGACTCCAGTTCTCAGTTCATAGCCTTCTACGACTACTGACTTCAAAAGTTTTGGCAAAGTTGGGTTTCCATTTAATAGGTAAGAACTTATTGTCCATCATCAGTTTACCAAGCCATGAACATTTGAGTACTTGCTACCAACTAAGAAACAAGAACAGTAGTCCAGAACACAGCAGGGCACAGTTCTGAGACAGGAGAAGCAGACTGAAATCCCTGCTCCAAATCAGTAAGGCAAGAGGATCTGAATCTTAAATGTTTGCTATATCTCTGATTATAAACAAACTGAGCTGTAGCCAACAGAAGAAAAAAATGGGCATTTTTATAGCTAGAAGACTAACTGGATAGTAAACTCCAAACTTCACATGTGCTGGTTAGGCTGCAGACATGAAAGCTTTAAACCTAGACCTTGTTTCGAAGAGAAGCCGGCTAACATTTCTGACTTGACTTTTGAGTACACATAACTCACTGCTGCACTTGATATTGACCAAAGGGCTCACAAGTGTAAGACAAACATTTTTTATTGTTTACAAAATAAAGGTCATACAGGTTACAGTGCAACATTGACATTTTGAGCAGAAACAGGACTGTTTCCTCTACAGTAACCCCATCCTTCTAACTTAGAACAACTGATTTCAACTCACAGTCCTACCAGCTTGAGATTTTTTTTTTTAAGGGAGAATTCCCGATTTAACTAGAAAACTTTAGGAGCCTGCACATAGAAAATTATTGTAAATTATTTTCAGAAACTGAATAACTGAGCAGAGAGCTGTTACGGCAACACAGGAAAGAGAACATTCACTATAACCTTAAAGCAGTGAAAGAGACAGCAGAACATACCAAGTACTGACCGAGGTAGATTTATACTTCAAAAGACATCTTATCTGGTAAATCTGCACAGATACTGCTGCACCATATGGAGATATCAGATTGAGTCCCAAAGCAAAACAACAGAATTAGCAAGGCACAGTGCCCAAGTAAAGAACAGCCATTGGTAGTTTAGCAACCATTTGAGCTGCTAATTCAACTACTCTGCAGTATGGACACTGGCTACTCAAATACAACCTGACTTGTCCTCTGACATTATCCTGGAGGAACGGTGCTCTGATTATTCTCTTTTCTGCACGAAATGTCATCCATTGGGATTTTTGCAGGTATTCTTTAACCCATTAACCCATCACATCATTTGCACAAAGCTAACAACAACAGCAACATTTATAAACTTCGAATTTTATAGGTTTCTTTATTTTTTAAACTATGAATAAACTACAATTAAACTATTCTGCAGGCAAAACTAGTGATATTTAAGATTGTAGCCCTGAGGAGAAGGACCTGGGTGAGCTGACTGACGAGAAGCTCAGCATGAGCCAGGAATGTGCAATGTTGGCCAGAAGGCCAACCGTATCCTGGGCTGCATCAAAAAAAGTGTGGCCAGCAGGTCAAGGGA
>NW_009647437.1:2980544-2987604 GCF_000708025.1 Charadrius vociferus
TGTCCCTGCCCATGGCAGGGAGGTTGGAACTCGATGATCTTCAAGGTCCTTTCCAACCTAAAACATTCTATGATTCTATGATAAATGACCGCTAGTGGCATAAAGGCCTGTTAAAGCCTAAAGCAATTATTTAACCCCTTAAATAACACAATACATTAAGTGCTGTTTTAAATAATAATTAAGAGGTTAGTTAACGTAACAGAATTTACTAAGACAGCTCTTGGATAGACAAGATCTGGTATTCTGTGCTGTAACAGGACTGAAATACAAAGCTGCACATCACTTTGATGATGCCCACCTTCAAAAAGAATATTTCCAAGTCGGTAAGAGTATGCAGTTCACAAAAAAGTGATGAAATAGGTGAAATAAAAACCAGAAGGAGCCCTAAAGTTATAGTTTTATACTATTTTTTGACAAGCTGCAAATAAAATCTATTTCCTACCCAGGTGGCATAACTGCTATTACACCAGAAAATTCAACACAATTACTCAGACTAATGATTTGAAATAAAACAGTCTCCAAAAAGAATAAAAACCAGCAATTGAAAGCTGATTTCTTAAAGGCTTTTATGCAGGAGGCTATTTCAACCAACTATTACTGAGAAGCATTTAAAGAATAGTCACCTTCTTCTGTCAGTGCTGATAACCCTTTCTGTAGCTTTTATTTCCCTCTGTCCACTTACGGCAGCACATGATAGCATATGATAAGCATCGTAACATTGGTCACAATACTAGATGTCAGAATACAGAGTCCAGAGATAGCTGACACAGGCCCACTCCTTCCTTAATGCAGAGTTAGTGAGAAGAGCCCTATTTACAGCTTGCTTACTCAGAACTGAAGTTTTTCTCATGTAGCTTACGTTTCTCACACATTCTATGTCCACATAGACTATAAATATGCAGGTAAGAACAAACTGTTCAAATTTCTTAAAATAAAGTAATTTAAAAAAAATAATATCTATTTGGTCCATCAAATCGACATTTCCAATTCAAAAGTGTATTCAGTTTGAAAACATGGAGCACGTGCAATTTTCTGTCTGAGCTACAATTGTTTCATGTATACAAAAAAACCCAAACAACCAAACACCACCTACCCTCCACCTCACCAACAACCAAACTTTATAATACAATCAATAAACCTGCAGTGTCACAGTTTACATGTTACCATGAGATGGCACATATAATCCACCTCCTACAGGCATGGGCACTTAAAGACTGATTTTGTTGTAACCTTATTAGAAGCTATTTTGCTAGCAGTGACCACACTTCCAAGTGCTGCAAGTAGAAACAGAAAGCTAAGCATCTCTGCAGAAAAAAAATAAGCATTTTGCAAGAATATCCCCAAAATATTTAAGTTGGACTGACTCAGTTGTACCACAGTTATTATGATGCAATAGATTACGTTACTTGAATGTAATTTTATGAATAGTCCTATGACAAGACATTATACACAGCAGTAATTTCACACTACACCACCTAACACACCGCAGAAAGCTAACCAGAGCGATAGCTGGGTAATTAATATCTGTTACTTATTTATATCTGCTATATCAAGATAAACCTTCTTTTTCTAGATGTCTTTTTCTGTCTTTCCGCAAAGACAATGGCACAAGCACATTTTGATCTTACAAATAAATACTGCACAGGTAAATAAAAACAACAAAAATAAATGCTAGTGGTTCCTTAAGTCTAAATTGTATTCAGATATTTTTAAAACAAATTCCTTTTTCATACTAAGTTGTACTCTAAATCAGACTTTCCAGCTTGCTGTCCCAGTGCAATTCACTTTCAAGGCAAACAGCTGTATTGATCTTACCTAACCATCCTTTTCCTCCATTCAACCAGTCCTACCTCATTCCACATGGTTAAGTGAGAGACAACCTTTTAATACATCATGCGTACACACAGCTCACACCTAAGTGCAAGATGTTCCAACTCATTCATGAGGTGAAATGAAAACACCACAGAATTATTTTAAAAGAGCAGCTTGCTACAATCCGTAAAAAAAAAAAGTACAATATTTCTTTGTAGTCCATTTTCATTCAAATGCTAGTCTAATTATCATTATTAAATAGACGTTTTATTCAGACTAATGTCACACGGCTCACTAATAAGAAGTATGTACAAGTTGTCACAGCAAAAATGTCAAAACAAGACAACCCTGTTTCCTATGCAATAACTGTGCTGAAATAACATTAACATCCAGACTAGGAAAGAAAAAAATTGACAGGCAGTCAAAATCTAACCTGGCACAAAGACAGACTGTTGAAGAACATCTGTTTGACAAATATCTGTGACATCTGACTTCAACCATTATTTCCAGTTTTAAAACCTCCAAAGATAACTATGTGAATCAGCAATGATTTGTTTTGGCTAAACAATTCCACGCTTTTATCAAAGTCTTGCAAAGTGTCGTTTCCATTACTCTATTCAACCCTTCCACTGAAAATTTAAAAAGTAAGCATAACTAACTTGAATGAGGATTCAAAATAATTTCAGTAAGCTGAGAACTGAGATAAACTGAAAGTCAATAACTGAAACTACTATAAAAAGTCTACTTTTGTCCTCCTCTGCATAAGCTTAAAAACCAAAAGTAACTCCATAGGTCAGCGTTGTGGTTTACGCCAAATAGGCCACTGGGGATGTGGGGCACCCCAGATGGGACCGACAGATGCTTTCCCCTACCCCTCTTCAAAGAGAGAGGCAGAGGAGGGGAAGAAAAACTTATGAGTTTAGAAGGAACTAAGCTAGAAGAGGCCTAGCTAAGAAGCAAAGTTACTCAACAAAATTGGCTCTGTTTTACCTCAAACCAGGACATTCAGCAGTGTTATACAACTTCTCAGTTTCTTTTGAGATAATACTTCACCCTAATGACCTACTAAAAGGGAATGAGTGCTAACAGCTTATTATTAAACCTCAAGCATATATGGGGCTTCTTTATGTTCCAGCATCCCTGTCTTTCAAAAATCCTGTTATTTAGTGAGTGAAAAATGGAAGAATACATAGAATAATTCTGAAAGATACATTATTCTCGATACATGTCATGGCTGTCACTGAAGTGAAAATGAGGTTAAAAGGCTCATTTGACTCTAAACAGACTCTTGAAAAAGATTAATGCTTGAAAACTCCAACACTGAAAACAGCTTGCTTTGAAATTTGAAAAATAGCATGGGTAAACATTACATACTTAAGACCACAGTAAATTATATATAATTTTCACCATTATATTCAAGTTAAAAATACTGTTAAAATAGTGTTTACTTTGGCTTGTTATTCCTTTTTTAAAAAGCTGTGTTTACAAAGGTGCTATTGGATCATGTGCAAGAGTTTCCCTTTACAACTCAGTCTCAGGTCTCCTCTTTATTTGATAACCATCATACAGGACTGCACAATGGTTTTGCACCATTAAATTATGTGTTGGAAACTTTACTTCCTTCAAACACATAGAAAGTGATATTTAGTGTCTGGACACCAAAAATAAAAAGTAATTTTTCTGAATCAATGTGTTCAAAGTAAACAATAATTTTCTTTGTCTGAAAAGCTTTCATAAGCTTGTAATTACAAATATGAAAAATGCCCGTAATTCTGGAATTTTTCCTTTCTTTACAAAAAATTCTGTGACACGTTGTTTACACCAATTCTGTCCGTGTCTATTCTGAGTAAAATCAGAAACTTGCAAATAGAACTTACCCATTTTTACTAAATACCCGTATCCATGCTTGTACATTTGGTCCCAGTATACACAAGCACTGTAAAGTAGTAAAGGTAGACAAGAGAACTGCAAACAGAAATGTCTCAGTCACTGACCTACAAAGAAGGAATATTACAAAATTAAGTGAAGGAGTTACTAATTTTCTAAGAATTCCAATATTTAGGGAAAAAAACTCCACACCTAAGTCAACTTGTGAAAGCATGCATGCTTTCTTAAACCTCATGTAGAAGAATAAAGGATTTTCTTCTGGAAAGAACTCTGGTATCTGTTTGTGATCTCAACAAAGACTGAAATGCAGTAATTATTTTAAATGCCTGATACCCACAACATTTTAGAAAGCACGAGAGTACCTCATATAGAATGTTAGTTCTGAATTGAAGTACACTTGGATATTTACTTCCTTATTCCACTTATTTTTCTAGTTTCATGTTGTGGAAGCAACCATGAAACCAAACTACATGATGCTATTGTTAGGCACTAACTTAGTATCTCTCTCAGAAATCAGGCTGCTTCGTGCCTTTCCTTTCTCCCCCCGTCCCTTTTTTAATCATTCCTAAATCTTAAAACACTAATATCAAAAGGATGAAAGATATGAAAGATGTGTGTTTTAGAACCCTATGGGGAAAATGACTAAATGAATCATGGAAAAATGTTTGTACCCTTATGTTTCACACAAATAGTAAAGTAAAAGGAGTTGCTTGTAACTGTCTTTAACAACACATCTCCAAATATACACAAATCGTTAAGAGCCAGCTTCTAAAAAAAAAAAAACACAAACAAAAAAAACCCCCAAAAAACCCCAAACCAAAACAAGCCCCCCCCAAAAAACAAAACAGCCACCCTTCTTCCCCCAGCCAGGATCTTATCCTTTAATTTCCAATGTACCAGGAAATATGCAAGTACTTATACCAATATATGCAAGGAGGACTGCCCCTTAAAACATTTAGGGAAAGACAGGGTCTTCTGACTTACTCTATGAGAGGTGCTCCATAAAGAACAATAATCGCATGAAATAGTATGCAAGACATGAAAAAGTATATACAGCATTTTAGAAATCTGGATATCTAAAAAAGAGCAATAAAATATCAGAATAATGTTTCAAAAGAAAAGAGAACATAAGTAACATACATAGTCTACATCTTAACACTAACATTGTACTCTACCTATTTCTTTAATGTCTGCTATAGCACAGTATGATAATAGCATGGCATATTTCAAAACCGTTTTCCCTATGTTTAATACTTCAAATAATTAATTAAAAATGATCACACTCCATCTAAATTTTTTTCACACACCCTATTGTAATAAGGCAAACATACGAAAAATATAACTGGAAATTACAAGATAAACACTGATAATTTTATTGGATATTTTTACATTTCTGTTTTACATCTGGGTGTTATGTCCATTCATTAAAAGGCATCTTTCACAGAAAGTCCAAAAATATTTAAAAGCAAGAAAATATGTAATATGGAAAAAAAAAAAGACATTTAGAATAAAATTTAATACTTAAAAATACATGCAATAAAGCCCACTACATTTTGAACTTGACATCTTAAATTCTAAATCCATTTGAGCAATGTCCATGACTTCCTGTGAGTCTGCAAAACACATAATTTTCTATGAATTTAAACAACAGTTTCTGGGTAGTCACTATATCGTATAGAAGTATAGCCACTTGACAAACAGTTCTGGTTAGGTCTGTTCTGATCAGGTCACGTATGGAAATCCATAATTTCACTTGAACACTTATTTTGACATTTATTCCTTATGCTAGGCTGGGATGAAATCTCACCTAGAACATGAAGCCTGCTTCACTTTTTAATCACAGATGGCTAAAATACTTGTTTTCCATAATGATTTTGTGTATTTCACATCCTCCTCAGTCAGAAAAACTAGACAGAAGCTTTGCAAACAAAGATACTGCTTTCAGGGATGTCTGCTTAAATGTCTGAGAATCATCAGAGCACTAAATCTTGTCGGACTCCGCAAGTTGGGAGTGCAAGACTATCCAGCTGACTTCAAAAATCATAGAATCATGTATGCCAGTGTGTTCCTCTGCTCCTGAACAAGTTGTGTGCTGCTCAAGCCTACTTCGTTGGGATTTAGTGCTCCTGTTCAAACTGCAACTACAAAAATTTCTCCCCAGATTTAGATTCTTCTATGTGCAAACTCCATCATTCAAGGAAATGTAGCCATTTTAATACTTTTCCACATAAATTTTTAAAATTTACCGATTTTGTTGAAATTGTAATGATCTAGTCTCTCTTTTACATCTCAAATTCTAAAAACTATTTTTCTTCCTGTAAAGTTATTAGAAATTTATAACTACACATGCAAAAAGTGTTTCTTCCTAACACCGAAGGTCAGGCCTGCACTCATTCAATTTTGCCAATTTTTACCACCATGCAAATTGTTGGAAGACCAACTGCTGGGACTACAAACAACAACATACTGACAAGAAAAAGGAAAGGCACAGAATTGCTCACCTGAACAGGTTATTTACAGGTAGAGAAAGTTTAAGATCACGAAAATATTGGAGAACTTCTTTCACAAGGTGCTACACACTCAGGTCATTCATGGAAAACAAGAATTTACCACCAAAAAATGACTCCTTTCTCATTCGATTATTTCAGTGAAAGAATTCGCTTCCTCTCCATATTGCCTGGTAGAAATTTACGAATAAAAATCTTACCTTGTGAGCAAATGAACTTCTCTTAGGAGTCAGATTTGGTTTAAGGACCACGTGCAAGATTATATTAAGGGTACTAACACAAACAGAACAAATACACAGCCATGTGAGGTGTGTTCCCAAAACTGTGAATGTGTCCCAGACAAAACCCGGAAGAACTGCTGTCAGAATAACTGAAAAAAAACAGAGGAGGTTGGCAGCAAAGAGTCTCCTTATTTCTGCTTCTTTCATCGTGTTCCCTATTAACCGGCCACCTGCAAGACAGAAAATCGCACCCCATTACTGAAACAACGTAAGATTTTCCTACTCACAAGACGCAAAGCAGAACTCTGGGCTTAGTTTGAGACTGAAAGTTATTATTTTGAGGGCTGAAGAACGTCGCTCGTTTAAAAATCAACCCCCAGACCCTCGGACGCAGCAGGGCTGCGCCGGAAGCGCTCGCACCGAGCGGGCAGGCAGCCTCCCCCAACACCGACACCCCTCACGCCACCGAGCGCCCTTCCTGACAGGCGGAACCGCCTCACCCCCTTCCGCGCCCGGGCTCTCCAAACCACCCGGCCCGGGCGCCTCCTCACCGCTCCCTCTATCAGCCGGACACGGCGGCGGGGCGGCCTCTGGACAGGCCTCAGGCCTCGGCCTCACTCGGCGGCACCTGCC
>NW_009647437.1:2987768-3024593 GCF_000708025.1 Charadrius vociferus
GGTGTGGGTGGGGTGGAGGTGGTGTTAGTCCTGCCCCAGCCTCCGGGCCCTGCCCTCGGGGGTCCCGGGCCTCCTCTAAGCTGAACCCCTCGCCGGGTCCCGGGCTGTTATAGGGCGGGCTGTGGGTGGTGGTTCCGGGAATGTCTCTGTGTGAGCTGTCATTCCCCCGCAGGCAGCGCTTCTCGCGGGTATTAATGGAGTATAGTTTTAATTTTTTTTTTCCTTGGTAATGTTTCCTTGTATAGGTGAGAAGAAACTCGGTACGGTGATCACTCCGGATACGTGGAAAGATGGTGCAAGAAACACTACAGGTAATCTTGGGGAGGTTTAACACCTGTTTTTCAGGTATCTTAAAGCCAGTTCGGCATCTGAGTTGTCTTACAATCTTAAGGGTAAAATTTGAGGGAGTTAATCGGGTTAATTTGCATTAGGAATTTATTTACCCTGAGCTCTTCAGTATTGAACTTGTCTGGGGTTTTTTGCCTTGTATGGAATGACGATACACAAACAGAACACAGTATAAAGTATTCTGTTGTCCTGTGCTTTAATGCTGTTCTATATGTTTTATCTGTCATGGTGAGTTTATTTGCACGTGTGTAAAAGCTGTAAACTGAGCTTTTTAAAGTAGGCCTAGAACAGGGAAATTTATTGGTTTATGGTTTTATTCTTTTTGTAGAAAGTGGTGGCCGCAAGTTAAATGAAAACAAGGCATTGACCTCAAAGAAGGCCAGGTTAGTATTTAATACTGATTTCAGCTAAAAAAAAAGTCAGTTTGCTGTAACTGAGGCCTGTTTTCTGCATATCTGGGAAACTCCTCAAAACTTGTCCAAAACATATATTTTTATTTTTTTTTAAATAATTTTGTGGGGATTACGACGTTTGGTTAGTTGGTAAAGGTAAGTCCATACGTATTTCATCAGTGCTTTCTGCTGAATTGTACAGTCTGGGCATCTATTTTACTGCAATTCTTACAGAAATTGCTAGGGTTTGATGCTTTTGTTAGGAGAGGAGCTGGGAAGGCTCATTTCCCATGCTAAAAGGGCCAGTACGATCTTACAGAATCACAGAATGGTCAGGGTTGGAAGGGACCACTGGAGATCATCTAGTCCAATCCCCCGCCAGAGCAGGGTCACTTACAGCAGGTTGCACAGCACGGCGTCCAGGTGGGTTTTGACTGTCTTCAGAGTGGGAGACTCCACCACTTCGCTGGGCAGCCTGTTCCAGTTCCTCCTCATGTTAAGATGGAACTTCCTATGTTCAAGTTTGTGCCCGTTACCTCTTGTCCTATCACTGGGCACCACTGAAAAAAGACTGTTCCCATCCCCCTGGCACCCTCCCTTTAAGTATTTGTAAGCATTAATAAATCTTCTTTTCTCTAGACTAAAGAGACCCAAGTCCCTAAGCCTTTCCTCATATGAGAGATGTTCCAATCCCCTAATCATCTTCGTTGCCCTTTGCTGGACCCTCTCCAGCAGTTCCCTGTCCTTCTTGAACTGGGGAGCCCAGAACTGGACACAATACTCCAGATTTGGCCTCACCAGGGCAGAGTAGAGGGGGAGGACGACCTCCCTCGACCTGCTGGCTGCACTCTTCTTGATGCAACCCAGGATGCCATTCGCCTTCTTGGCCACCAGGGCACATTGCCGGCTCATGGTCATCCTGTTGTCCACCAGGTCCCTTTCCACAGAGCTGCTCTCCAGGAGGTCAGCCCCCAACCTGTACTGATGCATGGGGTTATTCCTCCCCAGGTGCAGTACCCTACACTTGCCCTTGTTGAATTTCATAAGGTTTCTCTCTGCCCAACTCTCCAGCCTGTCCAGGTCACGCTGTATGGCGGCACAGCCTTCTGGCGTGTCAGCCACTCCTCCCAGTTTTGTGTCATCAGCGAACTTGCTGATGGTACACTCTATCCCTTCATCCAGATCATTGATGAATATATTGAACAGGACTGGACCCAGTACTGACCCCTGAGGGACACCACTCGTTACTGATCTCCAACTAGATTCTGCACCACTAACCACAACTCTCTGAGCTCTATCTGTCAGCCAGTTCTCAATCTACCGCACGCATCTCTTGAGCGTTTCCGTAGTGGACAGGGGACATTCTGTTATGCAAGGCAGCAAGGCACTGCTGGAAGGCGTTTAAGTTTAAAACAGTCTAGTATCTTAATAAAAAGACACATTTTTAGTTCTGCTTTTGTTAAGTTTGTGTTGGTAGTAGCCTATTACAAATAATCTTTGTATGTCCTTTTTCTAAATTACAGTTTTTGTTGGAGTTTCTGTCTGCATCCCCTGGCTTAGACTTTTTAGCATGAGGCAGAGGAAATACTTTATTTCAAGGCATATAAATAAAATACTTTTCCTTTTCCCCAGGTTTGATCCTTATGGAAAGAACAAATTTGCAATATGTCGGATTTGTAAGAGTTCTGTCCATCAGCCAGGGTCTCACTATTGTCAAGGATGTGCGTATAAAAAAGGTGAGTTTCACTGAGTACCCAATTACCCCAGTTTGATTTGAAATTAGAGAGCAAGGGGAACTCTCAAATTTGTTTTGCCTTTCAAAGAGAAGGCTAAGATGAGATTTAATGGCTATCTTTAACTAATAGAAGAGTCTGACTCCCATCTTCTCTACACCTTCCTGAGGTGCACAGTAATAGAATAAGAGACTATGTACACAGGTTAGGATGTGGAAAATTCTAACTACGTACAAGAAAGGCAATTTTCACCATGAGGGTGGTCAAACATTGTAATAAAAGGAACCTACAGAGGTTGTGGAATCTCTACAGGAGGTATTCAGAGCTTGACTTGATGAGCCCTGAGCCAGCCTCATCCAAGTTGGCTGTGTTTTTAGTGGGGCAGAAGCAGGCCTAGAGACTGCTGGAGAGCCATTCCAACTGAAATCATTCTATGGTTCTGCTTCTTTTAGAATGTTTCTGGCATCTGGAGCAGTAGAACTGGCAGAATAACTGTAAGCTTAATCTTGGCAATTGCATAGAAAATTGTCATCTAGCAAGTTTGATTTTTCTTGGTTTAAAAAAAAATGGCATTTTGTAAAACTCAATTGCTTGTTGTAGTCCCTTTTCTCTCCCTTCTCCCCTCTCCCTTTTTTATAATAGCTAAATCTAAAACTCTGAATAGTGGTCTCAAAAACTGCCCAAAACAATAAAAAAAAACCCTCCAAACCAAAAACCAAACACCCCAAGCTCATCCACCCCACAAAAAATCCAACTTCTGATCTTGGTAAAATGATATGCTAGCTTAACAAAAGTAGGATACCTGGGGAATAAAAGGCAAAGAGAAAAAAAAATAAATTGAGTTGTAAAAGCAATTAAGAAAGTGTTTCTTAAGGCAAATCATGCTCATGGTTGTCTTTGTGCCTGCATGTATTCTTATGCATTCAGTGGCTTAACATAGGCTATTGGAAGGTTAATTTCTCTAATAGGCGTCTCTGGTCCAGTTGTGAACATGCTTGATGCATTGAAAGTCAAACTCAGCTTAAGGTGAAACTAAAAAATGAAAAAGAAGAATATAATCATCATTCCTAGAAACCAAGATATTGCCCTGTGCAGTACATAATATATAAAATATTTCTGTGCTTATGAATTATGTGTGAATGACTGCACTGAAATTCTGCTTATACCTGGAAGCTTTCTATCTCCCGTATTCCTAATAAATCTTCAGTACTGTTAAAAACTGTTCAAAAACTCCTGAGGGAAAATAAATCAGTTTCAAGGAAATTTGATGGAGAGCCTTAAGGATATAAAACTTTTACTAATCTTGTGATTTTGAGTGGTTAAGCAAAAGGGCTCAAACTTAGGAATTCCTGGAACAGAAAAAAAACCCAACATGAACTCAGTTACGTGATAAATACCGAGGATTCCACATAGCACACAGACATGGGGTCAGCCAGTTGTTAGATGTAGAGTTCGAGCTAACAAGTAGTAAGGTTTTTTTATGAAGTTACTTTAATTGCTCTATAAATGTGTGCTGTGTCACTGAGTGATTTAGCAGCCTGCTGTAGGAGGGTTGCCTTTTCTGATTGCTAGATGCTCACCAGATGGCTGCTGGTATCTCATATGGTAGAACCTTGTTCTCTTTCTTAAACTTATGGCTAATTTGGGTGGGCTTCAGGATTTTGTGTTTGTCTGCTTGTGTATCCTTTCAGGTTGAATCTGCTTTCTTCATAAAATTCAGAACTCTTAAGTGCTTTAAGTTCTAGTTCTGGCCATCAAAGATGTGGTTGTGACATGTTTCTTGCATCAAATCCAGTCACATAGCTTAGTTCTTCAACTGCTGCATATCTCTGAAATTGAAAGGCAATCTAAAGTTAGTTACTCCTCAATTTAGACCTGAAGTGGGCTGGATTTTGCTCTCTAAAGTAAATCACGTGAAATTTTCCATGCTGTGCTCTTTCCTAATAGACTCATAGATACAGTTCCAGTCACATGATGTCAATATATGAAAGCACATGATTTGAAGAGAGTTAACAGGAATAGTTGCCACTTGACATTTTTTTTTGTCTGCTGACGATGGTCTTGTAGAATGAGATGTGGCCCTACCAGACAAAAGATTTTGCACTTTTCTGCTTTAGAAGAAGAAGGAAATATGGAGACAACCCATCCCTCTGCCCCGGCCCAACTTGTGTACTTTTTGATGCTCTAGTCTTCTGACTTGACAGTATTTCAGCTTAGGTCAAAGTCCTCTGAGATGTCAGTGGTCATCTTCGCTTCAATTCTCTAGTATTCTTGGTGTCCATTGTTTCTCAGGTCTACTGCTCTATGAATAGCTAAATTCTATGAAACCATATTTTTCTCAACTTTCTCGATTGTCTGAAGCTCCCCTCCTGTTAATCTTCCATTTAGCAGTCATTTCGTTGGTGACTAAATTTTCTTAGCCTAGCTGTCTGTCTTGGGCCTTGGTTCGGCTACAAGACTTACAAAGTTTAATAATACACCATTTTTACCTGTTTGCCAGGTGGGAGCAGTTCCTGGCTCTCTTCCAGTATTCCAGCAAATGACAGAGGCTTTCAGTAGTGTTGTGAATCATAATGCTCTCAAAATAGAGCCTTTTTTTTTTTTTTTAAGGTGGTAGCATTACACATATGCTGCAAATACTAATTTGTATTAGAAGTCATATTGTTACTTCTGAATTTGCAATACCTGGTGAGAAAATGCACAGATAGATTGTCTGTGAGAGGTCATTTAAACAATTTTTTTTGAGAATTATCTTTACAAAAACATAGCAACTGTGGTTTTGAAGAAAAAATGTAATTATTTTAAAATAATTTACACACCTTTTATGTGCTTATAGGCATCTGCTCAATGTGTGGCAAGAAGGTCTTGGATACGAAGAATTACAAGCAAACTTCTGTCTAATTGTATTGACTAGGTTTTTTAATGAACTTTGACTTCTGTGTCTTTGTACAGTTAACTTTTCTCTAAAATCATTTGTGAATATTACTTTCTGGAAGATAATACATTTACCTGGAATGCGATGAGAGGTAAAGATAGCCTGATTGTTTGCCTAGAAATGTGCATAATATTTGATTTTTGTTCTTTTAGCACTAATGTTAACTGATATTTAAAGGTAATGGTTTGCAGCAGCTGATACAGTTCAAAGTGCATGAGAGGATCCTAGTGGATAGGTTGAAACTATGTTACCATCGTAACACAGGTCCTGGAGATTAACACTGTTATTCTTTTGCAGTATCTTGAGTCTTCTGCTTGTCTGATAGTAATATTTTATAGATGTATAAAATATGAGCTTGTATCACCTCATTAAAATAGTATCTTCATTTAGTTCTATGCTTATAGGTATTTATAATTACTCTCACCCCGAACTATTACATCCTCCCTTCTAAGTATTGCTCTTCAGATTTTAATGCAATTGTCCTGTTGAATTTTCTGCCTACAGTAGGGTTGGTTAATCACCAATTGTTGAACTACTGAAATCTAATGTGTTACTGTGCCAGTTCTTACTTTGGCAGTAAGACTGATCAGCTATCCCCCTGTCAGCCTCTAAGGAGGCTTTACATATGGCATCTGGTGGCCCAAGGCAATAAAATAATGAGCATCTATTTCTAATGGCAAGTCTCAGTCTCGTCATTTCCTAAGGTAGTCTGGCTTTTAAATACTTGGTTTGAAACTGGCTCTTGAATTCTATGATGTAATTGCTTATATACATGTCAAATTTGAAAGATCAAAACAGGCTGCCTTCTCTTCAGCGTTGGTTTGATATAAGACTTGAAGTGAGCCTCTCTGAACGTGAGAGGCTGAGTGTAGCTCTGCAGTTCTTTTGTCCTTTGGTTACCTTCTACATAAGAAAGCAATTTCTGATGTGGAAAGTAATATGTTCACTATGCATGCATTTCAAGGGAAAAGAATGGTACTTTTAATTCATGGCGGGGGTTTAACTAGGCCTATTTAAGTGTTTACTCCTCCAAGCAATCTCCTCTTGGCAATCTCTTACACTTCTGCAACTTTCAACTGTAACAGAAAAACTATCAATGGGAATTTCCCTATGAATAGACACTCTGTTTTACGTTTCCTTTTGTTCTCACATCTATTAGTGAGACAATTGCAGGACCAAGGAAGACTGAAAAATCGCTGTTCTTTCTATGTCTTAGTGGGAGAAAATAAAGAATACTGGGAATATAGTTATCTTTGCTGTAAGTAGCCCTCTAAAGGAGTTGTCTGACGTTTCCTGTCACCTTTAACTATCCATTATTGAGCATTTGTCACCAGTTTCCTTTTCCAAATGTGTTGACATCCCACAGTTACCAAAATGGCAATTCTTTTCAGCATTTTATCTACTAAGAAGCTTTGTCAGGATAGCGAAATGAGCTGGGTCCCCCAAAAGAAGAGATGAATGCTGCTGCTTTTCATTTTAAAAGCTCACCTACCTTAACAATTGAATGGAAGTATGTGGATTAACTAGCTGGTGATAGCTGGCATCCAGCAAAGTTATTTCCACATGGTGGTGGCCACTTGTTTCCAAACACATCAAAGAATTCTAGTATTAGTGTACATCTTTATGGTACACCGTTTGTATGGATGAAAAGAAAATGTCTGTAATTAGCTTCAAGTTTTGCAGCAAGTGCTTGTTGCCAGAATGTGTAGCAATTTCAGATGGCAGATTGTCTGATACTCTCTGAACTCTTCACGCTTTATGGGTGTGTTCTATAAAACTGATTTTTTTGCTATTCTGTGAATAAAACTTCTTTTCTTGTCTTCCTAAAACTTGCCAGTATCTATATTTCAAAAGCATTACTGTTTGTAAATCTTGCATACGTGGTATGAATTGAACATTTATTGCACTCTGTAAATATTGGCACTGAACGAACTCTTTACCTCATTTTGTTACTGATTTAAGAACAACAGGGTTTTAAATAGTATGGTCCTTTGTTCATAATTATTTTGTGAATAGAGTTGTTATGCACCTGTATCCTATTACTGGGCAGCTGCTTTTGCATGTGAAAATGTATTTTTCTTGGAAAAGGAGGATAGGTTTTGTTTTGTTTTTTAATAGTCGTTACAAACAGTGCTTTGTTGAGTGGTTTGTACATGCCTAGGATCTTCTGTCGAAGTGTAGCTCTCGAACCTTCTTAGCATGATGAGACCTTCAGTTCCTGAGATCTGTAAATTTGCTGGTAGTCAACTTTCAGAAAAGCCCATTTTCCAAGCATTGTTTTGGAGACCCATTGCTTTAAATTTAGATCACAAGCCCTCTCCTGCACCTCTGAGATGCACCACAGTTCAAGGCAATCGTGGCAAAGAAGCACTTAAACTTAGCTTTTAAAATTTTATATACCTTCAGTATAATTGAATTGTCATATAAAAGCATTTTCGTTGATACTAAAAATGTCTTGTTAGCATGGGATGCCTTTCCTGAGACATTATGCAGTGAAAAGCAAAAGAAAATCTGTAATGGAAAGTTGCCATTTTTGTTTAATGTACTGAGAAGAACAAAGTAATGTTCCCGGATGATGAGACTGTCCTCTAAATCACATCTTACATAAGAGATTTGTGCTGCCAAATTTAGTAGGATTAGAATTTTCCTCAGTACTGCTGAATTCCTATACGGTCCTTGTTGTTTCTGTGTGTTCAGTGGCTAGAGCTATTACTGGGCTAACTATAAGCAACATTTTGATGCAGATTATTGAGAGAAAAGAACAGATTAGCTATGAAAATGTTACTGGGCCTGTAGCAGTCAGTCAGATCAAAAGTGAACAGGGTGTTCTCACGTTCTTCCCCATCCTCACCATTTGCTATTGTGATGGGGTTTTTTTGGTTTTGAACCCTGTTCTTTCTGCTGCAGAAGCTGGGGAAAGGACCATCCAGGGTAGTCATTTTTCACTACTGTTCCAAGGCATTAGGACTATTTTAATTGTTTACCTGTAAAAATGGGGCGGTTTTTTTTTTTCCCCTCTTAGGTTTATTCTGTTCCTTCATTCTCAAAATGATACCAAGAAAGACTTTGTCTTACATACCGGAATGTCACTGACCACTCTGCATTCAGTTTTGCTTGAGAATGGCCCAAAATCTCTTATTTAGCAAAATAAGAGATGTACAGGTTTCAGATTGTAAATCTGTTGCACCTATGTGCTTGTTCTCGTATCACTCCTATCATCAGCCCATCTCTTCGCAGTGCCTTAGATTGCACAAATACTCCAGTTCTGTACTAGCTGAGCATCGCTCTACCCAGAGACACTTAGGCCAGGACCCTCTGCCAATCTTACCATCATAAATTCTGGGCAAGAATGCCATTGTATTATCAGTGGATGTGAGAGGTATGTGCAAAAATTAAAAACCAGTAGATTGAATTAAGCAGCTGCACAAAGTAATGCAATGACCCATGGTGCTATATTTTCCTAATACAGAGCTGTAAGTTTCCCAGCTGCAGAAAGAATCGCCAGCATGAGAGATTCATTAGTCATTGAATGACAGTCAACTAAGAGCAGGAGCTGTGTCTCTTTGCATTTGGTATGGCAAAACTTAATTTGTGATAGGGGCTCTACACTAAGAATAAGAATCTGGGGCTAATAAAGTCTTTTAAAAAATCCCTCAGACAAGTCATTGTTTTCCCTGGATTGAAACTGGGCTTCCTGATCTCCTGTAAGTATATATGGCCTAAAGATGGGCACCTTTCTGTCATTTACTTTGGATGTTTCTGCCCAGTCACTGACTTAGAGGTTGCTTAATAGAACTGTCTGCTCAGTGAGCACTGGTTCAGCATGGGATCGTGCAGGTATCTCTTACCAGATCTTACCAGATCACTGGTTTAGAAACAAAATGTGGCAGGGTGCAAAATGGAATACTGGTGATGGAAAGACTCAACCTGAATATCATGAGAGAATGAACATACTGCCGCATCACAGCTGGGGTTTGCTATTAAGCAAAAATATTTTTGCTTTCCCAATCAGCAGAACTGGTTGGGCAATCTGATAAGGCACGATGACAGCCCTTACAAATAACAGAGCCAAATGTTTCTTTTAGCGAGGATTATAAATGTGCCTCGTATGAAGTTTTGGACTGCTTGTCTTCCTCACAGACTTGTGCTTTTATGGAAGAAGTTATCATCTGAAATTCATCAGAAACTGATTTTTCCTCAACTTTGAGGGGTGGGGGCCATGGTTCACTTTGCAGAACTTGCACGAGGTATACACGTGTTCATCATGTCTGGCTAACGCCTGCAGAAAACGCGAGTTCTCTGTTGACAATGAGCACTTCTGTCACCCACTTTAGGACAACAGGAACAGATGTGTTGATGGGACCTGGAAAAATTTGTTTGAAATCTTGCCAAGAAACTGAAGGAAGAGCTGAGTGGAGTATTCTCCATGTGGGTATTGCTGGTAAAGATTACTTTCCTACATGGTTCATGAAGACACTTCTGACACTTAATTTTTTTTCCTTGCTGCCATTCATTTGCGATAAATAGGAAGTAGATTTTTCAGGTACCACTGAATTGATGGACAAATACCAACGTAGTTAAGCAGACATTTCCAGATTGGCTTTCTAGGAGAAAACCTCTAGAACCTACTTCTTCCTTTCTGTCTCTCTCTTTGCACTGAAAGATGCAGACTGAACTTAGCAATGTTAGTGATTCATTAAGCATAAGCACTTCCAGCAAGTGCACTTACTCTATGCTCGTCTGCCAAGTGGTATTGGGAAAACAAATGTTAAGATTTTTTTTTTTCTGTCTCATCATGGTTATGATGATTAGATACCAGTCTTTTTAACTGTTTCAGGTCACGTGCAAACACATAGAACTCTCAGTTGCCACTTTCTACTGGCTGATGTGTCTCATCACAGGCATCTTAAATAAATTATTTTCAGTCCAGTCTTCAGGAAGTTATTCCTTGCTGTTAATTTTCTGTTACTCCTTTTGCTGCCATAAAAGGTAAAGATTTAAGTTTATACAGCTCCCAGATCTACTGTTCTCGTATGTTTACTACTGTTCAGTAACACATCAGTGCGACTGAGACTATGTGTGACGAAAGGCGCAGCTCTCAGGGAACTGGCATCTAGCCCAGTCCAATTGTCATCTTTTATTGATTAAAATATTTAAATGCTAATTGGATTAAGCAAAGACTTAACTCTGCCATCTTAAATCTCTGTCTTACTATGGAAGGCTTTTTAAAAAGTGATGCCATGGCATTTCAGTGATGAATAGCTTCCTTATGTGACTTCCAAAATCCATGTTTCCTTAAAGGTTGGGAAGGAAGCAAAAGTGATACAAAGGAAGAGCAATTCTACTGATTTTCAGGTTTTTTGTTTGTTTGTTGTGTCTTGGTTTTTTTTCAGGTAGTCCCTACTTACTAATGTTTCACGGAATTTTTTAAAAGGTCAGGCATGTTTTCTATATGCAGTGGTGTCAGCCTGAATTTGCAGACAGCCTGAAGCAGGGACTTAATATAAATCCTTGTTTAGATAATGAGATATTATTAATATTAATTGTTGCCATTCTCATCCGGACATGTAAAATCTAAATTCAGAAACTTGCCGAACTGGCTTCTTTCCCAGCCCAAGTCAGGAATAGTGTAGAGGTAAGTAGACCAATATGGATTTACGTAGATTTGGTAGGGCTGCAGTGAAGAGGAAGAAGGGGGCATTGTGCAGTCGCTCTGTGTGGCACCCTGGAGTGCTGTTGTGGAGGCTCTGGGCAGAGAGACTCTGTGTGCCTGTCCTGGTGGTAGCTAAGAAAAAAAAGTGTCTGCTAGCAAGGGCAGCAGAATTCAGACTTTAGGAGTCAAACTGTTCAAATTTAATACCTGTCTAGATTCTAAAACATTACAAATAGTGAACTGTGTGAGTGAGTATTTGAAGCTTCTACGAAAACTCTGTAGAGAACAGTGAAAGCAATTGATTTCTTAAGATTTTGTGATAATACCCCCGTTTCTTGCGGTTTTATCCAGATTTCCTATTATTTCCTATTACCTCTCTGCACCTGGCTAACATAGAAGCATGTGTTATTGCTGAACTTTGAGTAAGTGCAGCATTAATAGTTGCACTGAGTTAACAGTAGACAACCAGGTACTATGGTACATGAAGAAAAAAACTTTAGTTTTTAAAGACTGTCACATACATTCATTAGAAAAGAGAAAACTTTTAAAATTATTTGTCTTAGCTAAATTAAAGACAGATGATCGTGCAAATATTAAGGATATAAACTAGCTTGCAGTCCCCATGCCATTTTATTCCAGGAAAGGTTTCTGAAGATTGGGCTTTTTTTCAAAAACAGCTGGGTGCCAAGGACAGGTTTTTTTTAAAGGTTGTTAAGTTTATTTAAGCAAATAATTAAAAGTTTTGAATCCTTTCCATATAAGACTATATATGTCAAGGCCACGAAGATTGCTTGGAGGTGAACATATAGGTTAGCCAGGTTTTGACAAGTGCACCTGTCATGCTAACTGTGAAATGCAATTTTGCTGTACCATAAAGTGCCATATGCTCTGGCTTTATTCCTGCCTTTATATTCATATTGAAAAATCGATGTTTAGATTGAGGGGGGAAATTGTAGTACTAGCAAGAGTAAAAGTGCGTGGAGCACAAGTGCATGCTTCTGTCATTGACCACATGGTAAGTGTTAATTTTCCATCACAACGCCATGCTGGGTAGATAAATAAGAACCGCTCAGCTCATTTGTCCAAGGCTGCTAAGGAGGTTGGTGTCAGCTTGGGGTTAGAACTCATTTAAAAAAACTATAGTATATGTAGATTGTTAGGAGATAGCTTGTCTCTCTGTGTCTTTTGTGCGTGTAGTACTTTCAATACCTGTGTGACCAGGGCAGACTAAGGCAAGAGTTTGACACAAGAACCCCTTTGATGAAGGCAGATATTTAAAGGTAGTTAGGGACCTAATTCCCATTGAATTGGTTTCATTGAGAACAGGTGCTCACATCAAGCTGTGTAATAAGGTACTGCACAGGATGAATACGATACAACATGTGGCATATTAGTCATGGTATATATAAAAATGCCACTTGTTCTGTCTCATTTAGAATTTGTATCTGATTTACTGATACTGCAGGTTTATTTGCAATAAAGCTTTAATAAAAATTCCACTTGCCACTAACAGGTAAATAGCAGTACAATAGCAGCTGATATTTTCCCTGTGCATAAGGATCTGGAGAGACTGTTTGATCTCAGACATCTTAAGAAACAGCATCTTATTACCTTATTGGTTCTGTATTCCTTTCAAAAAGTGGCAAACAGGACTTCTGACCTGGAATTTCCAGCTAGTGATAGATACATTACCTTCACAGGAGGAATGAGGCAGCCTGCTAACTGATGATTGAGCATTCTCCATATATCAAAACAGGCTGATAGTGCAGTACTGACTTATTATAATACATACATTGCATGGTATATCATCACATGATACAGTATATCATTCAGCCCTTTTCCAATCTGTCCTAAGAAATTGCTTTAGGTTAAGGAAAAGGATTGAAAATATTTTTTGAGGGCTAAACAAATACAGCTTTGTCCTATTCTTTCAATCCTGCAGAAGGCCTCATAACACTTCTATGTATTTGAGAGTACTAATTTCAGGATGTAGAAGCATTTGTGTGGAGGAAAGGGGCAGTTCTGGAGTTGAATGGCTCTCTGCAGCCACTTATCCATATTTCATTGTAGTCCAATTAACCAAATTTCTGCTGATCACTTTTAGGAACAGGCATATAATTGCCTTGCTATTTTTCCAGTGGGCTATGACTTCCAAAGGGCAACTTGTGAGACAGGAGTTTCTGAAGCACTGTGGCATGCTTGTCTTGCCATGCCAGCTGGGAATTTTAGCTTGCACCCCGATTCTGCCAGCCAGAAAGGATAGCGGGCAGTGTAGAAGCAGATCCCATCAAACCTGGATGTTCTGGCTGTTCATAGGGAGGATCCTGGCTGGGGAGACCTTTTTTTTTTTTTTTTGATCAAAGCATCTTTTGGAAAGTAACTCATAGAATCCTTTGAAATGGGACAGAATCCTCAGGAGTAAGGATTAGGGGTTTGGATCCTCAAAGGTGTGTCGTCATTCAGCTCTTACTGAAATCTGGGTAATTCCTGAGTGTCTTTGGGGATATGTAGTTAAGTTTGTCTTCTGTTGGCTTTTTTAGTAGTTGGGATTAATTGGTTTGGTTTTGATTTCTTGTGTGGGTATGAGTAGGTCATTTTAGATTCTGGCTAGTAAAATGTTACAATGGCATTATGCTGTGAACAGTGAGAAAACACCTTGTCTGTTTTTTGTTGGGTAGCTATGAATTAAATATGTTTATCCTTTAGCAGGAATTTTAGGAGACTGCAAGGTGCTAACAAGAGGTGAGAACAAAGCTGTGAAATAGCTGTTTCTCTTGTACAGATTCTCCAAACGTACCCCATATGGTAATCAGTGTCTGGCAATTGTTTTTACTGTTAGTGCCGTCAACTGTGACTCAGAATCTGTTTCCATTTAATTCTTGATCAGCATGAGAAAATTATTCCTTGGATTTTGGATCTTCTGCAAGAATGATGCTGGTAACTGTCCTGCTGTTTGTCAACACTGAGCAATACCACGCATATGTGTCCACAAACTGATTTGTTAAATGTTCGACCTTAGTTTAATATTCTAAAATATTACAAATCTGGACTAAAGTTCACAGGAATATCATTATTAACTTCCGAGAACAGCTCTGAAATGAACTGCTGTTTTTCAATAGTCAATATTTAAATATGCTTCAGTTAATCAGAAAACCCATATATTACCCACTGTGTATTCCTCTTTCCTATACGCATGATCTGCCTTTTATCTCTAGAAGGGAGTTTATGGTGAAAGTCTCACTGAAGACATGTTCTTCTTTGTCATCTTGGCAATTTGATACCTAGCAACCTTGAAGTGTTAAGACTTTAACTTAACACAGCTTAGGTAGCTTCTCACTCAGATTGTTGCTTTTTGAGGATCTCATCCTTCATTCCCCAACAACACACAGGCTTTTGTGCAGGAAAGCTGCAGTGCCCATCTCAAGTCTGACGATCCCATGGCACATGAGTTGGCCTCACAATGAAGCCCTTGAACACCGATGTTTCTTTTGTGGAGCTAGCTGCAAATGACTTCACCAGGGTCACGGTAGCAGGGTCATTGGCAAAATCAGCTTTGGGAGCTGGCTCAAAATCTCCCCTAAAATCTCCCAAAAGGAGATGACAGTGATACACTGGGACTGTATGGTGGTTCCTGACTTTTTAATAGCAGGCACTATGATTAAACTCTAGGTATTATTTTACTTCTACGATTGTGGGCACCCAAGCAGGTTTCAGAACTTCAGTGACTGTAAAAGCAATCTGTTTCGTAAGCTGGTCTTAAACTAGAGGAAGAAAATCAGGATCTCGCAAACCCTGCTGCTACTGCCAGTACTTGTGAAGTAACATTGAGTTGGTCCTACTGCACTCCAGGTACACACCAACAAATTCTAACACCAAGTAACTAAGCGAACTCTTGTGCTAGAAGCATTTCTTTAATGCTTTGTAAAGCCAGTAAGTGTAGTGCTAATGGGGAGTACTGGGCTGGCAGCTCTAAAGCTTTGAGTATTTGAAAAGGTGTTATCCCGACTGTTAGTGAATATAAATGATTGTTCAGCACCATATGTAATCTGATTAAAAATTTGTTAGATATACAGGCCTATTTATAATATCTTATGTACTAATTACCATTACTGTATGCTTCTTTGTAGGATTCTCTCTCAAAATATTTTGATTTGGGTTTTGGGGCTTTTTTTAGTACTCAGCTGCTATTGCAGTTTAGATTAGGTGACTGGTATGGCTGTTCTGGGATGGATTCAAAGAAGGCATCAGGGACTCCCAGTCCTATCAGCATAAGGCAGTGAAGTACATGCCTCACATTCTGTGGTTCAGCTATGGTTGAACCCATTTGCTACTTCCCTCCAGCCTAGTTTTTGTCAGGCCGGAGTTACAGCAGCACCCACTTATTTTAATCCATGTCTTTTTAAAATGTAGTTACAAACTTCTAAGGTCAGCATATGGAAATGTCTGCTTCTGAGAGACATCGGTCAGCCAAAACAAAGAGATGATATTTTACCAGTGTTATCTCTTTCCAGTGCATTATCAGCTTTGCTATCACAATTATAAAGCAGCCTCCAATATCACAGTGTGTTCGTTGCAGTATGATCACCAGCAAACATTTTTATTATTTTTGGCTCTAGTATGTGGACCATTTTTTCAAATGTAAGGAGTATGCTCATTATTCGATAGCCTCTAGCCCCTTCAACAGAAAGTAGAGCTCCTCACTAGTGAGAAATCTTTTTTGCTGTCTAGAAAGAGGCACCAGTCTGAAAATTACAGGTATCCCCGATTTGCTTACAAAACTAATCTGGCAAATGTAGCAGATGACCAGCAGGGCCATCAGCAGCTGCCAGTAAAATACGTACGCTTGGTGGTTAGATCTTAACTAAACAGATCACAGAATCTACCCTTCATACAGACCTTAGCTTCCTGCCAAGTCCCTCCCCACTGAGAAGTCTGGGCAATAGGAAAATATTTGCAGCATGCCCATGAGGCTATTTCAGTTCAGGGTGAGGTGCCAACTCCTCAATTAAGTACCTCTCACAGAGAACACCCTCCTGCCAATCTCTCGCTGCTTGTAGATGGTGGCAATTGTTTTGTTTGCAAGCTTTCAAGAAGTCTGATTGGGAAATGGTGTCAGAAAAGACAGCATTTCTGTGGCATGAAAAAGTCCTGCCATGAAAAAGCTGCAAGTAACTATATAAACTATAATAAAATCATACTATGTAAACCCTAATTTCCTACTAAATAATATTATTTTGAGATCACTGTCGTAATCTTTGTCTGTGGTTTGTTGATACCAGTAACAATCTATCATCACCGTTCCTGTTGCCTGTAAAAGACCCTTGCCTCCATGCGAAGGGGAAAGTATTCCCAGAGCTTGAGATGGAGATGGAGTTGCACCTGTGTACCTTGGAGCTGCTGCCTGGAGGTCTTTCTACTTCTTCAGCTTGGGAGGCACTGCAGAGCTATCTGCCAGTTTTTTCATGGGTTGAAGGAGGAGGTACGGCACTACCACAGTATCAAGACTTCAGTCCTAGCTCTGAGTCTGTCCTTTTGAGTGGTTCACCACCACTCAGTCTCAGTTCTGAAAATGAGATTTGCCTCTTGCACCTTAACTATAGTATTCCACAGATTTGGTTGTCTACATAGATCTACTTACCTTGCAAACTTGCTTAGTGCAACCACTTTCTTCATAAGTATCTGATGCATACCTGCAAAAAGAAAGGGTATAAGTGCTTCATGACTCGTAGGAGTGATCCTAGAAGGACAGGTGAAGTATAAATAAACCAAGGACTGAAAAGAATTTCTGTGCAAAGTCTATGGGGCTGCCCATGGTCACAGCAGTGTAGGTGCAAATCAGAAACTGTAAATGCTGAGCTCTTGAGCTGTGGTCTTCAAGCCTGCATGCCTTCCTATTAATCATAGAATGGTTTAGGTTGGAAGAGACCTTAAAGATCATCTAGTTCCAACCACCCTGCCATGGGAATACTGATAGGAAATTCAGTGCTGCATCTGAAATTCTGAAAACGTCAATAAGTCAGACACATAGAGAATGGTAGTTGTAGACGTAAGCTGCATGCACATAGGTGGTTTACAGCTGAGATGTTAAGAAGCCGAGAAACTCAGTTTCCTCCAGTTTCAGAATAAAAGTACTTTTAACATTGTGAAGGATGGAATACCTAGGAACAATCATTCAGTGCGTGAAAATAAGGTAACATTTTAAATGGAAATTTTGTTTTGACAAGCCTTTTTATTCCTATAGCTAAGAATTTAACCTGATTTTGTCCAGTTAGTAAAACACTACTTTAGTATTCTGAATGTTTGTGTTATGTTTCAATTCCAATTTGCACCTAAATGTAGCTTAACACTAATCAGGAATCAAAAAGAAAGCAACTCTAAGAATTATCAGTTACCTTTTTCTATCATCATCATCAAATATACACATTAGAAATCTGAATAAATATGTCATGTTAATAACTGCTTGTGTATATTGAGAATGTGTCTTACTGATTAGCAAAAAGAAGGACCAATTTAATGTGGAGACGACGTTATGCTGCAAATGAATGTTAGATTACTAATCAATGAGAATCCAACTTTTATTGGGAAGTGATAAACTATTCAAGTCAGGAATTTCCATTTGCCAAACTAAATCATAATTAAAACAGTGATTCAAATTATTAATCAGTCTACTTTGAGGCACAGTTTGTGCATGTCTGGATCACAAGTAGGATTTTTGGTAAGGAGGAAAGCAGGCAGGTATGTTTTTACGCATTCCAGATGATTCAAGCTGCCAAGGATTTCAATGGAGTAAGTACTGGGACCATAAACAGAGAAAGCTTTAGCTAAGCAGCACTTGTATAGACAAAGCGTATGGCTGAAGCAAAAAAAAAGAAAGTTCTACCGGAGAGAAAAAAATCATCTGGTTTGTTTAAATGTCATTCGAGCAAATAAATGCAGTGGGAGTTTCAGTTGTGGACGCATCTCAAGATTAAGCCAGTGAGTGTAAAATTTGGATTAAGTTTGTCTGACTTTGGGTAGAGATATTTCCTTGGTGTAGCTTACACAGTGTTTACATGAACAATACTCCTGTTACAGTAATTCACTTCAGTGGGAATTCTGAATGCCTAAAGCAGAACAGCTTTACTCCTTACTAGGCTATCACCTTTCAGCTATCTAGCTACAAAAGTAAATGTTACTCTATCACTTTTGGTGGATATCTAGAGAGACCAGCTCTGGACTGCTTTATGCCACAGATACAACTGCTTTCCCATTTCATGCTCCTAGAACTACCTTCCCAAGAAGCTACTACTTTACATATCCCTTTAGGGATAAGTATTAGCTGTTCTGGTTTACCTCGCTGGGCATTAAGAACTTACAGCATTTTTTCTTCCTTTGTTCTCTTGACTATTATCTCTCATTTTATTTCCTTTTATTCGACACAACATCCAAAACTCTGGAAAACAGATCTTTTCCATAAAATAGCTGGAAAATAGCTAACTTGCAAAAAGGTAGTAAGTGGTCCTTATAAAGGGAGAACCTGTCAATATCCTGGATGTTCATCATCTTATCGTGACCTTCATCAAGACAGCATTACTAAGTGTACTTAAAAGGATAGAGTTGAGCTTTTACTGGAAAGGAAATATCTGATCTATAGAAAACTCTGCTCTAAAGGAGTTTACGGTTGTAATGCAACAAATGAGCTGTACAGCCCAAAGACCCAAAGAGAAATTTGCCAAGTGGGAACTGCAGGTGTACATTCCAGCCCTTAAAAATGGCTTTAATGAAGAAACCTGCAGTTAAACTCTGGGGTTAATCTGAAGACTCAGTAGCTCTAAGAGGAAGTCGGGGTTTGTGTCCAGACCTGCCCTTTCCTCTTTCCATGCATTCAAGAAAGGGAGGATTCTGCTCTGGGTTCAAATCTGTGACTCAGGTACATTTCCAGTCTTGAACTATTCACCTGGATCTGAATATTGCTGAGACTTCGCCAAGGTTGAGCTTTGATCAATTTCAGTCCTGGTCACAGTGTGATAAATTTCTAGGGTTAAGCTTGGTTTGTTTAACAGTTTGTTTTACTGATTGCAAATCAAGGCACAGTGGCAGTTTTGGAAGCAGGACCTTCTAAAAAAGAAACAAAATTTTTCCATTAAAAAGATTCTTTACGTGCAGACCCATGAGTTAAAATAGGCCATTACAGCAACAGGATAAGTAAAAATGATTTCTCAAGAAGTAGGAATATGGGGCTGTTCAGAAGAGAGGAAACCAGCCAGCCCCTGGGTGCACCCTTTGTATCAGGAATGGCTGGTTTTCCTGGCCTTGGGAGGCACGTGCTAAAACCTTACAGCTGACAGCTGTAAGGCATATTTCATGTACCGCAGGAGACAATGGCTGGAGAAGCTTCTGAAGCGGTTCATAGCTAGGAAATGACAATTACTGCCCAAGGGCCCTCCTGCCGCATCACAAGATAAGGCCATAACTGGTCTGAATGTCCTGCTGAATCCTAGAGCATCCCCAAGATGTTGGCACCAGCAGCCTCAGATGTCTCGCTCCTTTTTGCAACTGACATCAAAACTGAAGCAAGAGGAGGCTCTGAGTGCCCTCCTATGCAGCCCTGCCAGAACAGGACATCCTTAGGTTTAGGACCTTCTGACAGGAAAAAGGACCTGTTTACAGCAAGTTGACCAGCAAGGGAGCAAGTAGAAAGTAATCCCGTTATCACAACTTTCTCCTAGTTGACTGGTATTGAAATTTATCTCCTTTGGGGAAAGGCTGCCTTTACACAACTGTCAACAAGTTTTCCATCAGAAGGTGCAGATTTGAGTGAAACCTGGCTCTATTTATTTACATCAGTCTGAGCCAGGAAAATTCAAACACCCTTGATCTCCGCAACTCATTTCCCATTACAGATAACACTTTCTGCCAATGCTGTCTAGGATGGAAAAATTAGGAAGAAGCAAATCTAGGGGAAGCATACGCATACACCAGTGGGAGAGCAAAACACAGTGGAGGCAAGAGCAGTGTGTTACCAGCCAGATGGGCTTGCCTGCAGCTGAGAAAGGACCATGCTGTGTCCAGAGAAGGGCAACAAAGCTGGTGAGGGGTCTAGAGCACAAGTCTTTTGAGGAGCGGCTGAGGGAACTGGGGTGGTTTAGCCTGGAGAGGAGGTGGCTCAGGGGAGACCTTATTGCTCTTTACAACTAGCCAAAAGGATGTTGTAGCGAGGTGGGGGTTGGTCTCTCTCCCAAGTAACAAGTGATAGGACAAAAGGAATGGCCTCAAGTTGCGCCAGGGGATGTTTAGCAAAAATTTCTTCCCAGAAAGGGTTATCAAACATTGGAACAGGCTGCCCAGGGAAGTTGTTGAATTTAAAAGACAGGTGCTTAGTGGTGGTTTTGGCAGTGTTAGGTTAATGGTTGGACTCAGTGATCTTAAAGGTCCCTTCCAACTTAGACAATTCTATGATTCTGTGCTGCCCTATAGGTGCCCTTGCCTGAAGCACAGCTTGCGATTCCTGGGGCATCCTGCCTCCTCCAGTCATCCCCCAGCCTGATAGTGAGATTGCGAGGCCTTTCAGCCCAGTATAGCCCAGCACGTGCCAGTATGGCATGACCTGTCACAAATGAGTATGGCCTGTTCCGGTGTGGGACATGCCAGCACAGCATGGCACGGCACAGTCCAGTATGGCATGAGATGGGCCATTATGGCCCAGCACAGCATGGTTCAGTGTGGCATGGCACAGCTGCCCACCCCTCGGCTTAGATGCACTCTGCCTGGTGCGCACAGACCCCATGGTTCTCTGGTCCAGCCCCGACCCGGCTCTCCCTCCCTGTATCCTGCATCCAACTGAAGCTACCTTTGAGCGATGCAAAGCAGTCTGTTTTCCTGAGTCTTCATTCATGTATCTTGCCACTCCAACCATCCAGGCTTTCCCTAATGCCACATTTGCACTTTAACCCATGCTATTATGGAATCAATCTTGTACTATGTTTGGAAAACGTTCATTACAAAGAAAATTGTAAAGCTAGCAGAACTGGTGTGGGGTTCCCAGTACCAGCATGAACTGTGCACACAGCAGTAAGCACAAGGCAGGCTTGCCCTGCTTGGTACGCAGGGGGAACCTGTGAGGCTCTGTATTGGCCAAATCAGAACAAGGTAAAATCTGTTCCTATCTATTAATTTGAGACAACACCTTTATGTATAGCAGTGTCTGTTCTGGATCTAACAGTAGATGACCTGCAATTACTCTCTGATTTTGCCATTCACCTGAAGTATGACATTATTGATTTGCCTTCTACTCAAGCAATTACCGGAAATTAATCTCTGAACCATTGGCAATCATCTCATAGATATCTGCAAGGTCTGGAAAAGGGAAATGATACACATTCAGCTCCAAAGAGAAGTCAGAAATTATAAACTCGTCAGCCTAACTTCATGCCCTGGAGAGTTTTGGCATAAAACACTGAAGAATGAATGTGTGAGTGCCAAGATAAGGCACTGATAAGCACCTGCCCACAACACCTCCCCCCTCGCCCAATCTGTCATTAGATGAACCAGTCCAATTTTCTTCTTTAAGAGGATAACTAGCCTACCAAGGAAAGGAGAAATTGTAGGTGTATGTATAGAAAATTACCACCTATATAGCAGTACAGAAAATTATGTGGGAACAAAAGTATTTTACAACTACAGATGAGTCAACTAAATAGTGTCATTCTGGGATGAATGAACAGGGCTGTCATATTTTAAACAAGAAAAGTAATTATTCTGCCCTACTCGATCCTTTTAAAGACTCAGTTGGAAAACTTTGTCCTGATGGCAGATTTTAGAAAACACAACTTAAAGCAAAGCTGAAGAAATTAGTTTGTTCACTTAAAAAAGAGAAGGGTATAGGCAGAGATTTTAACAATTTTTCAATGCGTGAATGGATGTTATAAAAATGTAGTGCTCAGCTGCTTTTCATCCTTACAACAGTAAAATATTTCAATATATTAAGCATATATCTTCTTTGTTCTAAATAAGGATTATTTTTTTTCATCATTCTATTATATAAAGTGCTAAAATAGATTGTATAGGTAGGTTGTATAATAGCTGCCTTTGCAGTTTTTTGAGAAAATGGACAAATAGCTTTGTGGCTGATCTGAACACACTTTAGCTGGCCTTAATGCATGGGGTTGGACTATACTATCTCCTGAAGTCCTTTCTGGCTCTGCAGTCTTACGTTTCAACAATTCTGTTCTACTTCATCTTTTAGACAGAAAACTCTTTGAGGCAGTGTGTATCACCATTGTGTTTGTGCAGTGCCTGAAAAAAATGATGTCCTATATAGTACATCTGTCTGCATAATTATCTAGAGAGAATACGTGAATTAATGCTGCAGATCACAAAAGCTAATGCAATGACAAGTAATACAATAGAAAAGATAACATAAATATACCTAGGATGGTTATCTAAGATATGTATTTAAGTTTGTTTGTTTATATTTTCTGGTATGCATGTATACAGATACAGATCTTCTCTATATTATATCTTAATTTGTATATCATTTTTTCTCACCTGTGATGCTTTAGCATCATTTAGTTTGCCAAAGCTATATTATCTTCTGCATATGACAGAGGTTTCCCTCTAGAAAAAAATAGCCTGATGCATTCTTAGATATATTTGCAGAAGGTCTTCTAACATCACTTCCAGTTTGATTTTATACAAGGATCAAGGCAGACTATAATGTTGTAGTTTAAATAGTATTTTAAAATCCAATTGCATATTAGCTTATGGTAAAATTAATTTTGCTGACGTGCTACATGACTTTTCCCCTTTTTAAATTTTGACTTTTTGGACAGCCTCTGGCATGATGGGAATGCTGACTCTGTTGAGAATCTTTGGGAAATGTCATGGCACAGAGAATAATTATCCAGCACAGCGAGACAGAGGCATTAACCATACTAAGCATTTCAAAGTGCATCAGACCTCCAAACTATGAAGCTGATTTAAAAATCATAGCATTTTACCACAAGTCATTTTGGGAGGAGGGACTTGGCCTTTTTATTTTTGAGCTCGTAGGATTTACGGTTTTCCACCTTTCTCTGTAGTCTGAAAAGCAGTTAACTTCCTTTTTTCCTTTTGTTCTTTTTCTTTTTTAAGATGAAAGCTGAGAGTTTCACAGAACTCTGGAAACTTAAATCAACGGATTGCATTTCATGAAATTCATGCAATTCTGAACAGCACTGGGATCCTACCTTCTCTCCAACTCAATAAAGACCTAGAAAGGGAAAAACCATCTGTTTTTTACATTTGGTTTTCACTTTCTGGAATAAATCCTGGAACAAATGTAGTTCTGATGTTCAGCTCTAACTCAGCTTCCACTGCAGTAAATGAAACATCTTCTGCTGATTTCAGTGAGAGCTGGGGCAGACCCCGATAAGCAATGCTTTTTTCTTCACATCTGTGTGTTCAGAAACCAGCTCAGTACTTTGTGACAACTTGCTAACCCATTTTAAATATGGCTAACCTAATGGAAAAAAAGAACTTTAATGTCAGATCAAACCAGGCACACAAACATACCTCAATCTAACCTCCTTTCAAACCAACAGGAACTTTCCATTGACTTCACTTGCCATTGAATCAAGCCAGATAAATCGAAGCCTAGCCATAAATTTAAAATCTGCATGGAATCTCAGTAAAACTGATAGCCTCGAGAGAGGTTCTAGGTAATAAGCTTAATACATTGGCAAACCGAAATTCAGAGGGCAGTTGCACAGCAGTACAAAAACATGTAGGCAGAGTGCATCAAAGTGTGGGGGGGAATTGCTTTGTTGTTGAATGTATAAGCGAGTAGATTTAAATATAGCAGCAAATCAAACTTAAATTAAATTACCAAACATATTTTTAGACTATTTATTGTGTAAAACATACTAGATGCATCTTTTGACCAGGTTATTGCTTCAAGAAATAGTTTTCCAAAAGTCCTATGGAAGTAACATCTGCAGGTCTGGCTGCAGTCTGTATCAGCACATTCAATCAAAAATGACTCAAAGCAGGACTTGTGTAATGTCAGTAATAGATGCGTCAAATCAGGGCCTGCGAATACTCTATACAAATGACATTTATTAAGACTGGATTCTGTTAATGACACTGCATAGGACTGCGTTTGGCAAGCGGTACAGATAAAGCGTAGTAACAGTACGCTGGCAGCTCGACTGCTTTGTCCTGCTCAGATATGCTCACAGCTTTTCCCATTTCATTCCTGACATGCTTTTGTGTTTCTAGTGTCCTTACTTTTGAACAGAGTTACCGGTGAGGATTACAGTAATGTCATATGGTTTCAGTGGCAGATGAAGCCTGAGGGACCCTAGTCCACAAAAAAAGAGTGAATGGAAACTGCTGCCACCACAAGCTGAAATACTACTGTGTGGGGGGATAGATGCCAGCATTGCTACCTGCATTTTGCCAAAATGTCTAAGACCTAATAAGACGTCTACATGTGCCCAGAGAAGATGGAAAAGGCATCGCTAATTCTGGGGGATTCTTTATAGAAGCAATGAATAATGTTTCAATTTTGAGTCTCTGCTTTTTCTCACATTTCACTTTCTTCAAAGCTTTGTTTTGGACCAGGCTGTTTCTGCTAATCCTTCATTGTTCTGTGGGAGAGCTGGGAATTTTCAGTTAGTATTGTAAATGTTTGTTCAGGCCTACAAATGTTAATGAAGGTTTTGCAATGACTCATGAGAGCTCAGACCATGATTCATCTAACCTCTACTGAAAATTCTTTCCAGAACCAGGTCTCCCAGACTAAGAATGCTCATCCTGCGCTCTCACGCGCTATATGCCAGGCTTTGAGATCTGATTCATTCCCTCATCAGAATCCTTGAGCCTTTTAACGCAAATGGCTTTCAAAGTGATAAGACACAATTTAGCTTTTAGTCTTAAGTAGCTCTTCATGCAGTATTGCTATCACTTCAGTGTATTCCTACTTATTTCTTCCTGCAATTTATCTTCCAGATTACTATTTCTCTTTCCTTCTTGCCTAGCCCTGTCTTACATTCAGAATATAATGTTCTTCATGACTCATATTCCAGGCAAAATGCCATTTATCCTAATACAGTGAACTAGAGTATATTTTCCTATTAATTTACCAAATCTGGTTTTTGTTCCGATCATTTTCTGTACTTTCAAACAAATCTTATTTGTTCCTAACATCTTCTAGCTAAGGATCTCATCACACTTTACAGTTTAATAGATTAGACCTTATAACTTCACTATGAAGCCTGTAAATACTAAGATTTGTTGGGGTTTTTCAAATGAAAAATTCGGATATGGTAACTTATAGAATTTGTTAATGGTTATAAACTAGTAAATGAGCTGTGACCTGATTCAATATGTCATTATTCCTTAGGCTGAGCTTAACTCCTATTTACTTGATACATAAGCAGAGTTTCCTAGGTGAACGTGTGTAAAACTCACACTTTTGGAGGTGAAAATTCTGGCATGATCTGTATCACATAACAAGTTTAGGTTTAAGTTGGGACAGAAAGTTAGGAAACACAGTTCTAACACCCATGGCCATTTTAATGTTCTAGAATAGTTCTGTCTTGTAGGTTGAAAATACTGATGTGGTCTGTATCACAAAATTGCTTTATTTTTGTAAGCTGCTTGCCAAGTCTAAAGAATGAGCATCCTCTTTACAGGCTGCTCATAGATGCACCCACCAGTTCATCCCTTCTGAGCCTAAACATCGAAATATGAGCAGTAGCTGTTTATCTCAGCCATCCCTGATAGCTTTTGGAGGAGAATTATGATGGATCTATTTCCAGCCTCATATTAGGAGTGATGTGGTTGACCTGTGCATTATGTACTATTCAGGCATATATAGTGGATATGTTGCTATTTTTCCTTTTCTCTTGTCCCCAGTAAAAAAAAGGGTTAAATAAAACCATTTATTTGATGTTTTGCTTGCTAGGGGGATATTTTTGCTTATTGAGCATTGCAGCATTATCATTTAGTTTGCTGATTCCTGGCTTCAGGCTTGAGTTGATGCTGTGTAGGTGGTTTTGTAAGGACACCTAGAAATTGAAGTTAGCCTTTTGAAGCTAATCAGTTTTTGGCAGATGATCTACTATTACAATGTTAGGAAATGAGATTCTGTTTGCAAAAGAATGCTTAAAGCAGGACTGTTCAACATCTGGTCAGTAAAGCTGCATTTGGCCCACAAATGCAGTGCTTCTCTCCAGCTTGTGCTCACCCCCAGATCGCGTGAATTCTAGCCATGTCTCAGCAACACTTGCCTATTTATTCAGGGCTTCCCTGGATTTCAGGGAGAGCTGTTGCAGCAATTAGCTGCTTGGACAGACATGACTTGAACCTTGAGGTGTCTGATTATCAGAACAGGGTTTTTAACCAAAGTCCTTATTTCCATTAGATCCCTAACGAATGTTAATAGATTAGTCTCCTGTCACTGGCCTTCTCTTTCTTTAAGACTATTTAACCTAACTTTGCAAAATGTAAATGTCTCAAAATGAGATTGAAAATTACTCCATTTTAGGAACCTGATCTATCCGTGTACTGTAAGAGTGACACAGTGCACCCAGTGGACATGTGAAGTAATGCTAATCTGCAGAGGAACTGCGCAGGAGGTTATGGATTTATGTTTGATCCATAAGCAAAGCAAAGCAAATTCCTGAAATATTGCACTACAAATTGTTTTCCAATTTTTGATGGCAGTTGTGAGTCTTCTCTAAACCTTCTCAGTGTCTCGACACTGAGTTTAGTGGAGATCAATCACACAAATGTCAAATAGGCCCCTTCACTTTTGATTTATACATACATTTATGGATTGCATTAGTGCTCTTGGCTACAGAATCCCATCAGAAGCTGAATGCTCAGCAGACAATCTGCCTTACTCATTGCCAAATCCTTTCAATCTTTAAACTGAAACTTTATGTTTGATTATATCTTCTGCTTGTGTCCAGTTGACCATACCACCCAGATTATTCTGTATTATTGACCTGTCCTCATTCTTCACAACTCCTCTAATCTTTGTTGTTATCTCTAAACATCATCATCAGTTAGGCATAGATATACTGTTGTTTTCCCTTTGGGATGTTTTTCTGTCCTATCCACCCACCCACCACAGCTTCTGTACACAAGTTTGTTGAGGCAACATAGTTCTGGTAAATGCAAGATGTACAAACAACAGAGACACGGTATCTTCTGTTTGCTGTCTGCTTCATGGTGGGCTATTTCACATAATTTCTGTTGCCGGTGGACTGGGCCTCACTCCGTAAGCCTGTAGGCCTACTTGGTCAGAGATACCTGTAGTCTTGCAGACCAACCTTCTAAAAGTAACTTAATTTATTTACATACATGCTGCTGCCACAAAAGACACAGAGACACAGAGCACTGTGTAAGCATCACAGCCCAGTTCTCAGGGGACAATTTTATATCAAGAGTGGATCCAAGGAACCTTCTTTAAGACTTGTGTCAGAAGGATTTAAGAAATAGTGCTTGCTTCTCCACTGAGAAAATAGACTCTCTGTCCAGCTACATTGACAGGTATGAGATGTTCCTTATGATAATCCTTCTGATAGCAGGACCAGGATCTAGCATCTGTACTGAAAAATAACAACATGAACTGAGCCCTTCCCCCAAGACTCAGAAAAAGATAATTGCACCCTCTTGCATATCCTTGGCAGACAGAAATTCCTCTTCCCACAGAACTCCAACTGTAGACAAACAGGAAAATATGGACTGGGAAAAGAGAACAGGGTCAATAACTTGAAACAATAGAGTATCAGAATGGAAATGCTAATGAGGTGTCAAATATTCCTTCTTTTTCTGCCGTTTCTTGCTAGTAATTTAATAACAGTCTTCCTGCAAACTATCAAGATCGTTACCTCACAGATAACATTCTCATACAAACTGCTTCGGTAAAGTATGATATTGGCAGAACAGCTACAGATTTTTTCCCCAAATATTGCTGTAAGCGCACAGTGGATATCATGCATTTCTCATTTAAGGTTATGGTAATTTGTTTTTCATTCACGAGAGTTTGATCATATAGTGAGACCAGTAAGACTATCAGATGGACAAATATATTTTCTATTCAAGAAAGCACTAAATCTAAAAAAAGATAAAGATTTTTAGCATCTTTGTTATTATGTAGGCACAGATACAGTTTGCAGCCATTTGCATTTTTTAACGTTGCAATCAGTGTCTGTAGCTAAGTTATAAAATAGGTCAACTAGTATTTTTACATCTAGCAAGATCAACCCATTTTTGAATTAGAAACATGTTTTTGGAAAGTTTGGCTTTGTATGTTAGAGCTTAAGCCAACTTGTAAATGTTAGGCACCAAGCTAAGACCAAGGGTATGACTCTGGTGGTCTGCTTGCCACAGGGCTCTTACAGGTTTCTTTGAAGCGCTTTGTACCGGTCACTGTCAGAGAAAAGGTTTTGGACTAGAGGGATCTGGACCTGCCCATGCTGGTAACATCCCTGTATTGAAACTTCGTTTCTGAATTGCTGTCCTCTCTGTAGACTCCAGCACCAAATTCCCTGTGAGTTAACCTGTGGGTTACTGTCATCTTGCACAGATTTTTTTTCTGTCACTTCCTAGGTAATGAGACGTTTTAACAGTCGATTTTGAACTAATTCACAGGACTGCACAGAGACCAAACTATACCAGTATTGTCATTAAATACAACATTTTTGTTTTAAAGTCAGCTTTTCTTTATGTGTGGACCCTTGGCACCATCTAGTGTTTGAAAATGTAGACCAACTCCAGACCACTGAGCACAGAACATCACTACAAATAGGTCTGAGCCATAATAAAAGCCAGTGGTGCTGGGAGCCATCACCTAATTAATTTCACACTATTAAGTTTTTCCAGTTACAGAACACACATTTACCAGAGCAGGATATGCAAAAGCCTTTCCATGCTCGTGATTTCCAACACCTTATCTCTCCTGTGATGTTACACTGGAACTAACAGATCAATTCAGTGTCAGAAATGGACATCTGTGTGTCTGCTGGTGGCAAAGTACAGTACTTTTCATTGAAATAAGTGTGGTGTTAGATAAATCTTCAAGCACAGCTTGGATGGAGAAAATGGTTTTCTCTTCCTGTTCTAGATAGTGGCATCTTCTGACCCAAATCACAACAGCAGCTGTCTGCATCCCAAATTTAGCTGCTGATTATCCCCCTTTTGAGGGAATGATGTTGACCTTCCAGTTCTTGCATGGAGCTCTGCATAAACAGAACCATAATTACGTATCTATGTACTGTATAATTGCATGTGCTACTCTGCAAAAATCTACCAGCAAAGCTTTTCTGACAACAGTTTGTACTTCATGAGTTTGCTACCAAAACATTCGTCTTAATATGATAAATAAAGTGTCTACAGTTTTAGCGTAGATTTCTATGGCGTCTAACAAGGCTGAGATAGCATAGTCTCCGATTTCTGGTACCTTGGGACCATTTCTTGCAGCAGCTGAGTGAAAAGATCATGTGAAACATACAGTGTGGTTAGCCAAGTGTGAAAGGGAAAAATTGATGCGATAGCAAATTACGCTTCCTTCTACGTGCTATGAGAAATGTGGTCAGGCAAAAAAATGACATCCCTTTGTCAGTTTATGCCAGGGTGAATGAAAACTAGGAAGAGGAGATCTCGTTTTCAACTGATAGCTTTGTCTTGTTCTTGTGACTCCATGAATGTGACCCAGCTGCTGGTTATTGAGGTATTGCCAGGAATGTCTGGGAAAAGACAATCTGCTATAGATGACTAGAGCTAGAGGCAGAGGATGTGTGAAGACAGAGAACAGAGAGGATATTCAGCATTTAAATTAAACTTTATGGATTTTCATACATATACTGAATCTGGCTATGCATGGAGTGCTTTCCTGGAAAAGTAATCAGCTGGACTAGAGAGCCTGGCCTGTCATTAAGGAAATAATTGTGATTGCATTTCCATGGCTATCAAAGAATTAGACACCTGGCCTAAGGCTGTCCTGGTCACTCCCTTGCTGGTGAATGGAGAGAGGCAGCGTGTTTGGGAGGTGATCCATGCTGCGTCTCCAAGACATGTATTTCAGAATGGGGTGAATCCAGAGCTAGGGAGGTAGTTCTTCCTTTCCCAGACTGTAGAGGAGACCAAAAGGTGCTCCAATTTTAGATCAGTTAGGTGGGATGACTCCTCTGCTAAGTCAGAAATAGAAGCAAGGTGAGGAGAAGACATTTGAAGAAAAGTGCACCATTAATGGTGTGAACCCTCTTCTCTGTACTTTATTCAGCATACGGAGGGTAAAAGTAATAAACAGGACAGTCTTGAGACCCGTGCCCTGCCTCTAGGTATATAAACTGACCTGCACGCGCTTAACATCTCTGTTCCCCACTGCCCTCTGCTCGTGGACTCCATTTACATTTGTTTCAGTCAATTTTTTGTGGTATTAAATAATCTGATGAATATAAGGATCTAGTCGTAAAAACAGTGGAGAGATCAAGCCTTTCTCTCAGGACTGATTGCACCCAGGTCTCAGTGCAAACTAATTGTGGCTGGTGGATACAGTCCCCGAGGCTCTCTTTCCTCACAGCTGTCACAACACAACATGATCTACCCTTGCCTGTCCCTCAGAGTCAGCTCAAGGGTCTTACACAGGGCTTGTCACAGTCCTTTCTGCAGAAGAAGACCCAGGGTTACATGGGTCACAAGCTGAGTGTGAGTCAGACATGTGGCAGCATTGCAAAACAAATGATGTTCTGGGAAATGTTAATAATAGGGCAATACATGACCCACAGAAGTAATTTCTGGGGGTCTGTTTGGCACTGGGTTTTTCTTTCACAGCTGGAATTGAGAGTCCTGTTTTGGGCACTGTGTTTTAAAAAGACTGAAAAACTAGAAAGAGCTGAGAGAAAAGCAGTGGAGATGACAGGCAGTTCAGAAATCCTGAGCTCTGAGAAAGGACAGAAGGAAGCTAGGCTGAAAAAAAAAAAAAAAAAAAAAAGTCAGTCTTACACTAAAAGAATTTGGCTTAACCATATGAAGGCTGAGAGGGGAAAAAAAAAAAAAAAAAAGAGGAAACTGAGGGAAAGGGAAATATAGCAATCTGCTGAGTATGTTTTCAGTTGTCATGAAGTTGATTCAACTATTGTCTATGTCCAGTGCAGGTATGAAGTTAAGACGTAATTTCCTTAATTTTTAACAAGAGAGGTTTAGATTAAAAATCCTAGTTAGAAGGGGAGTGAAGTAGTGTGATGGGATGCTGCCTGCCATTGTTGTGGAATCACCTTAATTGAAAGCTGTTAAGAGATAAGCATCTGTCAGGAATAGCTTGATATATGTCATTCTGTGCTGGTGCTGTAGAATGGAGTAAATGATACCAGGAAATCCCTTCCAGCTATAGATCTCTAAGTCTCGTAAATGCTGTCAAAATTCAGGAAAAACTGTATTTATTTTGCTCAGATGCTGTGACAGATATATATGAACTTTCCCATCAATTTAACGATATGCCTACCTTATTTTCCCTAGAGCATGCATTCCTTGGCTGCCTCTGGATGTGCAAATTGCAGTGGGGGCCGGAACCCCCTTGTGCCTGACTACCAACCTGTGAGGACTGTGCTGCCTTCCTCCGGTGCATTTCTCACTTCCATCCTGGATCACTGCACTCATTTGCATAAGAACAAAGGTAATCTGAGCTAATTCAGAAGTGTCTACCTGTACTCTGTATTATATCATACACAGATAATGGCATGGCTTGTCTCAGTAAAGAGCCAGTAAAAACTAAAGGCAGTGAACCTATTTAAATGTTTGCATCACATATATTTAAATTAAAGTACAGAACAATACACAATGTAAGGTCCTGTGAAAGATACCTTGCTCACTGAATTGTGCCATGTAGGGGCCACAGAGGCAGGAGTTTACACTTTATTGTAAAGTGCTTAAGAAGTTCTCCAGCTGCGCAGATATCTGAAAGGCAGTAATAAGCTTTTTCTGTCTGATGCAGAAACAGAAGAGGGGGGAGGGAAGTTACTAATGGTGACTATCCTTTGGTAAGAGGAAGAGGCAATGGAGCCATAAGAATGAAACTTTTCATATGCTCCCATTTATTTGCTTACACTCCTCCTGCTAGAGAGACCATGCCTCCAACACAGAATATAGATATCAGAATCCAGTATTAAAAGGGATCTCATAGCTCACTTCCTAAGGTGTTTATAAGTGTCAGTCATCCTGCAGATTTTACAGCTGATACTGAAAAGAGAATAGTTTATTGCCATATTGTGTCTTGAAGGTTATATGTGTCTACACTCTTAAAATAATGACCTTGTCAGATAAGAGCTGAACAAAGGAGGATAACATAGTAGTTAAGCATGTAGTTCTTCCAGTCCTGCTGTATGGTATTTTAAATAGTAAGCTGTAGTATTTAATGAACCAAATAAACAGGCTTCCAAATTAGCTGGAGATATAAATAGTGGAAGAGCTAGAAGTACATCTGGTAGGATACTTTCTTCTCTTTCTGTCATCTTCAAGGAATGTTCCCAAGACAATAAACTCAGAATTCAGTTGGGAAAATGGTAATTGTTTTCCACTCCTGTCATCAGGAAACTAAAGTCAGAACAAAGTACTTAACTCCTGTTATCACAACCACAGATGTCTGTAGCATTGCCCCCACCCCTCATATCCCCAAATTGTTTCGTAAGTGTTTGCATTCAGTGAATTTAGCACTTTAGGATAGGTATGTGGACTGTACAGGCAGCCTGAATGTTCATGAGTGAAAAAAATTAATACAGACGTATTACAAAGGGTTGATTGTAGCTGTATGTTACCTTCTATGCACTTTATTTCAAGTTGTCCACTCAACAAGATTATAGCTGGCAAAAATTAATTAGGACTGAGAAGGAAGTATTCAAAATTCAGGAGTAACTTTCCAGCTTTAATAGGTCGGATTCTGGCTATTTCCATCAATCATTTCAAGGAAAAAGAGGCTGCTTCCTGAGCATCCACTGCTGAGCCACTGAGGTACTAGAGTATTTTCCAGTTCCTTGGTATAAAAACTACTCAGGCTGGAAATGCAAAGCTACTCCTTAGTTTCTGCAAGGATGAAGCTTTGGTTCTGCTAAGTCAAAAGGAGTTTTGCTACTGTTTTGAATAGAGACAGGAATTCTTCTGATCAGGGAGTGACAAGGGTAGCAGGCAGTGTTTCCTCCAGCAGTCCCAGAGGAGGGACAGAGCCTGCATTGCTGGGAAGCGGGGATTACGAGGACTCCTCTTCCAACCTGGATCTGGATGGAGGCTCTCATAACTCTCAGCTTGGTCTCAAAGGCAAGAATTGGAGAGGCTGCAGGTCATCCTGCATGTAACCTACTCAGTCTTTTCACCCTGAGTGTTAGGTTTAAGGAAGACCTTTAAGAAGTTCCAGCTGCTTTTCCAGGGGTAAAGGCTTCCTCTATGCTGGATCCTTTAGCTGTTATCCTGTAACACCCTGCCATGGTATCCATACTGGGAAAAAAAGCCTTCTTTGGAGGCATGTGATAGCTTGCCGGAGGAGCCTGCCGAAGACTGGCTGAGCAGCTACCTCTCTTTCATCTTCATGACCATACTAAGCACCAGGCCCACTGGCACAGGGAAGAGATGAGAGCCTCATCTAAGGACTACTACTCCTGCATCGCTGCTTGTGTCTCTGAAATAATCCTGTTCAGTTACCTACCAGTTCTGTTTGCTCAGTGGTATGGTATGTGAGTTACCTCAATCTCTGGCTCCTGTCTGTGCCTTCTACCATCTTTGCAAGATTTCATGAAAGATTAATGGGAAAAATGTAACGGACAGAGAAGCAACTGATCAACACTGGCTCCTGAACAAGGCACAGTCCCCAAAATGTGCATGTACAAAATTGACAACTCTTCTAAAAACAGTTGCTTGCATATACAGATGCAGGAGCTGGTGGGCACCACAGTGTATGGATTTCATCAACTGTCCTGCTTAGGTGCAGCTTTGAATTTTAGACACTAGGTGATTCAGTTGCCTGATCAGAAGCATCTAGTGTCTTCACAGAATTCACAGAATGGTTAGGGTTGGAAGGGACCTTTGGAGATCATCTAGTCCAACCCTTCTTAGATACTGACCAGCCTTCAGCTGCTGCTGCAAAAGGGCTTGGATCTCCTGTAAGTCCTTATCATACCTGCCAGACCAAGGCATATGTCTTGGACAACCTAGGTCATCTAAATAGGCATAGATCCCTAGGTCAGATCTGTCCTGATCACTCCCAAGATGTCTGTGTAGCTGGGAAAATGGGATACATTAGAAGTCCGAAGTTTGTATTTTCTGTGTAGAATGAAAGGGTTTCCTTTGTCTTAGTTAAATGGGTCATTAGGAGAACTATAAGCCCTTCATGTTTTTGCACATGAAAGGAAACTCAGAAGGTCATGAGATGTCACATGCAATGAAAAACTGTAAGTATATAGTATATCTGTAATCTGTATGTAAACCACAATGAAAAGTGCCAGTTCTGATGTCACCTGACTGTTTTCATGCAATCAAAGGCTGTTGGGTCCTTTGATTAAGAATTTGTGAGATTTCAGTGGCAGCAAAGACTATTTAAATGTCATTAGACTCTTGTGAGACCTCAAGCCATTGTGTGATAAGAAGAATGTACTGGTTATATGACTTGCATGCTTCATTGCAGTTTTCTACATTTATGGGTTTCTTTCCAGAGATTATTTAAATATGCTTCATGCCATGTGACTCAAGCAATTTCATGAAATAAGTGAAATGAAATAAAATGGAAATAACTTGAAATCTTAATCATTGCTCTAGAAGCATGTAATTTTGTTATATATCTTACAACAGCAGGGTGACGTGGAGTTCTTAAATCTAAGTTATATCATATGTAATGGCAAAAAAAAATGATGAATTCTAAACCACTAAAAACATTAACACCCCCCCCCCAAACCTTTATGATTTTGGGGTGCTGCCTCATGAATTTTGAATACTTGTCATTAGCAATACCGAAATAAGATGTCGGGCTTTAACTTGTCGGTGTCTTGAGGTTCTTACAGCTGTTCAAGCACAACCTACCCTGTGTTTTGCTCCACTGGTCTACACCAGAAACCTCAGGTTTTCCAGTAGCTTCAGGCTGAAGTTCAGCAGTAGTGAACCCGGTGTGCCAGCAATCCCAACCCTTTGCCCTCAGCAACATCCTGCATATTTCCTTTCTGCCTGGTTTAGGACTACAACTCAATCAACTGTCCTGGACATTTTGGCTATCACCACACTGGCTGCTGGAAAGACAGCCTTATTTGCTGGAGTTGTCAGCAGTAGTGCTACTACTGTGACTTAGCCTAGAAGTTGATCTGTGACACACAGCCACTTGGGCTTTGCATGTTCTCATTCTAATCAGTTCACTCAGTAACTCCAGCGTAGCCTTGACTGGCTATAGGTACCGTATGTGCAGCAGTCAACTGCAATAGAGTCTGGGATTTGTGTCTTTTTGTGGTTTGCTTTGTTATTTTGGGGGGTTTTGTTTTGGTTTTGGTTGGTTTGTTTGTTTGTTTTTCCTTTTAACTGGCCAGCTAGCAAGCCTATCTTGGTTCTCTTCTGCATGCACTAGAGAAACTGGACACAGACAGGCACAAATTAGCCAAAGTCCTTGTCAGTTCTTCTACAACCTTCCCTGTGCTTTCCATCAAGGCTTATGTGTCCTGTGTGACATAGGGCATCTGCTGTGCTTGGTGGGTTTTGTCACAGTTGACAAATACTGTGTTGGGAGCACCTAAATTTTGTACCCCCTTGTTGCTAGCACTTCCCCTCCAGGGTCCCAATGTGTTCTGGTTACCTTCTTCCAGCCTGGGTGGACTGAGAACATCCCACCTCAGCTGGTCTTGAGGGCGTAAAAAGCAAAGTATCAGGTGAGACAGCATGCCTTGTAAGGTAATAAAACATTCTTTAAACTATGGTACACACTGTGACAAGCCTTGTCCTGGAAGAAGATGTAACACTTGAGAAAAAAAAATAATTATGGCTTGTTATAACTACGAGCTGAAAAATGTTACCCATAACTGACCCTCAGGATAGAAACTGAAAGAACAGATGTACTACTATGCAGTATTTAGAAACACTCTGATGGACATTGTGATGGGCTGTGGACTCCCAGATGAAACTAGAGGAGAGAAACCAGGCTGTTTCTCACTCTCTGCCTTCCCGAATTCCTCATTAGACTTGCCCAGACATACAGTGGTCTAAGTCTGGTTGCACAGGGTGGGTATGCCTGGAACAGTAGTACGAGGGACGGGCACACTTCCTGGAAGGCTGAGGGCGTAGCTAGATTGATGCACATGGCACACATCCTTCTGGTATGCAATTTCTTGAGATCTGGATAAAACCCCACTTTTCAGTGCAAAGCAAGTCAGACGGGCTGTGCAAGACCTGAATCTGAGTACATTGTGGCTTCTGGACAGCTTGCGAACAAACAGCAACTTTGACTTGAAAGTGGGTTAAAAACAAGCTTCAAAGCCATGGATATATTCAGGAAGAGCTAATTCTGCCACCTTCACTTCTCTGTGAGGCACTTAACTTCCTTTCACATCCTTACTCCCCGATTCACACAGTAATGTACAGAGGAAAGACGACAGAAGTAGCAACTCTGGGATTTGTTTACTTCTGCCTCAAATCACCCATGTGAAATCAAGCTAGCAGCGTTCTCCTCTAACTTGGATTTTGAATCTACAATGAAATCTTGTACATAAAAAAAGTTATTGAATGGCTTCCTTATGACCAGCCTTGTCATTTTTTATATATATATGCGTTGTTGCT